>NC_090839.1:5516323-5828088 GCF_028021215.1 Eschrichtius robustus | reverse complement strand
TCAGTTCTTACCCAAATTCAAGTCACCTGAATTCTTCTCTAGTCTAGGTTTAGAGAACAAAGAACTGGTTTTAAGATTAACAGAAACCTCAAGTTTTAATAAGGCCTTTCTAGAACAGTAAAGATGTGATCTTTTCCTCTCATAAACTTATCTTAATTTTTCCAGAGATGAGTTTTATGATTTTATTCTGTACTTTCAATAAAGTTTTAACTGCACTGGAAAGTTTATTATAATTGTAAGCAAGATTATGTATTTATAGGAGAAGTAAAGAAATGTTGGGTTAGTTTTTTACTGAGATAAATGTTAATAATAATAATAGATGTTTCTGAGAACTTGTATGTGCCAGTCACTGCTTGCACGTTATCTTATTTAATTCTCCTGAGAAGAGCCTTGTCAGGTCAGTAGTTACACTTACAGTTTACAGGTGAGAACACTGAGGATGTTGCTTGTCCAAAGCCACCCAGCCAGATGTAGCAGAATGGGGACAGTAACACTCTCTACCTCAAGAGCAGGGCCGGGTGCCGAATATTTGGGGCCCAGCGCAAAAGGTAAGTGTAGGGTCCCTTGTTCAAGAGTTATTAAGAATTTCAAGATGACAGCAGCCGAGAATTAAACCGAGCATGGGGCCCTTCTCGGCCTGGGGCCCAGTGTGACTGCACAGGTAGCACAGCCATGAAGCCCGCCCTGCTCAAGAGGTAAATAAGGTCAAATATAATAATGGAAGAAAATACTTGTATAGCACTTATCATGTGCCAGGTATTTTTCTAGGTGCTTTACGAACATTCATTTCATTTTCACAGAAACCCTATGAGCTAGGTACCTTTCTTATCATCCGCATTTTACAGATGAAGAAACAAACATGCAGAGAGGTTAAGTAACTTTGCCAAGGTCACATAACTATCAAGCAGTGGAGCTGGGACCTAATCCCAGAGAGTCTGACTCCAGAGTTCATGCTGTAATCACGATACTGGTACATGTAAAGTGCTTCACGTTTGGCCGGGAAGGCACACCACTCAGGAAGGGTCTACAATTTCTGTTGTTGGCGAGGTGTCAAATCAAGGCTCCCTGATATCAAGCCTGTGATGTCAAGCTTGTTATGTTATATTCTGTAGTCACATCAGAACCAGGTATTTCATTTTGAGAACATTCTGGTAACTGTTAATTTGACTTACTTGCGAGACTATTGAAAATTCTAAAAACATTTTATAAATCTCAAGTTTTTCTTTGAATTTATGCCATACTCCCTCCCTTAACAGCTAATAATCATTGAATTTTGACAAGTTTTGTAAAGGAGAAAAATACTAACTTAGAAATATATGGTTAAGCCACAAAATGTCTGGATTAGGATATACTGTCAAAATGGGAAGGAATAAAAAATCTATAATAGCCATTAAAATTTGAAAATAAATTTGAAAAAGGCTTGCAGATACATTCAGTTTGGATAATTAAATTCATTTCAAGTTTATATTTGGAAATTTACTTAAAATAATTTTCATTTATTTGGGAAGTGAAAATGGGAGGAGAGCAAAATGCACTGCAGTTTGGCTTTGCTCCCTATCTTTATTAGATGCAGCTGAAAAGTTAATGTTAGCAAGCTATTCGGGACCCAGCTAGAATTCTCATTCTTAAGATTTGTTTCTAAAAAGTATTACTGTAAAATAGGCAGCTGTTTAAAATGGCAACTGACAACAGACATCCCCTCTAACCATGTGTATTTATTATTTATTTATTTTTTATAGCTCACTTTTATATTATTAGATTCAACACATAAAATAGTCAACTATAAAAGTTTCTAAATGCTTAATCTTATTTTCTGAATTTATCACGGACAGCTAACAATTTGAGGAGTACACCGCCTCCATTAACTACACTTGGAGTAGCACTGTTCTGTGTCACATTTTGAGCCATTTCTTGAAGGAGCTTTCTAAGAAGTCTCTCATCATGAGCTTTAACCTATATAGATCTCTCCCTTCCTCTGAATCTTTCTTTCGGCTACATTGGGTCTTCATTGCTGCGCGCGGGCTTTCTCTAGTTGCAACAAGCGGGGGCTACTCTTCGTTGCGGTGCTCGGGCTTTTCACTGCGGTGGCTTCTCTTGTTGCGGAGCACGGGCTCTAGGCGCGTGGGCTCAGTAGTTGTGGCTCGCGGGCTTAGCTGCTCCGTGGCATGTGGGATCTTCCTGGACCAGGGCTCGAACCTGTGTCCCCTGCCTTGGCAGGCAGATTCTTAACCACTGTGCCACCAGGGAAGTCCCTGAATCTCTTTAGCATCTGCTAGTGTTGGAGGGTCTCCTGCAGAGGCAGGGGGTGGCTGTGTCTCACCGTGAGGACAAGGACACTGGCAGCAGAAGTTCTGGGAAGCACTCCTTGGCGTGAGCCCTCCCAGAGTCCGCCATTAGCCCCACCAAAGAGCCCGGGTAGGCTCCAGTCTCTACCATCTGTATTTATTTTTAATATTTCCATAATTTTAATCAAGAAAGAACATTTGGATTGGAGTCTGTTTATAATTAAAGTGAATAAAAACTGGTGCAACCAAAAGATGTTCAGAGAATCTTGGTTTTTTCCTTAAGGGCTCATAATCACCCTCGTAAAATAAAAGCTCTCGTGATATCTCCAGGTTTCTGGGAAATTTAACCGTCATCATTGATGATGCTAATTGATTTCAGAAGTCATGATTTCATGAAAAAAGAAACCCATATTGCACTTTCTACAAAATAGGCAAAAAACACTCCAGGATTTCTATCTATAACTTCCCTTAATGAATGTCTCAGTTGACCTGTTTGATGTAGATACCTGTTCAGTGGTGCTGAAAAGAATAGATGCTGTCAAAGCTAAGCCACAAGTACATGTGTACTAAACAGTATTTTCAACGGGATGTTTTTGTAGTAAACTATTGAGAAACATTACTTTTGTTTGGACTTCTGTTCACCATTTAAAGGTTATGTATCCCAAGAAAATCTTGTAAAAACAAGCCAAGGTCTCCCTCTGCTGGCAGAAGCTCTATGTTCTCTCAAATCCTTCCACTGTTTTGGGTGGACATTTCTTTAAAATATATTCTTCCCAAGAGGGAAGGGATATGGGGATATATGCATGTATGCATATGGCTGATTCACTTTGTTCTACAACAGAAACTAACACAGTATTGTGAAGCAATTATACTCCAATAAAGATCTATTAAAAAATATATATATATTCAAGTCCTTCTTTTCAGGAATGGGATGGAAGAGTCTGGGACACAACAAGAGGTTGGGGAAACCATGAGGATTTCTGTGTGAGACTGAGCACTTCTAGACAGGAACCCGTTTTGTATAATCATCTTTGGATGCCCGCAATTCCTTGTAAAGCTACACTTAATGTGTGCTTCGTTGCAACCAAGCTATTTACAAAACCTTAAGACAACATATTAGGACTTTTTAATTAAAATAACAGAATTAAAGATCACTTCAAATGAAAAGGAACTGATACTAAAATTACAAGCATTCAGTTTCTATTTACCCAGAAATGGAATATAAACTGTGTAGTCATTCATAAATACTCCCTTGTGTAAAAAACTGCAGAAGGGTATACTAATGTTATTCACATGACCAAAATTTAATTTTACTTTTTATTTTTAAAATTTTTCACCTAGACTTTTGGCTCAATAATCATACCCATGGATACAGATTGTTTTGATCCCCCTTTTTGTTTCTGAGGGAAAAAGTGAGGTGAAGCCACAGACAGCCATCTCTAAAGTCATATTTTGAGGGGCAGACTGCTTGCATCCCAATTCCACTTCTACTCACTGCCTTTGTAGCTGGGAGAAGTTACAACCTGGCCTTCATTTCATCAACTGTAAAATGGGGATAATAGTGATAATACCTAACCTATAGTGTCATTGTGAGAACAAGTGTGGGTTTGAATAACACTCTTTAGAAAGAGTCAAGGAGTGTTACTGTTATATTTGGGTACACGTGCTGCTACCATTGTTCCACTGATGGTATATGCAAAACCAGCTTGTCGATTACATACCCCTAAACAACAGAAAGATTTTTTTTAAGCATGCTGAATAACCAGTATTGTACATAACAGAGGCTTCTGGAAGATTCCTTGGGCATGGAAAATATAATTCGACAAATATTAAACACCAAAATATGTAAGACTGTGCTTGGTGCTATATACATGGCCTTAAGACACAACGTTTAAAATCTAGGAAGCTAGACAAGGCAAATACACCCACAATCTTATGAGACAGAATATGATAAGCACTGAGAGAGCTTTGAGAGGGCTTTGAGAGTTGAGAGATGCTATGAGATGATTGATCCATTTGGTAAAGAAATTACAGGAGATGGAGTATCCAGTGCTTAAAGGAGCTATTACTATTATCATCATTATTTAGACGAGAGGTTCTGAACCTTGCCTGCATCTTAGAATCACTCGGAGAGCTTTTAAAAAATATTAATTCCCTCGTTCCACCCCAGAACAACTAAATCAGAATCTCTGAGGGTGAGGCATCAGAGTTTTTAAAAAGTTTCCCCAAGTGATTCTAAACACCTCATCTAGATCCTCGGTGCTCAACTGCGGTCCATGGCCTGGCAACCTCAGCAGGGAGTTTGCTAGAAATGTGGGTTCTCAGGCCCACACTGGACCTTCTGAAACTGCATTTTATAACCAGGTCCCGCGGATCCTCAGGCTCCCTGAAGATGTCAAGGCTTTTGGTACGCAGCCCACGGTGAGTAGTAAAGGAGAAGGGTCAGTGTATGTACCACAACCTCAGGAGATCCCTTCCTCTTTTTTTCCTTCAGACATTCTTAAAGGGGGAAAAAGCAACCACCTGAAATATTCGGAGTTGGCACATGTGCGTCATAACAGCCCCTTAATATTCCTATGGAACCTTACACTTAGCAAAAGGCCTTCATGTGTGTTACTTTACTTGAACCTAATTAAGAATAGCCCTGGAAGTTAGGCATCATTATCCCCATTTCACAGCTGGAAACAAGTCCAAAGAGACCAGATGGCTCAAGATACCCCAGTCGCAAATAGGGAGGCCAGGGCAGGAAACCAGGCAGCGTCCCATCAGCTTCTCGAAGGATGGCCTTGAGAACTGGCGGCAATCGTAATTTTGCTAGACTTGTCATTCACAGGAGAAAATTGTAACTAACCTTCGCCAGCCGGGGCCGCGGATTTATCAGAGCGGTCGCTCTGCCGCTACGTCGGCTACACCAACTTTCGACCAATCCGCAAACTGCTGGCACGAGGACTTCTTCTTGGCGTCAATAGCGCTTTTGCGCATGTGCAACTCCCTTAAGGGAGGAGCAGCCTTTTCCTTCTTTTCCCTGCCTTCCGGACAACACAGGAAGTGGTTCGGAGACGCATGCGCAGTGTCTCCGCGGTAATTAGGGTCGTTTCCTCGACCGGCGTGAGAAGAACCTCAGGCTCCCGGGATTCCTGTTCCCGCCACCTCGCTACCGCCTCCTCCGCGCCCGAGCGGGGTCGCAGGCTCCCGAGCTCCTCCCGCTCCCCGTCGCCGGCTTCCCTCCGCGGCGCGACTCTCAGGTAGGCCCCGTGCCGCTTCCCCCCGTTCCCAGCCGCCATGGCGCCGCAGAGGCCGGGTCCTCCCGGGCGAGTGCGGCCCGCCGCGAGGTGCTGGGGCACGAGCAGGACTGTTGGCGAACTCCATTAGTGGCCCCTGGGAGGGACGTCAGAGCTGCAAGGGGCCTTACGGGTCACCTCCGGTCTAACCCCCTCGTTTTTCTCGTGGGGAAACCGAGGCACCGGGAAGGGTCACAGAGTGGATGGCGGCCTCTGTCACCTCTGCCCTTCCTCGTCACACGTCTGGCTTCTCATAAGACACAAGCCACGTCGTTGACCTTCCCGGACCGTTCTTCTGCGGAAGGCCATCCCCCTTTAGTCTCCCCCACGGTAACCGGTTTCATCTCCTTTGTTGCATTTATGGCTCTCTGAACTGGTTCTTTTGTTTCTGTTCCCTCCATCAAGTAGTCCTGTATCCACGTGCACACACTGTGCCCAGGCAAGTATCTGTGAAGTGCCAGGCGCTGTGCTGAGGGCCAGGTGTGTTTCAGGGGAGCGTTCAGGCGGCTCTTTGCCGTGGTGGAGCTGGCGCACTCCTGGGGAGGCGACTGATTGCCACCAAGTTCCAGATGGGGACAGGTGCTGTGAAGAAGACGGAGATGCGATGGAGGCTCCAACGTGTTAACATTAGGAAGGCAGGGAAGCCTCTGGGAGGGGCCTTCCTTTACGAAGATGCTTTTAACAGCTTCACTGGATGTCACTTACACACGATAATCCGTTTAAAGTGTACATTTTGATGATTTGGGGAAGTTTAAGTCGTGTAAACATCATCACCGTGCGGTTTTAGACCGTTTCCATCACCCTCAAAAGTTCGCAGGAGGCCCCTTTTGAAGTGGGACCTGAAGATTCAAACTGAGACAGCTGGGGGTTTGGGGGAGGGCGGATCATCCCAGGCTGGAGGAACAGCTGTTAGGAATGCTCCAGGGCTGGGAGGAGCTTGCTTTGTTCAGGGGCAGAGAGGAAGCCATCAGAGCTGGGGTGCAGCAAGGAGGCAAGGAGCGCGCGCTTCGGTAGGCTGGAGACGTACACTTGTCTTCCGAACGTTTAGAGGGTCCTCGGTGTCCTGCACAACATGTGGCCCATGTAGGCTGATTAACGCTCGATGGCCCTTGTTCTCCCGTAGTTCATCCCTAATGGCAGAAATGCTCTCTCCCAAACTTGACGGTTGAAGAGAGGAAGGGACAGGCGTTTCAGGCACTGTGTGTACAACTTCACTTGGTTTTTGTAACTCTGTGAAGTGGATATCAGGGTCTGTTTTTACAGACGAAAAAATCAAGGCTAAATAATGTGCCCCAAATCATATATTTAGTTCCTGGACTTGACTGCAGAAGCCTTGTCATTCCTTTGTTTGCTTGTGCAGTTAACTGGTGGTTCAAATACATCTCAAACATTTGAGGCAGAGGTGGTCAGCAAGCACCACGGCCTCGCACAGGGCTGCTTTCTGAGATATTAATGCGTTCATAGACCTAGTAGGTCTACACTTGATGATTTTTCATAAAGCTCGGGAAACTCAAATGTCTCCCCAGAATTCCTCACAGTTTTCCCATTCTGTGTTGTCTGCTTAAGAGATGCTACTCTTGTTATCTCCTGTCCCATGAGCTGTATGTTATTGGGCTAGTCACTTTTGTCACTCAGCTGCTAGCCTCCTTTGGGAGAGGTTGCTGATACGGTAGGCTTCTGGGTGTAAAAATTTACTAACCAATGACAGAATTGAAAATGTGGCATCAATGTATGTGAGGAATCAGAGTTATAATACATAGACTTTCTCCTTGGAAGGAAAAAAGGGAAAGTTGTTTATGACCCACTATGCACGAGACACTGCACTTTCTACATAGATAATCTGATTTGATCCTCAGAGCAACTCTGGAGAAGGTGTTAATATTCTCTGTGTTTGCAGAGTAGGGAAAATGAGGCTTGGTGAGATCAGGGTCCCAGCTCTGGTGAGTGGTGGAGGCATGGCTCGAACCCAGGTGGGCCTGCTAGACTGTGGTGCCCAGGAGAAAACTCAAAGTGGGGGGATTCTTGCTGGGCAGATGCCCAAAACGTAATGCCAAACCTTTTGCTACTTAAGCAGACCAAAATGGATTACTTTTTTAAACTCTTAGGATCGCTGCCAGGGTTGGTTGCTTTTCTAAGTAACTTCATGCAGAGATATTGATCTATTCCAGAGTGCGGACATTAGTATGAAGACAGTGAATTGTCACTAAGTGGGAAGCTGGAGGAATGGGGCCTTCTGCTGGTTTCCAGTTGTGTTCCTGGTGCTCAGCAGCATGTCTCTAACTGTGTAAAAAGAAATGAGCGAATTTATTTTTTACCTGGTGACTGAAAAATACTCTGCTGTAACGTGTCAGTGTTTCTGAATTAATTGTGACAAAGTTAAGAAGGAAACTGGATGTGGGGTGTATGGGAACTCTTCTTTTTTTTTTTTAAATTTATTTATTTATTTTATTTATTTTTGGCTGCGTTGGGCCTTTGTTGCTGCACGCGGGCTTGCTCTAGTTGCGGCGAGAGGGGGCTACTCTTCGTTGCGGTGCGCGGGCTTCTCATTGTGGTGGCTTCTCTTGTGGAGCACAGGCTCTAGGCACACGGGCTTCAGTAGTTGTAGTTGTGGCTCGCGGGCTCTAGAGCGCGGGCTCAGTAGTTGTGGCATGCGGGCTCAGTAGTTGCAGCACGCGGGCTCTAGAGCGCGGGCTTCAGTAGTTGTGGCTCGCGGGCTCTAGAGCGCAGGCTCAGTAGTTGTGGCGCACGGGCCTAGTTGCTCCGCGGCATGTGGGATCTTCCCGGACCAGGGCTCGAACCCGTGTCCCCTGCATCGGCAGGCGGCTTCTTAACCACCGCGCCACCAGGGAAGCCCAGGGAACTCTTCTGTCTTAAGAATTTTCCGTTAAAAACTATTCTAAAATAGAAAGTTTATTTTTAAAAAGCACTCTGCTTATCGCATATTTAGATCTCTTCAGAAGAGAGAAGGCTGAGATCAAGCCGTTTATTTATTTACGCTCTGTTTCCCTTCCATAACTTAGTTGTCTGTATCTTGCCTCTCAGCGATGTGTATTACTTAGGAGAGGCCCTGTCCTTAGCTTTTCCCATTATTTTTAGGGCCCAGATGAGCTTGTTTGGAGCAGCCTCCGGGTTCGGCACGGGGGGAGCCAGCATGTTCGGCAGCGCCGCCGCAGATAATCACAACCCTATGAAGGTACCACCTGAGGCTGCATGGGTTTGTAGAGACGCTGCAGGGGGCCCCACGCTGGTGACAGCGAGAGAAACCCAGATGGCTTGGGAGCCTCCTTTGGGGGTGAAGACTCTGAAATTTTGTCCAGGCTGCTTTCTCAAATACTGGAGCAGAGAAACTGCATGTCCCCTGGACGAGTGTCCTGTTCCCCCTGACATTCCTGATCACTGGAATCCCTCGAGGTGCCTGTTAAAATTGCAGGTTCCTAGGGCCCAGCCCACAGCTGTTGACTCAGAATTTCTGTGGCGGAGGGAGGCCGGTGGTGCTGTGATGCAGCACTTCAGGGCAAGAGTGAGCGGGTGGGCCGTCATCTGGGGAGTGCGGCTGTGGCCTGCCTTGAGAGCGCTGCCTGCAGTCCGGCAGCGCCCGTGCTTTCACTGGCTTAGTTACACCCCGCTTCTATCAGAGTAAGAAAGGTCTGATTCACTTAGCTCTTGACACGAGGGAAGGCCACCATGAGGTGCTGGTGAGAAAGGAGGCAATTTTGAATTGAATTGTGACGATGTATACATTTTAACATGGACTTTTTCCACCCCAGGATATTGAAGTCACATCCTCTCCTGATGATAGCATTGGTTGTCTATCTTTTAGCCCACCAACCTTGCCGGGGAACTTTCTTATTGCAGGATCGTGGGCTAACGATGTAAGTGCTCCTTAAACGCGTGTTCTCTCTGTCATATCTCTTTGTATGGGCACAGTTAGCTTTTTTTTTTTTTTTTTTTTTTGCTCCAAGTGAATGAAGCAGAGAGTTCAGGCTTATTCGTGGCTTTTTTTAAGCACCGAGTTTAGAGTGTGAACCCGTCTGAATGGCAGGCATCACTTCTTGTGCCGATTTTTGTTAAGAAAGCAGGACCATATGCGTCATTCAAAAATTCCTACTCTAGTTCAGTATCTTGAAGTATATTCCCAGATCTGTAGTATTCATTGAAAATAAAAGTTGTCCATGACGGTATACACAAATTTCCCTTCTAGGCATCCTGCAAATGTTCTTCAGGCATATGTTAAAGTTTCTTCACCTTTAGATATAGCATAAATCCTGCACGGACACTATACTTACCAAAAAGAAATCATAGCATACGAAAAGAAAGATAAAAACTCTGGTAGAAAAATAGGCGAAGGGTGCTTAGAGGCACTTCACAAAGGAGTGCAAGTGGCCTGCTGGAGTAATCTTGAAACATTCAACCACACTCCTGATCAGATAAACACATTGTGGCTTTGCCACTCTCTTGGATATGGGACCTGGGCCAGTTATCTTCGTTAAGCCTTGTGTCCTGTTTCATGAGATGGAGATGACAGTTAAGTTCACAGAGCTTTAGCTGTTGTAGAGATTAATTCAGATAACGCATGTAAAGTACATCATGGGAAATCCTCAAGTCCCGAAATAGTTGAGACACAGGGTACAGACTTAAGGATTTCAGATAAATATCCTCCAGAAGAGCTGTACCAATTTACACACCTACCAGTAGTACAAGTTTCAGCTTATCCTTGCTGGCGCCAAGTATTATTCATTTTATTTTTGTTAATTTGATAGGAAAAAAATGTCTATAATGTAAATTTGTGTTTATCTGATTATGGCTTGGGGCAAAGGGCTTAAAATGCATATAATGTATCATTAATTGGCTGTTTGCGTTAATTTGTTTTATTACTATAGGTTCGATGCTGGGAAGTTCAAGACAGTGGACAGACTATTCCAAAAGCCCAGCAGATGCACACTGGGCCTGTGCTAGATGTCTGCTGGAGTGATGTAAGTTTCATTCAGTTTTTTCATGTTTTCAGAGTGTATATAAATGTATGTATGTTTTTATATAACCTGAAACACAAATAGCAAGTATGTATACACATTGTAGAAGTGCTGTTTCTGAATTTAAATATAGTAATTTATTGATACTCATAATGTAGTCAGTTAACTTTAGTCATGTTAACTTTAAACTCTCTGAAAGCTTTTCTTACATTAAAAAAATCCATTAATTTATTGACATATTTCCTTGAGCAAGAGATTAGACAAATTTTTAAAGCCTTTCCTACCTCTGCATGTTCCATGAGCTTATGTTGTTTTAAAACTAGAAATTACTGTCCCAGAAAATAAGTCCTAGGGGAAAAATTAATCCTCTTCCATTATTAAACTTCTGAAATATTTCATTTTTTTGGAAGTCTTTTTCCTCCCAAATCCTGAACATCAGCAATGTAAGTAAATGTGTTCAAGTTTATTCAGCTCTGAGCTCTTCTTTATTTTTCTTTTTGGGGGAGTGGGTGGGTGATTGGGGAGTTTAATGAAGGTACCATTTACAAAGAAACCAGCAGGGATGGTGAAGTCACGCACAGCAAGAGCCACAGCTGTGGAGGACCCACCCCTCCCTAAAGGAGGAGCCCAGGATTGACAGCCCGGCCTTTCTCTCCTCCCTTCTGTTGATGGCTGAACCCTGCAGAAGTGAGAAAACAAAGGGGCCTGACTGAGAGTCTGGGGCAGCTGTGCTGAGGAAGCTAAGCCTCAAGGTCCCTCCTCAGGCTCATGCAAAATTTTTTCATTAGATGCGATATGCAAACAGTAAAATTGAACCTTTCTAGTGTATGATTCTGTGAGTTTTGAGAAATGCATAGAGTTGTGGTCAAAATATAGAAGAGATCCATCAGCCCAAGGATATCCTGCTGCCCTTTGTAGTCAAATCCTCCTCAGCCCCCAGTCCCTGGAAAACACTGATGTGTTTTCTGTCCCTGGGGTTCTGCCTTTATCAGAATGTCATAAACAGAAGCCCTTTGAATCGGGCTGTTTTGAGCACACTGCATTTGAGGTCCATCCAGGTTGTTGTATCTGGCAGTAGTTTGTCTTCCTTATTGCTGAATAGTAATCCGTGGTATGGATGTATCACTCTTTGTTCACCATCCACGAGCTGAAGGACATTTGGGTTGTTTCCCATTTTTGGTCATTACGAATAATGCTGCTATAAACATTTGTATATTGGATTTTCTGTGACTATAAGTTTTCATTCCTCTTGCATTAATATCTAATAGTGGGCTTGCTGGGTCATATGTAATATAGGTTTAACTTTATGAGAAATATCAAACTACTCACACCATACATTTATGTGATCTTACTTAGCTTTCAAATAGGAAATGATTCTACTATTTATAAATATTTTGAGATGGTTAAGGAGCCAGAGTTGCTCCCATTTTAATCATTAGCTCTGACAGCCTTCTCTAAAGCATTTTTGTTATCTGTAAAATGTATTTCTGACATGTCTGATTGGGTTATTATGAGACTAATAATAGTTTTAATTTACCTGTAGAAAAATAGCAACTTGAATAGATTTTAAATATTTCTAATTTATTTTGCCTGTCTTTCTTTACTGATCAGGTAACAGATCAGAATTGTAAGTTTCTTATCAAGTATGGTAAGAAATAGAATTAACTGACACCGGAATTCTGTTGCTCAGATGTTACCGAGTAGCTGTTGGCTTTTACAGAGATGTGTACCGCCTGTTTCCGTTCTCCATCTCCATTAGAGTTGTGCGCCATCTAGTGGAGGCATTGAAACATAGACATGAAGAGTTCCAATTCAGTGAGCTGAGTTCTGAGAGAGGCAGGATGCACTGTGCTGGGTGGGCAGAACCCAGAAGGCAGCTCTAAAGTTTGGGAAGGGGGCTGTGAATGCTCCACAGAAGAGGCAAGAATTGAGCTGAATCTTAAAAGTAAACCATCTGCTTATATAGCTTTAGAGCATTGTCTCATCCATTCCAGGCCTGGGTTCAAATTTCGGCTCTATCTCCACTTTTTGACTTTGCCAAGTTATTTAATCTCTCTGAGTCTGATTTTTCACTTATAAGATGAGGATAATAATAGTATTTACAACAGGTAATAACATTATTTCGTTCCAGTAATTGTCAGGCACCTATTGTATGCTAAGCACTTGGGATATAGTGGAAGTCAGAGTAGGCGAGGTAGGCGAATCCTGTGCTTATGGAACTCATGATCTGTTAAGACAGACGTAGAGAAACAGAGAAGGATTGCAGGTAGTGGAAATCAGTGACAGCTAGATTCAGCCACGTAAAGACTAGCGGGGCACCTGTGGGAAGTGGTTAAGAGACTTGTTTGAGGGAATACAGGGGGTGAAAGGCTGAGCCCAGACCTGGACCTTCCTGGCTCCAGAGCCCATGCACTTAACAGCCTCCCTCACAGGGGCTTACAGGAATAGGAGCTAGCCTGGGAGAGGAAGGCAGCTGTGGAAAGGCACAGCAGCACAGAAGAGCCACGGTTAACGCTTGAGGCGTAAAAGCCAAACTTGCTGAGGGTGATTCTCTGGCAGTCTGAGGACGGTCGGTCTGGCCACAGCAGGTGGACCTGAGAGGAGCTGAGTCGAGAGCGCTTGGGAATCTCGTTTCTGTGCCCCAGCCGTCTGATAGACTGGCCTCTGTCTCAGTGTGTCCACTGGGGCCTGGCATCCTGCAGCTGGTAGGATTGGCATTTTATGAGATTGAGGGGCCAGCGTTCCACTCAGCCTCGGGGCATCCCACTCCATTCGTTAGCATCTTTCCAAGGATTTGTGCAGTTGCCCTCATAGCTTCATTAATAGAGAAGAAGGTTTTCTCTCTTCTTTCGCGTGGGGAACTGGCGACTTCAAATGGGAAGAAGTTTTTGCTAGGGGAAGATAGTGGTAAATCTTTGAGCTGTGGAACCAGAAATGAAGTACTGTAGGGCAGGGGTCAGCAAATTATGGCCCGTGGGCCAAATCTGACCCATTACCAATTTTTGTGAATGAACTGTTCTTGAAACACAGCCACATCATTCATTTACATAATGTGTATGGCTGCTTTCAAGCTACAACAGCAGAGTTAAGGAGTTGCAACAGAGACCTCTTGCCCTGCAAAGACTGAAATATTTACTGTATGGCCCTTTAAGAGAAAAAATTTGTTGACAGCTGGTCTAGAATTTTCAACTCAGTACTTTTTGTTTTTAAATTACCTTGTGCTTCACGTTGACTGACCGACTTTATGAGTTCTGTATGTATTTTAAAACCACTATACAGTGACTGCCAATTTTTTAAGCTATTCTGTAGTTTACATTGGACCGGTGACTATCATAAATTAGTGTAGTTTTATTGCATGCACTTTAGAATGCTATGAGATACTGAGCTGAAAAGTAATAATGATTGTACGTGTGGTATAGAGCGGGAATGGGGCGGGTAGAAAGAGATACAGTAAATGTGGCAAAGTGTTTACAGTTGGTGAATCTAGGTGATAGGTTTATGAGTATTCATTGTATTATTCTTGCAACTTTTGTGAAGGCTTGAAATTGATGAAAATAAGAAAAAAATTTTGAAGTGGCTCCTGGTAGGTAACACACATCGATACAGGATGTACAAAGGCTGTTCCCGGAGGACATGCCAGTGGCCACGGCTGCCTCTGAGCGGCGAGCTGGGGTCAGGGGAGACTTCGTTTTCACTCTATAATTCTAAATGCTGTTCAGGTTTTTTTGACCTTTTTACATATTATCTCTTAGAAAAAATTAACAATTAAAAAGAGCAGAAAATGTGTTTTGTATATGATATTGTAGCTTGCAATACTCTGGCCCCCAAATAATTGGAAAAATTAAAATTGCAAAATAAAACCTGCCTCGGTATGTTCAGTCTAATATCTAGATGTTCATATAGAGGTTTTATTTTTCTTAGAATGTCAGATTTTTTTCTATTTTATTTTAGGATGGGAGCAAAGTATTTACGGCATCATGTGATAAAACTGCCAAAATGTGGGACCTCAACAGTAACCAGGCGATACAGATAGCACAGGTAGTAAAAACTTACCCTCTGCAGGAAGGCTGGGCAAGGCTGGTGCCCAGGGTTGCGATGATTCCTTAATTACAATAATTCTCTATGATAGGAAAGATGCAGTTTGACCATTCCAAATCAATTAGATTTAAATATACCAGAAACCTCTGTAGCACAAAAATGGCACCAATTTTGTACACATTCTCGTTTTAACTAGTATTTCATAAATTGTTCTGTCATGGGTCTTCCGTAGTGTGTGGATGAGGAGGGCATAATAAGGAGCTAGTGACATTAAAATCTGTAAATGGTACAGCTGGTTCTCAACATTCTGACACCCATGTGTGGCTTGCCTTGTACCAACTGCATTTGGTCACATATTCATTCGACAAGTCTGTATTGAATGAATGCTTGTGATACTCCAGGCACTGTCCTTAGGAGTAGAGATGCAGCAGTGAGTAAGAGGGACCCTTCCACATGCCAGGAGCTTTTACAGTCTGCTCGGGACAGCAGGCAGGTTCTGTGTGAAGACTGCTAAGAAAAGCAGAAATGAGGAAGACGAGAGAACCTGGAACCGGAGGGTCTGGCCTGGCGAGGAAGAGCCTCTTGACACCGAGACATTTTCAGGAAGGTGTTTTGTACCGTGAGATCGCAGCACTGTGTGCTAGAAGCACCTCCTCAGTCTCTCAATGCGTGTCATCTAAGTGATACAACCGTGGTGGAGTTCCCTATGAGTTATTTCTGAATATCTCCCCCTTTCACTCTCACATGCTAGTTAATTATGGTTAAAATCAAATTAAATTTCGTTAGAATGGAAGGTAGATACATGCTCTTGATGTTACATTGAATGTTTTGGTCATGGGGAAGGGCTGAACTATCCTTTGGTTTTTGTTTGGTATGACCTCAGTATTTAAGGTTCCTTTTCTTTGAATTTCCAGAACCAAAGCTGTGTAGCATATTATTACATTCACCTTGGTGTATTTTGGTTTTATCTTGAAAGCACGATGCTCCTGTTAAAACCATACATTGGATCAAAGCACCAAACTACAGCTGTGTGATGACCGGGAGCTGGGATAAGACTTTGAAGGTATAATATACTGTTGAGGGACTGCATGGCCTGACCAAGATTGGCATTTATTTTATTATTATTTTTAAAAATTAATTAATTAGTTTTATGTTTGGCTGCATTGGGCCTTCGTTGCTGCACGGGGGCTACTCTTCATTGCGGTGGCTTCTTTTGTGGCGGACCACGGGCTTCATTAGTTGTGGCACACGAGCTCAGTAGTTGTGGCTCGCGGGCTCTGGAGCTCAGGCTCAGTAGTTGTGGCCCATGGGCTTAGTTGCTCTGCAGCATGTGGAATCTTCCTGGACCAGGGATTGAACCCGTGTCCCCTGCATTGGCAGGCGGATTCTTAACCACTGCGCCACCAGGGAAGCCCGATATTTATTCTTGCACTGTTTGGACTTTAGCTCTGAATGGTCACTTACTGGGTTTTTATGGGTTTGTTTTTTGGGTTTTTTTTGTCTTTTAGTTTTGGGATACACGATCATCAAATCCTATGATGGTTTTACAACTCCCTGAAAGGTGTTACTGTGCTGACATGGTAAGGAATTTTTAACTTAGTAATAATTATTTCCTTTAAAAAAAAAAAAAAAAAAAGAAGAAAAAAGGCACTTCTTACCTTATGATATCTTGCAATCAGAGGGTAATGTAGAAACCCTTCAAACTTTAATAATAGACGTGGGATGTAGTTTGGATTGCCTCAGTCGTCTTAAATCTGTAGATTTTTGTGCTGCATATGTTCCAGAATTACAGAAACCTGGATGTCACATTTTTTTAGTCACTTGTATGAACATAGGCAGATAGCCACATGCCACGCTGTCCCCAGAATGCCATGCGCTGTGTGGCTGGAGGAGAACTGGCAGTAGCTTGGTGGTGTGGTGCCAGAGCTCTGGTGACTGTCTCTGAGTGAGCGGGATAGAAACTAAAGAACTTTCTCTGTTGGTTTAGCAATAAGTTGAAGTTTTATACCAACTGCCCCAGTAATTCCACTTTTAGGAATTTATCATGAGAAAAGTAAAGATGCAAATTTTTTTGTTCTCTATAATATAGTAAAAACATGGGAAGTGACCCAGTGGCCCAACAAGACAGACATGGTTAAGTGAACCCTGTGGTGGGTTCATTTGAGGGAATGTTAGATATGTGGCCACTGCTAGTGTTCTCTGGAAAATGTGTGGGGTGGTGCTCACTAAACACGCTTTGAGTAAAGGATCAGCATTATATAGAAACATACATATACACACCTGTATAATGTTCAGGAAAAAACACGGGGGTTAGCATACCATAATGCTAACAGCAGTTATCATTTGATGGGGCGACAGAGGTGATGTTCATTTCTTCTCTATTTCTCAGTACATTTTCTAAATGTATATTTTGTAGTTTTAAAAAACGAGTCTTTTAAAAAGATATGAATGTTCTACTTTCAAATACGATTTCTCTAGGTTACCTTGAAATGTGATAATATCATTGAACTGTTAAACTTGAAAAAAAATTCAGACTTACTTTTGTGACTCTAAAAAAAATTGATCTAATACTTTGGTATGAAAAAGAGCACAGTCCACTTTAAGCACGTCTCTGCTTTCCTGTGTTTTCCAGATATACCCTATGGCTGTGGTGGCGACTGCAGAGCGGGGACTGATTGTCTATCAGTTAGAGAATCAACCTTCTGAATTCAGGAGGATAGAATCTCCGCTGAAACATCAGGTGAGTCACAAGTCAAATCAAGAAGCTCGTATTTAGCACTTGTCGCAGGCAATCTGGCCATGTGGCCACATATGGAAATCGTTGTACTTTCAGACATTCAGAGGGGGGTGAATTTAAGGATATAAACACAAATATTTAGTGAGTAAATACCATCTTCTGCAAACATCCCCCGGGTTCGCTGCATGCTGCTGAATGGGTGCACACCTCGGTGGATTGGTTCCATCGTGAATCCACAGCTTCCATCTTTAGCTTGGTCTTTGCCTGCCACAGATTCTTAGATCTCCTTCACTCTCTTCAGACCCCTGGACACTCCCTCCGAGAACATAGAAGCTGATGGTTGGGAACTTCCCCATCGTCCTCCTGCTGCATCTAGAACTCTGGCTACACCTGCATCTTCCCTGCCTTTTCCCAGCTGTTAGGTGAGCCTTCTCAGGAGCCTTAGGCTGTCAGCCACCTGCCTCTCTCCTGTGTCTCATCTCCCCTCTTCTTGTACTTCATTGGCACTGAACCAGGCTCAAGTCCAATCCTAGGAAACAAGCCTCTTCTGACCCCCACATCCTCTGCCACCTCGGTCCCTTTTTCCCTTTGAAGTCAAGTAAGTGTCTTACGTGAGCTTTCTTGGTTCCCTTACCTCCCACTCATCTCTCACCCTCTTTGAGACTTCTGCCCCCATTACTCTACTGAAACTGTTTCCGGCATGGCCACTGATGGCTTTCTAATCAGTAGCTCCAGTGGGATACTCATCAACCCTCATCTTACCGTGGCAGCAGCATTCGCTGCTGTTCTTATTACATATTCTTAAAACTCTGTCCTTGGTTTCTGTAATGCCAGCCTCTTAGGTCCTGCCTCTCTGGTTGCTGCTTTGTCTTCCTTGATGGTTCTTGCTGCATGTTGAGGTTCCCCAGGCGTCTGCCCTTGGCCACTGCCTTCTCTACATCTGCCGGCCGTTGCTGTTGCTTAGGTACGCCTTGTGGGCTGGAGACTTGGATCCCCAGCAGGCCTTGCCTCTGTGCTCCTGACAAGGACACCCACAGTCTGACAGCTCCTTTGCGTCCTCCTCATGTCTCAGCCCAAGAGCCAAACCCGTGCCAAACCCAGGACCACTTTCTGCAGATCATGTTACCTCTTCTCAGGATCCTCCCTGCTCATTCTCCCCAGGCTATGTATATATAGAGATATGTGTGTGTGTCTTATATATACGTACGTGTAGATTTTACTCATCTTGTTTTTTCGACCAGAGCATAGACTCAGTGAGAGCAGGGATTTTGTGTTCATTGCTGCCTCATTCCTGGCACCTGGAGCCAGGCCTGAATAGAAGGCATTCTGTGTTTGCCGAGTGAGCAGTCTTTACCTGCCCCTTCCCACCACCCCAGCCTGCTCTTCCCCTTGTGCTCTGCATCTCACTAAATGGGGCCTCCGCCCCTTAGTTGTCTAAGCCAGAAATCAGGAGTCGTCCTTGATTCACTCTCCCTCCTTTCCTCCTCTCCCATCTCATCAACCACCAAGCTCACTTCTACCCTGCATGTGGTTTCAGATCTGTTCATTTCTCTCCTTCCCTCTGTCCACATTTAATGCAGCTCTTCTTGAATGACAATAAGAATGTGGATCTGTGCTCCTTTGCCCCCGGAGGCTGGGCCGTGGGCTGTTGCTGTGGGATCTTCTGTGAAGTCCAGGAAACCCTCCTTTGGGCCCTCAAACTCAGTGTTGGATCAAGGGCAGTGTCTGGCTTTTGCATAGCTTATGCACGGTTTAGAAAGTTCTGGCCGCGTCCACTGTATGCTTGACCCTTGGTCCCCCGTGCTCCACAGGCAGACACTACTTCCCTTTTCCAGTTGGGGATGCAGAGGCTCTGGAACGTTGGGTGACTTGCTGGAGGGCACTCGCCTAGTCAGTGGTGGGCTGTGAATCAAAGTGACATGTTCTCCCGACCTACCAGGGGGCCAGCGCCAGAATAGGACCTGGAGGGGGCTCTGAGGGCCGCGTGCCCCGCTGCAGCGACAGCAGGGCCTTCAGGGTGGCAGAATAGGACCTGGCGGGGCTCTGAGGGCCATGTGCCCTGCTGCAGTGACAGCAGGGCCTTTAGGGTGGCAGAGGGAGAACAGTGCCTGGATGGAAGCACTTGGTCCGAGGTTTATTCATAAAATCACGTGGCTGGGTAAAAAGAAAATAATGCTTACTGGAGGAATAGAAGTTATCTTCTTTACCGTATTTGAGAAATACTGTTTCTGGTTCTTTCAAAACCCTAAAAGCTGTTTACAGTCACATTAGTTATGGAATGTTAACAGCTTACATTGTGATGATATACTTTTTCCCCCCCAACTGTAGCATCGATGTGTGGCTATTTTTAAAGACAAACAGAACAAGCCGACAGGTTTTGCCCTGGGAAGCATTGAGGGGAGAGTTGCCATTCACTACATCAACCCCCCAAATCCGTAAGTGAGGCCTGATCAGCTTGAAGATTTTCACTTGAAGCTTTTTTTGAAAAAGGAAAACTAAGTTGGGCCTTTGTTTTTCAGTGCCAAAGATAACTTCACCTTTAAATGTCATCGATCTAACGGAACCAACACTTCAGCTCCTCAGGACATTTACGCGGTACGTTTTTAGAAACTGTAACCCTGAGAATGTGTCTAGAAACTAGACTTGGAGGTGGGTAGCTGAGTCATTATGGGATCAGAAAAGATCACTGTCATTGTGTGTGTTCGCGTGCAGAGATAAATGGCTTACGTGAGAGGTTTCAGTTTTCTGTTTTTATGAACATGTTGACCGTCTTCGTTCTCTCTGTTTCTGAATGCAGGCTTAGGAGTTTTGGGGAGCGACTTCCACCTCTGTGAGTGCTGGTAGACAGTTGATACACTTAGCTAAAACCGGGAAATTGCCGTTTGCTGAAAAAGAAAAAGGCATTTTCCTGAGGTTCGCTCCTTGGTGTCACTAGCTTACATACTTATTAACCTCTGCTGACTTGTGTTTTGAACAAGAGGCGAGATTCAGTCCTGGGCTGCTGATTGGTTCAGGAAGTGGGGCTAGTTTATCCTGTGATCAGCGGGCCGCCAGCTCTACTGAACTGACCGTCTGTTCCATTTTGTGTCCTGACTGAACCAGGAAGTCTGCATTGGCGAAAACCTGATTTCTCCTCCCTCCTCTGCCTCTGCTTCTCATTGTACATATCCATCATTTGTAGGTAAATGGAATTGCGTTCCATCCTGTTCATGGCACCCTTGCAACTGTGGGATCTGATGGTAGATTCAGCTTTTGGGACAAAGATGCCAGAACAAAACTAAAAACTTCGGAACAGTTAGATCAGCCGATATCGGCTTGCTGCTTCAATCACAACGGAAACATATTTGCATATGCTTCCAGCTACGACTGGTCAAAGGTGAGAATTCCCAAACCTGCGCTGGGCCCCGTCAGGCAGCAGAGCCAGGCTCTGGAGTCAGAAGGCCTGGGTTTGAGTCGCGAAGCCTCCCCAGACACGCTGTGTGTCTGCAAATGGCATGTCACCGTCACCTCACTGCAAAGGGAAACAGCAGGGCCTCCCTGTCATGCTTTCCCTGAGAACGTGCCCACGTCAAGAGCTTGGTCAGCATAAACCCAGCGGCCGCCACTCGGGGGGGTCCGAGTCATCCGGTGATGCCAGGGGTTGTTGGGCGAGAGTGAAGAGGGCTCAGCAAGGCCGTGGGGCTTCCACCAGAGGCATTGGCTCTTTGCTTGTTTGCTGTGTGGGGAGGAGGGAAGTTAGGGACTGACAGGGTCCTGGCTGTGTTTTGGAGTCATCCCAGCGTGATGGTGAAGAGAGCAGACCTGGGTACTTGGGTTCCAGAGCCGTGGTATCTTTCTTGCTCACCTCCACACGTGTCTGTCTTCACTGGTCCTGGCCCCCTCTCCCTCTCCCTCTCCCCCTCTCCCTCTCCCCCTCTCCCTCTCCCCCTCTCCCTCTCCCCCTCTCCCCCTCTCCCTCTCTCCCCCTCCCCCTCTCTCCCCCTCTCCCCCTCTCCCTCTCTCCCTCTCTCCCCCTCTCCCCCTCTCCCCCTCTCCCTCTCTCCCTCTCTCCCTCTCTCCCTCTCCCCCTCTCCCCCTCTCCCCCTCCCCCTCTCCCTCTCTCTCTCTCTCTCTCTCCCCCCCCTCTCTCCCCCCCCTCTCTCCCCCCCCTCCCCCCCCCTCCCCCCCCCGTTCTTCTCTGCCTGTCCCCTGTCTCGTTCCCCCATCTGTAAGCACACACTTCGCCTCTTCTAAAACAAGTGTTAAGAAGCCTAGTTTCCCTTCTGTTAAACTTGTCCAGAGTGGTGACCCCGTGCCCTCTTTGTTCCCCCACCTGTGTCTCCTCAGTTTCCTGGACTGTAGTCAGGTTCTTGCTGCCTTTGTTCTTGTCCAGTACAGAAGCTTCCTTGCTGTCTGTGCTGGGCACCGGTCCATCCCTTCCTCTTCCCTTCACAAACCCCTCCCCTTGGTTTCTCTGACCTTTCTCTGGTCTGTTGTATTCCTTCTCCTGACTGCTGCTCGCCATCTCTGGTGGCTTCTGCTCTTCTGCCCACCTCTTGTATGCAGGCCTTTTTCTGTGGTTCTCCTTCGGGTCCTCCAGGCGTGTCTGCATTCACGAAGCAGCAGCTCTTCCAGCCTAAGCTGGTGACTCTTCCATGTCTAACTTGGCTCCTGACCTCGCTCCCCACTTCTTCCGGTGTCCCAGTCCCAACAGGATGTCCGCCCCTGGCTACCCCCTAAGCACCTTAACCTAGGAGATCAAAATCCGGTGGATTTCCCCCCCCCCCCCCCCCGCCCCCCGCTTTACCCTCCTGCTTGCGGCTTCTCCTGTGTTCGTTCCTCTTTGAGGCAAACACCTCCTAGTCAGTGGGGTGTCAGTCTCGGAGTCGCCTTTGGTTCTCTCTCTTTCTCAGAAGAGCTGGGCAGTCACGGAGCTCTGTCCACTTCACCTGCGGTACATCTTGCCCGCTCAGCGCATTGTTGTGATGCCTGCTCAGGCCTGTGGGAGGCGCAGTCTCTCTGAGCCTTTGCTTATGTGAGCCGCGTAGCTGCCTTTTTCCAGCAACTTTACTGAGTTGTAATTGAAAGGCAGTAAATTGCACACATTTAAAGTTTAGTTTGATCAGTTTCAGTATCTGTGTATATACCCAGGAAACCTTCACCACAGTCAAGATAACATACATTTTTATCTCCCCCAAAAGTTTCTGTGTGTATCATTGTAATCCTTTCCTTCACGCACACATTGATCTGCTTTCTGTCATTATAGGTGAATTTGCATTTTCTAGAATTTTATATAGGTGGCCTCATATACTGTGTACTCTTTTTTGCTGTTGAATGTGTCACTAGTTTGTTTTTTACTGCTGAGTAGTATTCCATGGTGTCTCGACGTATCCACTGTTTGTTCATCCGTTCACCTGTGGAAGCCACGCACTCAGTTTTGCAAAGAGTGTGCTTTTTTTGGTTCTGCCTGGCTGGGGTTGGAGCCAGATTGTGGCCTGAGGCCTCAGTTTCCCCGTGGGCCTCTTCGATGGATCTCCTCTTCTTCAGCTGCTCAGCCTGCAGCCACATTAAAACTCCATGTTTAACTCACATCACACTCATGGCTCTGCATGTTTCAGGCGTTGAAAAAATAGTTGTAAATTGAAAACAGTGTAAAATCAAAGCTCATCGCTTTGAATGCTACTCAGAATTAATTCATCTGAGCAATTAATGTCAACTTAACCGTGGAACACTTAAATTATAATCTTTTAACTTAAAAAAAAGTTGCTTACGAATTTTCCATTGTTCTTAGTTGAAGGACAGTTATCCCCACATATGATTAATATTATTAGCTTGTTGCTTGAGCGTAACTGTTCCGAAAAGCTGCACTTTGTGTATTACGATGAGACTTAATGGTCATTGGGTGAGCAGAACTTCTAGAACTATCTTGGCGTAACTGTCAAGGAGTGAGAATAAAGCATATCATTGCACTGCAGGCGGCAGAACGCACCCAGAGGCGCTTCCCACCTCCCTGTTCCAGGCCTTTTGGTTACCTCGGGTTTCCACTCATCTGTCTTACCCACACCACTCTGCTGTCTTCCTGAAACATAAGTCCTGTCATTGTCATTGTCACTTAGCTTTGTGGCTGCCATTCCTTTTCCCTGTGGGACAGTTTTCACAGGCCTCGGCTTGTTCACAGCCCTTTCTAGCCTGGCCTGAGCTGGGTGCTTCCGACTCCCCCAGTGTCACACAGCCCCCCTTCCTCCTCAGCACTGGCGCAAGCAGACACGCTGACACCTGCACTTCGCCTCCCTCTGCGTCTGGGGTGGCGCATCCTGGGGCTTGCCCCGCTCCCTGTGACGTCACAGACCAGAAGTCTCCTGTGCTGAGAAACCTCCAGCCCATCCTCCGCCACCCTCCCTCCCCAGCCTGTGCTCACTGAGGGGGAGTCATCTTGGCATTAAAGCAGTGGAAGGTGGACAGAAGTCTCAGTGCTGAAAAGATAAATATATAGAAGATCATCCTTCTAAGGGGCACATTGAAGACATTTCCACTGAGTCCTTAACCTTTACTCTGAGGATTAAAGTTTTTCTTTAACGTTTGACTTTTATTTCTCTCCATTTACTTGTTTTATTCCTCCAGAGAGATTACGCATCATGCATGGAGCACAGGACTTGGCATGTTAAAAGTGCCCACAAAATGCTAACCTGATTTTTAATCAATTTTTAAGGTACTGTTTTTTTTTCCCCTTTAGGGACATGAATTTTATAACCCCCAAAAGAAAAATTACATTTTCCTACGTAACGCAGCCGAAGAGCTAAAGCCCAGGAATAAGAAGTAGTGGCTGGAGACTTGTGGGTTGTCCAGAGTTGTCTTCTCTCCACTCTGCCTCATCTCTGTACGAATTTGGGTCCCAGCTTTCGGTGGGTTGTCAGCCATGGATATGGATTTCAACCCCTGGAGAAAACGATGTCATTGTTCAGCAGTCAGGAGCCTGGCGGCCACGGTGACTGTCCGTCTCTCCATTCCACTGCCGGTTACAGGTTTCGTCTGTAGCTCTAAGGGGATTAAAATTATTATAGAAGTTCTTAGATTCATGTGGGCAACTGCCAGGTATTTTGCAGTGCTTCGTTCAGCAGTGTATGTATTAGAGAACATTGGGAAACATTCTACGAGCCTTGTACTGTATTTTGTAATAAAATATTTTGAAGATTGTCTACTAAGCTCCCTTTGTCCGTCTCTCCCCTTGCCCACCCCGTAAGCTCTGAAGTGGTGGCCCTGCTCGGCATCATCATTAGGTTTTGATTTGTGATTGCAGATGCCCTGTGGGAAATGCAGAAATTTTGCCCCTTAGGGGAGAGGAAATCCTGAGCTGGGAGTATTTCTGCTGTGTGGATTGTCTAGCAGCAGTCTCTCCAAGCATTGGTGGGCAGAGTTTGAATGTGTTTTTCTTTTGCTTCCTTCATTCCTGTCTTGGACATTCCAGTGCTTTTCAGTTCTGCAGGGCAGGTGTCCTGGTGACTGGAACAGGGGTGTTCCTGTTCTGAGTGACAGGCCTTTGTGGGCAAAGCCCAAGTGGGTGACGCATGTGTGGCCTTCAGGTTAGAACCCAAGTCCCCTGCATGGGAAGTACTCGGAGCTGGTGCCCCCAGTAGCCATAGGTTTGGGGTGTTGCTTTTTTATTTCATGTAATTCAAAATTCCTGATTGGTAAGTATCTGAAATGAGAGTCTGTTGTGTTTTTACCCTGCAATCCCAAATGCTTTTTCTGCTTTACTCTTTGGGGCTGGTGTGTAAATTAACTTCCTGAGTGTGGAGCTCTGGCATTGATAATCCTGTAAGACATGTTTGCCTACTCTTAAAAGACAAAATAAAGTTTCCTACTGAAAGACATTGCCAGCACTCAGTGGTTTAAATTCTTTGGTAGTCAGATCACAGATGAATTCAGACCATTAACTCTCCGGTTCTTTTGGTCTGAAAAGTTTTGTTTTGGGTTGGTTATTTTTTTCTTTTATTTTTTTGAGAGAGAGGGAAAGGCAGGTGCACTAGAAAAGTCTTAATATTCAAGTTAACTGTTTACAGCTAACTTTTTCCTTCCCTTTATGAATCAGCCCTGCAGCTCTGCGATCTGTGTGTATCGGCAGATACGGCGAGTAGGAAAGATTGCCATGAGTAGAGCCAAGCTCTAGCCAAGCTCAGGCTATTTCAGAAGCCGATGTTCGTTGGAGGTGAGAATAGATGGATCACTTTTAGTTTGGCCGCAGTTTTGTTACTCTTTTTTTACAAGCTAGTGACTGGCTATGGTTGAAAATGACCACAAAATAGTGAGTCTTAAGTCATGAGCCTTTTAGAGTGTTCTTTTCCAAGACTGGCCCTTGTCACATCACCGAGGGGAATAGTTTTTCTAATTGGCAAATTTAAAACATTTGCTTAAGTCCAGGGTTGGACTTGGGGCTGCCAGAAACCAGGAGTAAAGTAAGCTCCTTGCTGGGAGACGGGCTCAGTCCTCTGTCGGCCTAGAACCCAGAACATAAAAGTCTGCTGTATTTTTTCTAATGATGAACCTGTAAATATTTGTTGAAGTCATTAAACTTCTTAAGATACTTGTTCTCATGTTTCCTAAAAGGTATGTGAAGTCTGAGGAACTCTGCATCTTCAACCTCCTCATCCCTGCAGGCACCAGTACTGTATGTTGCATGCAGTAGGTGCTCAGTAGGTAGTCATAAGTTTGATGGCATCTTCTAGTTTGGAAAGATACAAGTGTAATCTTGACTGTGCTTTAATAAGCGTCAAGTCATTCTGCCATTAAAAATTTACACCCAGTTAAAAATAGAGTTCCTGCTTTTGCTGCAGATGGAATATGTAAACCTCATGGAGAAGACAAGTTTTGTTTTCACTTATTTTTTTTTCCCAACAGTTTTAATGAAAACTTTCAAACATACAGAGGAGTTGGAGATTTATAGTGACCATGTATCTACCACCTAGATTCTACAGTTAACATTTTGCTTCCATTCAGTTTTCCACTTGGTTTTTTTTTTTTTTTTTTAATTTATTTATTTATTATTTTTATTTTTGGCTGTGTTGGGTCTTAGTTTCTGTGTGAGGGTCCTCTCCAGTTGCGGCGAGTGGGGGCCACTCCCCATCGCGGTGCGCGGGCCTCCCACTATCGCGGCCCCCCTTGTTGCGGAGCAGAGGCCCCAGACGCTCAGGCTCAGCAGTTGTGGCTCACGGGCCCAGCCGCTCCGCGGCATGTGGGATCCTCCCAGACCAGGGCCCGAACCCGCGTCCCCCGCATTGGCAGGCAGACTCTCAACCACTGCGCCACCAGGGAAGCCCCTTCCACTTGGTTTTATTAAAGCTTCTTCTCATCCCTATTTATAACATAACTTTCTTGGTTAATTGTGGACATGATCATACTAAGATGCTGCTCAGGACCTCCCTGGTTGTCCAGTGGTTAAGACTCCGCGCTTGCATTGCAGGGGGTGTGGGTTCAATCCCTGGTCGGGGAACTGAGATCCTGCATGCCTCATGGTGCAGCCAAAAACAAAAAAAACAAAAAAAAAACGATGCTGTAGAAACAAGGTGTCCTTATGGGTTTTCCCAAACCTGAGTACAGGGAGGAGCACCTCTCTGATCCTGTTAGGTTTGGTCTGACCCGGGTTCAGAGGGGCAGGTCCTGGAAATGGCAGGGAACTGTGGTTCTCCGTGTGTGAGCGCAGGTCTGCAGGCCCGCGTCTGAGCCTGCCTGCGAGAATCCCGCTCAGGCAGGGGGGCCTTACGAACCCTCCCTGCCCAAGGCTGCGTTACGGGCGGCTTCATCTGTCACCAGTCCTGGACGGGAGGATGCAGGGGTGGGGTTGGGTGGGACAATGTGTGTGCCCGACTCCCTGCAGTGAGGGATTGCTGTCCTTCCAGAGAAACGCGGTTCCAGCAGGTGAGGAGCTCCTCAGGGGCGGGGCCCTGCGCTGGATGGCGGGTGTCAGTGCAGCTTCCCAGGCAGGCTGAGCCACCGCTTCCACTGGTATTTACTGATTTGTCTTTAAATCGATCCACTTCTTGAAAACATAGTTACCTTTCAAAAATAAATTTGTGGGCTTCCCTGGTGGCGCAGTGGTTGAGAATCTGCCTGCCAATGCAGGGGACACGGGTTCGAGCCCTGGTCTGGGAAGATCCCATATACCGCGGAGCAACTAGGCCCATGAGCCACAATTACTGAGCCTGCGTGTCTGGAGCCTGTGCTCCGCAACAAGAGAGGCCGCGACAGTGAGAGGCCCGCGCACCGCGATGAAGAGTGGCCCCCGCTTGCCACAACTAGAGAAAGCCCTCGCGCAGAAACGACCCAACACACCCATAAATAATAAATAAATTAATTTTTTAAAAAAAGTAGAGGAATTTAAACAAAAACTCCTAAAGAAACTCAACATTTAAATAAATAAATAAATAAATAAATTTGTTGCTGCCATAAATTTAGAGAAAAAATTTCAGGATATGGAAAACTAATATCTCTTGCCCAAGGTATTGTAGAAAGTAACCATAAAAAATAATACAGTGAAAATAAAGCAATGAAAATGAGACAGGAAATAATACAATGGAAGTTAAAACGTACACCTGAGAGTCGTCTTCAAGGTGCAAACATACCTCGCTGGAAAATTCTGCAAAGGTGACATTATTCCATGTGTTCTAGGCTACTTGGTAGAGTGGAGGGATACTTTTTTTTTATTCAAAATTTGAGTTTCCTTTTAAGGAAGGGCTCTGTAAGAAATGAACCTTGAATGCATATAGGAACATCTAAGCCAGCATTTTCCAAATTAAATCATGACCCATTCATAGGTGGTATAATGACTGTAGTTGTAGCATTTTTTAAAATGGAGCCACAAAAGATGACAGAACCCATTCCAGTATGTTGCATACAGTAATGGTAAGTATTGTTGTGCTACCATTACATGTGTATATATGAATCTATGCATGTATGTATGATATATTTTAATAATATCGGAGATGGGCATTTTTCTCTGTCCCTGTTGCTTTTTATATGGTTTAGAGTGAGTTCTTGTGGTTCAAGAATAACCTCAAGTAGTACTGTATGAGTACCAGTCATAAGTTATGTCCTTGCATTCTCCCCAAAATGGGAGGGGTAATTATATCAATTCTAATGTGACATTTGAAATGCCTGTACAACGTTATAGTTAAGAACATGCACTCAGAGTTGGATTGCCTGTCTTCACATCCCAGCTCTGTCCCTTACCAACTCTGCGACCTTGAGCATGTGACTTAAACTCTGAGCCTCAGTGACCTCATCTGTAAAATAGGAGACATTAAAAGTAGCTACCGCAAAAGGTGGGTGTGAGTATTTAAAGAGCTAATGCATGCCAAGGGCTTCTGTGGCTGGCATGTAATAAAAGCTCCAATGTCAGCTGCTGCTATTGTAACTTCAGGGGGGATGGCGTCGGTGGGAAGTTTCCTATCCCACGGAGACTGCTGGAACAAAAACGACAAGAGGATTGTCGCAGGGGGAGGCTGTGTTTCAGTTGTGGCCGGCAGATGGCGCCAATGACGCCAATGGCAGTATTGGGGACAAGGTTCCGTATTCAGTTTCACCGACTTCAGCTGATTAAAAGAAATGGCATGTTTACTCTCCGTTTGCTGCTGTTAGTAAGCTTGTCAAAAAGTTGGAAAGTGGAGTCAAAGATTATTTATCCTGCTAGAAGACTATTCTTTAAAATAATACACTTTTATCTTTAGAAGATTGATGGCCTCCTTAGGAAATGCTGAAGGGGACAGTTTTTCAGTGGTCAGATTCCTGACTTTTCTACTTAAAATTTAATGTCCCCATTGGTTTCCTCCTGGGACATTGAAGCCTTGTTGTGTGGGGTGCAGGGGGCTCTGAGCACCTGCTCACCCTTCAGCATCCCTGCCCTGGTTTGGGAAGGAAAGATTCGGAAAATCTCCATCCCAGATGGGCACTGGAGGCAAACAGGCCATTTTACAATGAGTTTTAGTAACTGGATGCTCTAGGCCTCTGCGTGACTAGTCAGAATTGAGATGTAAATGTAAAATTTGGCACAGAAGATTTCAAAAACAAAAAGAAGAATGTAAATATCTCATTAACTTCTTATATCAATTATACGTTGAAATAATATTCTGGATGATAAAATTAATTCCACCTGATCATACTTTTGTACCTGTGGCTCCTAGAAATGTAAATCTACTGCTCGCAGTAGATTTCCCTGGGACACTGGGGCCCCAGGCCCTCTGACTTTTTGTAGGTTTCCCCACTCATCACATCATATGTTAAAATACACCCACATCCCTCCTTAAATACACATTCTTGCTGCAAATTTTCTGAAAATTTTTGTTTCATATGTTACTTCTGAAATTATTTGGCAGTCTTTAATTCACACTTGGCAATGATTTCTTAATGATCACCTTGAATACCAGGAAATTTCTCATACATGTTTTCTGACAAATGTTTGGAACACTAAAGCGTTTGATAGTATTACATTTGTAGACACAATGAAATGTTAATTTTGGGTTGTTGTTTTTATATTTTGAAGCCAATTTCCTCTCCCTCCCCCCCCCCCTTGCCCCCTCCCTCTCTCTCCCCCCTCTCCCCCTCTCTCCTCCCACCCCCAGACACTTTTGTAGGCCCTTGAACAAGCTGTATAGCCCCAGTCATTGGGTCCCCATTGCCTGGTGGGAAATCTCTCGGGGCTGCAGTGTTTAGGAAAGGCAGTTTCAACACAAGCGTCCTATTTCCTTGAGAGGTGCTGGGATGATACCCAGAGACTGCCACTGTTTCATAGCTCTGCAGGATGTCCTGCTAAGTGAGGTTACCCAGATTTCACAGATCTTGTCCAGCAGAAGGTGGGAGAAGGTGGCAAAACCATGCGGCTGCAGTTTTGAGAGTTTTTAATCACAACAGGTGTTATGTCACCAAAAGGCAAATGGAAGGAGAGTAGGTAATTTTGTAGCCTTTTGTATGTAAGTCTATTGTGAATTTTGCATTGATGTATGTTGAGAAATATTCTTTAAGGTGAGGGCCATTTCCGAAGCAAATAAGAAAAACCTGTTACGCACTTGCTGAAATAGTAAGTCAGCCCCTAGAAAGCAACTGGTGTGCATTCGTTTGGTTTTCCCCCCCAGGTGTGGGGCAGAGGCGGTGATGGGGAGAGGAGCTGGACGCAGTACTAAGAAGAAACTGTCAATCCCCAGCATCCCATGGATCCAGATCAGCACCGCCCTTTGGGTCATCACGACCACTGGCAGTGCTGGGTCACCCCCGCACCTTCAGTTTCTCTTCCCCGTCACTGGTCAGCAGTGAAGGTCTCTCCCTCTGCTCTTGAGTCTTGAATTTAGATGTGGCCGGGAGCCCCTCGGTACAGTGTCAGCACTGCTCCAGGTGAGTTTGTGGGCGTTGGTCACTCACCAGATTTCACAAGGCTGCCTGGGACTGGGAGGGGCTGGCCAATGCTCCCTGTGACCCGGGCTTCCGGCCAGGACTCACTGCTTGCAGTGGAGTCGAACCCCGGCTCCTCCTGACCCTGGGCGCCTCCTCGGCCACCATATCTGCCATCATTTCCACTCCCTCACAGATCTTTCTGACTCCTGGGTTGGCCCTTAAAACAGAAGTGCAGTGGAAGCCGAGAGTGGAAAGTACCCGCTGTTCTCAGATCAGTGCGTGTCTCCTGGTGCCAGGGCCCAGGGACGCCCCCGAGGCTCTTCGGCTCTCGGACTTCACGTGACATGAACCTGTTCCTTGGCCGCATCGGTGGGACTCTGCAGTGAGGGCCCTTGACCAGTGCGGAAGGCCCCGAGCGTGATTCTGGTTAACAACTCAGTCGCCTGCAGATGCAAAGAAGGTATTTGTCATGGGCTGAGTTGTGCCCCCCCATTGTATCTTGAAGTCCTAACTCCCCAGTACCTCAGAATGTGACTGGATTTGGAGAAAGGGTCTTTAAAGAGGTGATTAAATGAGGTCACTAGAATGGGCCCGAATCCAATATGACTGGTGTCCTTAAAAGAAGAGTTTAGGACGCAGACACCACAGAGGAAAGACCATGTGATGACATAGGGAGAAGATGGCCATCTGCAAGCCGTCTTGCAGAGAGAGAGGCCTTGCAAAAACCAACCCTGCCCACACCTTGATCTTGGACTTCTGGCCTCTGGAACTGTGAGGAAATAAATTTTGGTGGTGCTTTGTCACAGCACCCTGAGCTACGTGTTCCCAGGTAGCCATGTGAATTTCAGCTGTGTGACAAGGTGTCCTCCTTGGAATAGAGCCCATGTTCATGTTGCACCTACAGGAACCTTCACACACACTCCTGGGCTCCCAGAGCAGGTGGTTTGAGTCACCTGCCAGGCTGCATCTGCCAGGGCAGGGTCTCCCACCAGCGCTCACTGGGAAGACCCCTGCCAGCAGGGGGCGCCCTCCCTCCCACTGCAGGGACAGGCTGGCCCTCATCCCAGCGTTGGTTCTCGAGGACCACTCTCAGCTGGGGATTAGCCGCACACCATCCTGGGGAAGGGGGCTCCTGCTGGCAGGACAGGCTTCCCAGCACACCTGCTGGCCTGGAGAGCACCCAAAACCAAGACACACGTAGCCTTCCCGGGGGGATGGGACTGACTGTGTTTAGTCCACATTTTCACACCAGCAGCGGCCACTCTTCTAAGGCTGACAGAGGTGGTGTCCCAAGGTGTGCACTGACACACCATCATCAGTCCCCAAGGCGTCCCCCGCTTGCCATGCCACCTCGCCTGGTAAGAGGGACTTTGCAGATGTGACCAAGGCCCTGGGCCATGAGATGGGGAGATTATGCTGGATTATCCAGTGGCCCAGTGGAGTTGAAAGGGTCTTTAAAGTGGAAGAGGGGGGTAGAAGGGAGAGAGCGTCAGAGAGATGCTGTGGGAGAGACACGACTCTGAATGTGGAGGAGGAGGCCACGAGCTAGGGGTGCAGGCGGCTTCTAGAAGCCGGAAAAGGCAAGCAAACGGATTCCCTCCTGGAGCCGCCAGAAGGACCACCCCTGCCTACACCTTGACTTAAGCCCCGTGAGACCCGTTCTGGGCTCTGACCTCCAGAACTGTAAGAGAATAGATGTCTGCTGCTTTAAGCCATAAGGTGTGGGCACTCTGTGACAGCAACAACGGGAGCTAATGCAAAGGGGTCCTTACCTGGGACCCATAGATCCCACATGTAGAGTTCGGGGTCCATGAAATGGAAGGGGGAAGTGTTCATCTTCAGCAACCAGAGTCAGACTGAGGCACAAAGGAGCCACGAACTTGGACGGGGCCCCACCGTCAGCAGCAGCTGTGACCCAACCACGGAGGCTGTACCGCACCGTTTCTCTGATATACTGACACAGCCATCTTGCTCATCAGGCCTTCAAAACTACAGACTCACTAGCGCCCCTGCTGGATTTATTGCTTAATGCATTAGTAAAGGAGCATATGCTTGCTTTTAACTATTTTAATAGCTGTGTTTTAGTATGATTGTTTTCCTAGGCATTTTATTAAGTGTCTAAGACCATCCGTCTGAGGAGGGTCCTTCAGTCTCAGCAGACTGCCCAGGACTCCGTGGCCTACACAGAGCTGTGGGCCCCTGGGAAGGGACATGACTCGAGGAGGCTGGGCCCTTTGGCTCTGGTATGGAGAGCAGGGAAGGCATCTTGAACAAAGGGATCTGGGACTCTGCCCCAGGGCACTGGGGAGCCACCAAAGCAGCACACGTGGGAGGGCTGCCAGTTTCCCTGGAAACTGATGCGTGCCTGGTGAAAAAACCAAAACTGCAGGAGTTCACATTTACCAAGCTCCCATTCAGTATGAGGATGAGCTCAGCACTCTGTGTATGATCTCACTTCAGCCTCACCAAAGCCCTAGGAGGAAGTCATTGTCATTATGCCCATTTTACAGCTGAGAAAACTGAGGCCCAGAGAGGCGTTGGCTAGCAAGCACGTGATGCGTGCAGGACACAAGTGTGGCCTGCCCTCTGCCCGAAAAGAAGGGGGAGGGACTTCACTACCTGACGGGGATGATCAGAGAGGAGCCCAGGGGTCAGGTTACTCTCGGAAGCTGAAACAGCAGAGCCCAACCCATGCCCGGCTGGTGCGCAAAAGTCTCTCGCGCTTCCTCTTTTGGTTCGCTGTGTCAGTGTTTTATTTCAAGGCTCTTCGGGCCTCCGCCGTTTTGGGTGGAGGTGGGTGCAGGTGGCCTGCAAGGCCCCAGCTGCAGCCCAGGTCTGGGATGCAGAGGGGGCTGCCCAGGCTTGACTCCACAGGAACACTGCGTAGCCTGCATCTCCGTTAAGATAAACAGGCTTTGGGGATCCCTCCACATTCCCAGTCTCAGTCTTCTGGAATGCGTTCATTCACGCATTTGTTCCTTCACTCAGCACATCTTTACTGAGTGCTTTCCATTTGCGAGGCCCTGGGTACACGGCAGTGAACAAAGCAGCCAGCAGCCCGTCCTCCTGGAGCTGGCCTCTCGTGGGGAGGCGGTCCACACAGAAACAAACAGATGTATAAAGCAGGGTCGGGCAGGGACACGAGCTTTTGAGGGATGCTGGAGGAGAGGCCTGGATGGAGTCCGAGTCCCAGGCCCTGGGAGCATCCAGATCAGCGACAGCAGATCCAAACACCAGGCCGGCTGCCTTCCAGGACAGGCTGGGAACAGAGGATCTGTGTCGTTCCTGGGGCTGCAGCCAGATGCTGCCTCTGAGATGCAGGTGGGGATGGACGGTGGGGTCTCAGCCTGGCTACTCGCTGAGTGAAAGGGCCCAGACTCAGGAGACGGCCAGGAGGGGGAGCAGGGAAGGTGGGCGCGGGTTCCATTCCCAGCGGGGGTTGGGAGGGAAGGATGGGACCGGACATAAACTGGGGATGTTTCAAGTGAAAGGATCCTTAGTTGGACCCCCACTTTTCCCAGCTGAGCAGCTGAAGCCCAGAGAGGTACAGGGGGTGCTTCCCGGTCCTGGAATGACCCTAGGGAGTCCCAGGACCCTCACGTGGCTCTGAAGGCCGTTCCAAACCATGAGTCTGACAGCCGTGATTCCACCCGCTCAGGGCTCTGGCTTCCTCTCCCCTCCGGCCGTGCTAGTCTTCTGGGGCTGCTGCAGCATCTGACCATGAACTGGAAGACTTCAGACAGCAGAAATTTACTCGCTCACAGCTCTGGAGGCCAGAAGGCCAAAGTCAAGGTGTCGGCAGGGCCGTGCTCCCCGTGAAGGCACTAAGAGGGAAGACTGTCCCCTGTATGCCTTTCGGTGCTGGCTTCCGGGGTTGCCAGCAATCACGGTGGTCCTCGGCTTGAAGGCGCATCCCTCCAACCTCTGTCTCTGTTTTCACATGGCCTCCTCCTTGTGTGTACAAAAATCCTATTTCCAAATAAGGTCACATTCACGGGTACCAGAGACTTGAATATATTCTTGGGGGACACAATCCAACCCATAGCAAATGCCCACATCCAGGCACAGTCTCAGAGCAGGGTCCTGAGTCCAGGCTCCCCTCGTGGAGACAGTGACAAAGCCTGTAAGGTGGGACTTCATACTCAGCCATCTCCTGAGTGAGCTGTGTCAGGCGAGGGTAGGCAGTGGGCAGGGGGACGGGGCTTTATCCACCTGCCACATTCAGAGCTATGAGCCTGGGAAAGTGTCCTCAGGGGAGGAGAGGCAGCATGTGTGCTGGGCAGCAGCGGACAGACCCTCACCCCGAGCAGCCTGGCCTAAATCGTCACTCCTGTGTCTTTCCATTTGGCTTCCCAACCCACCTTCCCTTCTGTTGGTGATGCAGAGACCTAAGGGGACAGAGGATGAATGAGTCAATGATTCAAACCTGGCTGTCCTCTTCTTGAGACACCGATGCTCCCCCTGTCCCCTTCCTGGCTGGGCCCGAGTGCAAGGTGCATGCAGTGAGCCCACCCACCCGGGGACTGACCAATGTCCCGCCCGTGTCCTGCTCTGTCCCCTTGTAATGAAGGGCTTGGAACTTTAGAGAGAGGAGCATCGGCCCAAAGACCCAAAGCATTGGGACCAAGATCAACCTCTGGGCTGACCTCCCAACCCACCATGTGACGGACACCAAAGGAAGCAGGGACAAATGACCCCTGTCCAGGCATGCTGGCCCCTTCAGTAGAAATTATCAAACTGCATCTGCTTCATTTGGGAACGCTTCCGGTTGTCATCATGGAAAACCCAACTACAGTGGCTTAAACATGTTGGGATCTATTTTTCTTACCCAACAAGGAGCCTGGTTGTTGGCCTTGGTTTAGCCCAAGTTTTCTCAGTTTCAGCACTGCTGACATTTGGGGCTGGATAATTCTTTGTTATGGGTGCTGTCCTGTGCAGTATAGAATATTTAGCAGCTTCCCTGGCCCCCACATTCTAGATGCCAGTAGCGTTCCTCCCTCAAGTTGTGACCACCAAAAATGTCTCCAGACATTTGCCAAATGTCCCCTGGGTTTAGTGGTATCAGGACTGGTGTCTGTGAGTCTCTTGCACTTTGCCTCATGGTCGTAAGTCAGCTGCCACAGCTCCGAACATCCCAACCATGTTCAGAGCAGAAATAACAATAAGGGGCTGGTACCAGCTACCATTGTTTCTTTGAGCAGAAGGCTGGAAGCCAAACAGATTTCTACTTGGTTCTCACTTCACTCGACCTCTCTTGAGGTCTCACCTGCCCAGCCCTCAAAGCAGGGAGACAAGGCCTTCTCTAAAGGCTGTGGGAGGACAAAATGGGATCATGGATTGGTCATTTACTGCTCTGGGTGGCCTTGGGGAAGTCACTCTGAGCTTCAGTTCCCTCCCTCTTAAAACTGGGCTAATAGTACCTACTTGAGAAAAAAAGGTGTTTTGAGGTTAAATCACCTAATATATATAAGTCACCCAGTTCAGGGCTGGGCTCAAAACAGGCACTAAAACAACTGACCTTTATTATTATTAGTGGTGTGGGAGGATTAGCCACTAAAAGTGCCCGGCACTCAAAGGTTATTCCGTTAGTGATGGTGGCTGGATCTCCTGCCTCTAAGCTTTTGCATTCTGTTCCCTGTGCTGTTCCCTGTGCGCCAATGGCTCTGGCTCTCACCGCTTGCTCTCACCAATTCCCAGAGGCCTTACCTGATTCTAAAGAACACCTGTCACTTTTCTTTGCTCCCATCTCAGGACCCGCCTGGAAAAATTTGCTCCCATCTCAGGACCCGCCTGGAAAAATTTAAATGTAAATTTAATATTCATTCATTCATTTTCTCTCTATTCCTCCTAGAATGTAAGCTCGTGTGTGTGTGTGTGTGTGTGTGTGTGTGTGTGTGTGTGTGTGTGTGTGTACTGGGGGTGGGGGTACGTCATTAGTTTCCTACTTGCAGTCTTCCGGGTCTAGAACCTGGCACCTAATGGATCATTAATAAGGATGTGTTGGGTGAATAGCTGATTCTCAGGCAGAAGTTGGTGACACGTGGGCACGTGGGGCCACCCGACGGGCGGAGAGATTGGTGACGCAGAAACCTAAGGGCCGGAGAATGAACACGTGAAAGAACCATAGCGGGCGCATCCGCCTTTTAAGACACTGACGCCCCCTGCCCTCTTCCGGGCCGGGCGGGAGCGCGAGGTGCACGCAACGAGCCTGCCCATCCCGGGGCGGAGAACGCCCTGCCCGGATCCTGCGCGTTTCCCTTTTCTGACCCCGTGTCCCCGTCCCGGGCGCCCGCCCCCCGGGTCGAGACCCTTCGGACCCCGCAGCGCCAGCACGTGCTCCGCAAACGCCCGCAGGCCGGCGCGCAGCCGCACTCCCCGCGGCGCCCCTCCCCGCGCGGCCTCTCCGCCGGGAGGGGCGCGGGGTGAGCGGGGCGGGGCGGGGCGGGGCGGGTCCGGGCGGCTCTGGGACTTGTAGGCCTGGAGCCTCGCCGCCCGCGCCCCGCCTGCCCCCGCCCCTAGAGGCCCTGTCTGTCACGGAAGGGTAAACTGAGGCCCGGTGATGGGACCCAGTGTGCCCAAGATCGCGCGGCCGCACGGTGGCCGCCTTCCCTGGCCCAAAAAGTGGAGGTCACACTTTCGCAAAGTTTTCCAAGGGCGCGCTGAGTGTCCCTTGTCTGGTCGAGAGCTCTCCTCGGCTTCTTCCTTCCATCGTGCATTCACTGAACAAACATTTCCCGGGGGCCCTCTGCTTGCCAGGCCGCACAGCTTGAGCAAACCATCCAAGGGCCCACCTCGCAGGGGAGAGAGACCTTAAACCCGTGAGTAGGTAACCAGGGCTTGGGGAGGTGAAAAGTACACTGAAGGAAGAGAAAAGCTGAATACAGGCGGAGCGATGAGGCCCAGCCCCGAGGCAGGAGTGGGCCTGGGGAGTTGGAGGGAACTGGGAGCGACAAGACCAGGGGGAAATGAGGGGGGACTGAAAAGTGTGTCCCCGGAGGACTCGGGGTTCCATTCCCAGCGTGAGGGGGCTGGGGCGGGGGTTTGGGGGGAAGGAAGGGTCAGACCAATGGTTGCCGGGTGGCGCGCGGGGTCGGGGAGTCCAGGGGCTTGAGGCACAGCTGGGCTGGGCTTGGAATCGAACGCAGCCTGACAGAGAAGGTGCCTGATAAACGCCTGAAAGACTAGTGAACGCTTCGCCTGCCTCCCTGTACCCCTCAGTCCGCCAGGAGCTGGGGTCACCAGGAGCGACCCCACTCAGAGCAGTGGTAACTTAAAAAAAAAAAAGCACAACCTAAAAGTTAAGAATTATGTTTTATTTGGCGGACTTTCTGAGGACTCGAACCCTTGAAGCAGCTCTCAGGGACTGCTCCAAAGAGGTCAGGGAGGAGCCAGGATATAGAGGAGTATTTGCAACAAAAACCAAAACTTCGGAACATCAAAAGATCACTGTTAATTAAAGAAAAAGCACACATCTCAGGTTAATGAATTTAGCGCTTTTCTATGTATGCGAAGATGCAAGAGTCTGGGCTCATTGAAATCATTCCTTTGATGTGCACCTTAACCATCTAGGGCCAGTATCCTGTTATTTTCCACCCTGAATCCCCTCAGGGTACACAGGGGTGGCTGCAGTGGCTGATGGCCGCAACATCCTTTGTTTACTGACATGGCAGGTGACATTTTTCGTCCACAGCAGAGTCCCGACTGCACAGGACATCACAATGCTGGTGCCTGGACATGTGGAGGGTTTGAGATCCTCGGGGCCTGGCTCTGCACGGCCGTGTGACCCACCGGTGGGGGGGTGCTGGTGCCAGGGCCTCGGGTTCAGTGCTCTTGTCAGACATGAAATTCCTAATAACTTTGGACAAGGTGCCCTGACAATTCTGTAGCGGGTCCTGCTGCAGAGACCCAGGGGTGGGCCTGTTTCTAGGGCTGGGGAAGGGAACAGAGGGAACAGGGGCACCCTCTGCTTGCTCTCCCCCAAGGATGGCCCATAGAGATGGAGGGATCCTTGGCACAGGGATGGACTTTTGAGGAGGCCAGAACTACTTCCCCTGCCCAGTCACCTTCTCAGAGGGGCCTCCGGGACCACTCTGGCCACTCCTGGATGGCAGCACCCTGATTTATTTCCTAATGGATAGTACATTGTATATTTACCTGTTTGTCTTGTTCATAGAAGCTCTGTGGGGTAGAGTGTGTTGCGTGCATTTCTGCATCCCCCACGCCCTGATAAATATTCGTCGAACGAATTACATTTACATATAAAAACAAAGCCTGTTTCACCTTTAATATAAGTTCCTGTACCGTAAGCTGCACTGGGGAAACGATTCAGACTCACTAAACATGGTTTGAATCGTTTGTATCTGATTCGCTAGACGGTGCGCTCCTCGAGAGCAGGGGCCAGGAACCCAGTGAGCACGTATTGCTCCCCCCAAAACACCCGGATGCGCCCCCTACCCATGTGCGCGCCCTGCCCCTGGGCTTCACCGGGGCACGTGGGGCGTGGCGTGGCGGGGCCGGACTACGCTTCCCGGCGGCCCCCGCGCGCCCGGGCGGGGATGAGGGGGCGGGGCCGGACGCCCGGGGCGGGGACTGGGCGGGCAGGGGGCGGGGCCGACTACAAAGCCCGGGTGGGCGACGAGGCGCAGAGTTCCCGCAGCGCCGGCAGGAACGCGACGCAGCGCAGTGCCGCGCGTGGAGCGGGAGCGACCCGCGAGTGGACGGGCCCGGCGGCTGGACCGGCGCCCCTGCTGCCCCGCTCGCTCCCCGCCGCCCCCAATGAGCGCAGCCCCACGCGGCCCGGGTCCGTAGGCGGCGGGCCACCCCCCATGCTGCTGCAGCCCGCGCCGTGCGCCCCGAGCGCGGGCTTCCCGCGGCCCCCGGCCGCCCTCGGCGCCATGCACGGCTCGCAGAAGGACACCACGTTCACCAAGATCTTCGTGGGCGGCCTGCCCTACCACACCACCGACGCCTCGCTCAGGAAATACTTCGAGGGCTTCGGGGACATCGAGGAGGCCGTGGTCATCACCGACCGCCAGACGGGCAAGTCCCGCGGCTACGGCTTCGTAAGTGGCCCCGCGGCCGGGCGCTCCCCGCCCCGCACTTATCGCGGCCGGGCCGCTGAGTCAGCCGGCGGGCGCACGCCAGCCCCGGGCGCCTCCCGCCGGCTCGGCACCTGCTGCCCCCTCTCGGGCTCCAGCCGGTCCTGCCCCCGCCCCCCAGGCCCGGTCTCCCTGCCCCCTCCCCACGCCCGGTTTAAAAGGGAGAGCCGCTGGGTTCAATTAGGACTCCGAAGTTTGTGGAGAGGTTCTCGGCACTTCCTGGAGCAACAAGCGAGCGAGGAGCCGGGCTTCGGCCCCGGCGCTCAGGAGCCCTGAAGCAACCCCCATTTTATTTTCCAGCAGCCCTCTCAGACACCCCAAACAACCTAAGTAAAAATCGCCCTGAAGACACCTCTTTTACTCCCTTTCTAACTAGGGTGTCCCCAAACACCTCCCATGAGGAAGTTCGTGGTCCGCACTGGCCGGGACCCCTGCCTCCCTTCGGGGTGGCCGTGTCTTCCCTGGGGGTTGTTTCCGTCCTTGAGGGCAGCGTTTCCTAGCACTTGAACTCGGGGGGAGGAGCCGGGGCCCAGGGGCAGCTTTGGGAGGGCCCCAGGCTGGGGTCAGAGGGGACTGGGCTGGGCGCCTTGGGTAATGGGCACGCGGGGCGGGGAAACGAGTGCCCCGTGCCGGGGCTCTCGAGCTCTCTCTCTGCTCCCCCCGCCGGCAAGGGAAGCCCCTGATGCGTCTGTGCTCCTCCAGGTGACCATGGCTGACCGGGCGGCAGCTGAGAGGGCTTGCAAAGACCCTAACCCCAACATTGACGGCCGCAAGGCCAACGTGAACCTGGCCTATCTGGGTGCCAAGCCGCGGAGCCTCCAGACGGGTGAGAGCCGTGTTTTCCTTCCCTGGCACTTCTGGTTGCTATATTCAGCGTTGGTATCTGTCGGGTGGAAAAGGCACCCCCCCCCCCACCTCCAGGGGTGGCAGTCGGCTGTCATGTGCTCCCAGAGAGCCGTCACAGAGCAGCCATCTCCCAGCTGGGAAGCTGAACCCCTTCCTCTAGCTGTGTGTGCCAGTGGGACAGGGCGAGGAGGGCACGTCACACAGTTGTCAGCTGTCCTCACGGGAGGGAGGAAGTTGGTCCCCGGGGCTGGAGGTTGGGAGGACAGACACCCAGAGGCTGCTGCCTCTCGGGTCCCTTGGCCTCCTTCGGCTGGGAGTTTTGGGGTTCATGTGGAGGTGGCCTGGGGAGGGGAAAGGAAGCTGATTAACGCTTTGGGTTAGAGGTGGATGGTTGTGAGGTTCTTTCCTGTGTCAGGCCGGGCCCCTAACTGGTCCCTCGTTTTAGGCTTTGCCATCGGCGTGCAGCAGCTGCACCCCACCTTGATCCAGCGGACTTACGGGTGAGTGGACGGCTGGCTGGGATGGGGGGCGGTAAGCAGGCCTTGGAAGCCAGGCCAGGGGGGCTGTGAGCTCCCTGGGTCTTTTAGTGCAGGCGCCCATCGGTCTGAGGGAGCCTCTTACCCTGGGACCGCCGACCCCACGGTGGTTGGTTGCGCTGTGTGCAACCACCTTTCTGTGCCTGAGAACCGACCTTTGCTCCAGCCTTTCAGAAGCGTCATTGTGTTTTGGGAGTGGGAGGGAGACAAGCTGGGAGAAGGGGGAGAAGGCAGGTTGCATTTCTCTGCCCCCCGGAAAAGGCCACACCACAGAGAGATGGGGAGTATGAGCCTGTGGAGCCTGTGGCCTGGGTTCAGGGCCCGGTTTCCCCTTGCTGGGTGCGTGACCTCCGCTCACGCAGCCACCAGTGCCTCAGTTTCCTCACCTGTGATATGGGATGGTGACAGCACCTCTGAGTTCTGTGGGTGGAGGCCTGGCATGGGCCCCGTGCAGGTTAGGTAAGTATGCTGGAAGGGTTTGCCAATTAGGAACCGGGCCAGGCTCTTTGAGGGCGCCCCTCTGACCTGCTCCAGTGCCCGACAGATGGCGGCAGCAGGTCACTGCCAACCGGTCCAATGTTTGCGAAGCTGCAACAGGTGAGCCGGGATCAGGACCAGATGTCCCCGCCCAAGTGGGCCCAGCCTGTGGGCTTTTTGTCTGATGTGCTTTAGAGCAGTGTGTCCCAGCCTCCTCCATCCGAAAAGGGCCTTCGTCGTCGTTGTCTTCTTTTTTTTTTTTTTTTTTAAACATCTAATAAGGTCTGGCAGCTGCTTGGGAAAGGGCAGAGACTTTAGGGGCACAAAGGAGCCTGCCATGCCGGCTGACTTCCCAGCCCTGTGATCGATGTCGGCTGTTTGCCCCAGTGCAGGGAGCGTGCTGATGGGGATGGGGGTTCTGGGGGGGCAGTTATAGAACAGGCAGCCCCTTTTAGAATGTTAGAACCTCTTAAGCTATCGGAGACTGAATCCCAGGCCCTGCGTTTTGTGCTGAAAGTTGCAAGTGTGTACGTGTGTGTGTGTGTGTGTGTGTGAGCGTGTGTGTACCTGCCCCAGAGGCTCGGTTTAAGGGGCCACCTGGCTCACTGGGGCAGTGTGAACCGGGCCCTGGAGCAGGCTGGGAGTTGGGCTTGGGTGGTCTGGGCAGGTCCACCATGATTCGGGGCTGCTTACCCTGACGGGCAGCCTCTGTGGCGGCACAGTGGCCCCCACGTGAATTGGAGGAAGTGTGTGAGCCCAGGTCCCGGTCTGTCCTCCTGAGAGGAAGCCTGGAGGGCGGCAGGGAGCAGGGGGTTCTGGTTTCCTTCTCGCCCTGGGACCTGCTTCACCTGTGTCTGCAGCCATCTTGGAAGGTGTTTGGGGACACCCCCGTCTTCCTGCCGTCACCCAGGTTCTTCCTGTTTGGGTTCAGGCCACACGAGGAGGGTGTCCTCACTTTCTGCAGCCCTGGCTCTGTTCCCCAGGGCAGGGGCTGGGCCCGGGGCTGGCACGGAGATCCGGGCGTGAGCCTCGAGCACACGCGGCTCTTCCCTGCTTGAAATGTGAACATAGCTTCCCGCTCGAGCCTGGGCTCCCTTGTGATCTGTCACAACTGCCTCTGGGACTTGGTGACCCTCAGCACTTGGCCTCTGGAGCCTGCAGACCTGGGTTCAAATCCTGACTTTGTCACTTACCAGTTGGTCCATCTCGGCAAGAGATGTTTTCTTTCTGAGCCTCTACTTTCCTCATCTGGAAAATGGGACTAATAACCACCTGAGGCAGTGCTGGCACGTGGGGCCGGGGGCTCTATACCTGTCTGCCTTCTCTCCTGCCCTCACGGCAGCCCTCAAAGGTTGGGACCGATATTACTCTTGCTTCTTAGGTGGGGAAACTGTGGCAAAGAAAGGTTAAAAAGGTTAACAACCTGTCCAGGGCGGCTGAAGTGACAGGATTTGAACCCACGTGGGCTGGCTCTGGAACGCGTGCTCTCAGCCGCTGCTCTGTGGGGCGGGTGGGTGGGAAGGGTGCTCCGACGGTTTCCCTCGTGGTCCTCAGAGCGCCACCCATGGGAGGGTGGTCAGGCGTCGGTCACAGATCTTACTGCCATGTGCTCCCGACTGCAGGCGACAGTGTTTTGTAAGTGAATCTGCTGGCTGGCCATTTGATACCTGTGACGGTGAAGAGGCCGCTGGCCCTATTTGTTGGTTACCAAGGGGGTGGAGACCCAAACAGGGACAGTCCAGCTCTGCATTTCCAGCGGCTGGTGGACTGCAGCCTCTCAGAGCTGTGCCGCCTCCCACCAGGCCTTGCTGAGACCCCAGGGGGCAGGGGGGCAGGAGCGGTGCCGGGCCGGGCTTTTGGGGTCAGTTGTCTCCTGCCAGCGCCCGCCCGCCTGGCTGGAGAGTTGGGCCGTCAGCGTCCCTTTTGATTTTGCAAACAACGGGCCGGGGCCCGGCCGGGCCTGACTCAGCGGTCAGTGGTGTCGGCTCTGGGCTGGCAGCAAGGCCCGGGCAGCCCAGAGTTTGCAAACCCGTTAACCCTCTCCTGCCCGGCGGAACTCTCCCTGACTTTCTGGCCCCGATCGTGTGCCTGGGACAGCTCTGAAGATTCCACAGCTCGCTTTTGGGCAAGGCCACTGCGGAATCCTTGTCTGGCTGGGTCGTAAATGTCAGCATGGAAAGATTTGCCAAAGAACTTTTACACTCTTTGCTTTTTGCTTGGATTCCCTGCCCGCAGTTTTTCTTTTCTTCAAGAACGGGACTTTTCAGGACCTAATGCGACCGGGACATTTCCGTCATGTTAACTACATGGGGCCGAGGGTTAGAGTTAGGGTTAGGGTTTGAAGAAGGCTTCTTTGGCAGGTGGCAGGTGGCTTGATCACAGGGTGGGGACTGTGGCCATAGACCACCCAGCCGACCGGCCCTTTGCTGATGGGGTGGGACAGTCAGCAGACCGCAGGCACAGGTCCAGGCAGAGCGTTGGGTCTGGCTTGGAAGGGGCCTCTCAGTGTCAGGGCTGTCTGTCCAGGCCTGAGCCTGAGGCTTGTAGGAGCTGAGGTTTGTCCCAGGCCTGGCTGCACTGGGAGCCTCTCCTTGGGTTATTTTTGAAGGGCCAACTGCTTCTCTGGGCTCAGCTCCCCAGCCCAGCTTCTCAAGGGTGCCTTGTTGTGGGCTCCACAGCCGTCCACTGCGAGCCGCCCCCCTGGGTGCCGGGTTGGGGCCAGTCCCTAGGTCCCAGATGGCAGGACAGGGTCCCGGGGCTGCTGGGTGTCAGGCAGGCCTTGTGCTGGAGCGAGGCCCCGGGCTCGAGGCCAGGCCCAGCCCCTTCTCTCCGGGCTCATCTCCCCGTCTGCGGGGTGGGGACTGTGTCGGTGCCACCTCCCAGGGCCGACTGGGGATGGGACCCTCTCCCCAGCACGTGCACACGCCGTTCGGCCTAGAGTTTCAGGGCCCCTACACCCTCTGTGTGAAGGGCCCCGGTGCCCAGATTGAGACCCGCTGCCCTTGCTGTGACCAGGCCGTGGGTGTGTGCCTGCCCAGGGGGTCTGAGCAGAGTGTTTGGGTCCCCAGGGCTGGAGAGGGGCCAGAGAATGACAGGAAGATGTCACGGAGCACAAGGGGCTGGGCGGAAGGCCGAGAGCTGTTCCCAGAATCCTTCATTCATCCAGTATTTATTGAGCGCCTGCTGGATACTTTGAATAAGAAAGATGTGGTTGGTTCTCCATCTTGCTTTCTGGCAGGGAAGCCAGACCATTAGACATCCTTGTGGGCACGTGAGGGCCGAGGTGGTGACGGGGACAGCTGAACAGGGCAGCTGGCTGGCGGAGGGCCTCGTGGGCTGGGACAGGCCTGTGTCGAGATTGTAACGGTGGGTGGGTGATTGTGCGTGCGATACAGAATCATGGACTTACACCCAAGGACCCCCCTGAACTGGTGAAATCCGAGCAAGGCCCGGAGCCAAGCTCAGAGCGGTGCACCGGCGTGCGGCTCCTGGGTTTGGTAGCGTGTTGGGTTATGAGACGTCACCACTGGGGACACCACGGGAGGGCCCGTGGGGCCTCTCTCTACTGTGTTTGCACTTTCCGGAGAGTCTCTCGTGATTTCATGACACGAAGTAAATAAAGCGGGGGGGAGTCGCAGCGCCTTGAACAGGGGGCCCGCACCTTGGAGGTGTGGCAGGAAGTGAGGTCAGAGCCGGAGGGTATGGGGGCAGAGAGGAAGCTGGTGCCCTCCCGTGTGGCATCACGTGGCTTGTTTTTACTTTCAGGGTGTCTGGGGTGGCCCTGCCCCTCCCCAGCCCGTCGCTTCCTGTTTGGCACTCGCTGGAGCGAGGAGTGGGCCGGCGCGTGGCCCTCCCTGGCGGGTGGCCCGCGCACACCTGTTGTTTGTCCCCGTCTGCTGTAACAGACACTGGCCTCTGGGGCGGTTCTCGGGCTCCTGTCCAAGGATGAGCTCTTCGCCGGCCCCAGTGGCCCTGGCGGGAGGGGCCCCCGTTACCGAGGCCTCGTCAGGAAGCCTCCGGTCGAAGGGAGAGGCCTGACCACACGCAGGCTGATGTGGGCATCTCACTCGGCCTCACGGGTGTGTCCCAGGGCAGGGACCCGGGTGGGGGGCTCCCAAGTGGGCCGGGCCGCCCCTTCTCACTGCAGCGGGAGGAGGCCGTGTAAGGAGCCTGCAAGCCCCACGACTTGTCTGTGTGACCCCTTGTTCTCGCGCCGAGTTTTCGTCCTTGAGCCTCAGTTTCCCCATCTGCCACGTGGACGTGTTGCGTGCCCTGCAGCGTGCTGACGGGGGGCGGGGTGCATGTGGATCATTCTCCTGACCCCTCCCGCGTGGCTGAAAGGAGGAAGCTGTGCTTTCATTCAGCCAGTTTGTGGCAGGTTGGGGACTTCGTGGAGACGGAGGGAGTCCTGGCCCTGCTTGTGATCATGGAGCTTCCTTTGGCAGAGCGGTGGCGGCTCGGGTGGCGACAGGCGCTCTGGGGGGAGAGGAGCAGCTGGGCAGGGGAGGCTGGTGTGAGTGGTGTGGGCAGTGGGAGACTGGCGGGGTCAGAGGCCCAGCAGGGTGGCCTCAGCTCACGTCGGGCCACGGTGGCCCAGGGGAGCATTTGGATTTGCCTGAGTGCTGGGGGGCCGCTGTGGGCCCTGAGCAGATGAGGGCCGGGTCACTTGCGTCTTTAGAGGGTCTCTTCAGCTGCTGGGTAGGCCTGAACCACCGAGGCCAGGGTCGGGGCCCCGCTAGCGGACCTCGCAGTGATCCGGTCCACACGCGAGGCCGTGGTGGCCGCCCGGGAGTGAGGAGCTGTGGGATTCTGAGCACATTGAAAGAATGTGTGAAAGAAAGTCTGAGAAGATTCTAGAACTTTGGGCCTGAGCTAATGGCGGGTCAGTTGGCCTTGGCTGTGAGGGGAGGCTGCAGTTTGGGGGGAAGGGCGGGCGTCTGGGTTTGGACAGGTTCCGGTGGAGATGCCGGGCCAGGGTCTGGCACTGCCCCTCGGGAGATGCGTTTTACCTGCTTTGTGGTCCGACGGCCCCAGAAAGCCTGGATGTCCCCGCTCTGGAGAGCCCTGGGAGGCCCCTCCCCGGCCTGAGGCTCCTGAGTTGTGCCCCAGCGGCCGCCGGCTTCTCCGACCCATCGGGCCAAACCTCCAGAGAGCAGAGAAAGTGAAATGGGTTCATTTGCCTTTGTTATTTTTATTTTTGGGGCTAGCTGTGCATTCACAGAATGAGTGCTTGGGGCCACAGCTGACCCCTTTTCGCTGACAGTTTTGCTTTGAGTGTGTGGGCGGCGTGCCCGTCTGTCTCCCGGGCGTCGGCCCCCTCGGCCCCCCTCACCTGCCCCGGCATCCCCAGATGCTCCTGCTCAGACCCCAAGACCTCTGCCTGCAGGGCTCCAGGGGAGGCTCTGTCGGACTCTGTAGCACCCTCAGTTTACAGATGGGGAAACGAGGCCAGAGAGGGCCGACGGACTTGGACAGGCACGGCCAGGAGCCAGACTCGGGGTCTCGCCCCTCCGCCCTGGTCTCCATCGGGCCGAGTCAGCTGGGCGGCTCCTGGCTGTGGGCCGCTCACCCTGGGCGCGTGGGTCCAGGCGGAGATCTCGGCCGTCACCCTTTCAGCAGCGGTTGCTCAGCCTGAGCGTGTGCCCCTCCAGGATGGTCTGGCCTTTTGAACCTGGCCGGCTGCAGCTCCCTTCCCAGTCTGGGGGTTTGGGGGTTTGCTTTGCCCAGGCCCTGGGCATCGGGTCAACTGACTTTTAGATTCTAACCCCAAACCTGACCGTCCTGCTAGCTGGTTTGCTTTTCCCTCCAGGGCCCTGGGCTGCCCTCCATGGGGCTGGGCTGGGAGGGCCTTTGGTCCATCCTGGCTGGGTGGGGGCCGATCTTGCCCTCTCTCAGCCTCGAGGAGGGGGTCTCTGGGGTGTGGAGAGGAGGCAGTCCCGGCCCCCGGGGTCGAGGCCGAGGCTGGCAGGTGCAGAGCCAGACTTGAACTGAGGCTGCGGGTTCTGCTTCCCCAGGGTCCCCGGCTGTGCCAGCCGGGCTGCTTCCTCTGCCTCCCCAGGGCCGTGACTCCCGGCCCAGGAAGCGGCAGCAGCCCCGGAGGGGCCTCTTTGCCACCGGGTGCCCACAGGGCCCTTGGCACTCGGCAGGGGCTGGCTAGGCGCTTGGGACCCAGCGGTCCAGGCCAGGTTCCCGCCCTCGTGGGGCTTGCGTTCTCGTGGGGAAGACAGCGGCACAGAAGGTGGATGACAGGGCGGTTTGGGGTTGTAGGAAGGAAGGCCGGCCGGCGGGGGTGGGGTGTGGTCGGGCAAGGCCTCCGAGGAGGTGAGGTTTGAGCTGTGGGAAGAAGCCTGCCAGCAGCGGGAACAGCAGGTGCAAAGGCCCTGTGCTCGGAGAAGCACGTGCACTGGGGGGACAGAAAGGAGCTCTGGGTGGCCGGAGTGGGGACAGTGGGCTGGAGGTAAGCTGGGGAGGTAGGCTGAGGGAGGCCCTGGGGGGTGGGGAGCAGTCGGGGTTTGGCTCTGGGCGAAGGGGAGGCCCCTGTGGGGACGTGCCTGAGTGGCGTGGTCTCCCGGACTGTTTTTAAGACGACCCCTGGCCGCCGGGTAGGGGGCGGCGCAGCAGGCCTGCCAGGTCTGGGTGGATGCAGGCTTGCTGCTGGGGGATGGGGGGAGAACGGGGGGAATTGGGGGACCGGGGCGTGGGTGGGGTGGACGTGGGCAGGGGAGTCCCCGAGGACAGAGCGTGTCAGGCCTGTGCCCTTTTCAGAAGCCTGCAGAACAAGCACGCGGAGGCCGGCAGCACCCTGACCTTTCTGGGGAGTAGGTGGGGCGCTGAGGAACCCGCTGGACACAGACCCTGTTCCCCGGTGCCAGGCGCCTGGGACCTCCCCCCTTGTGGTGTGCGGGCCTGGGAAGGGGGCGCAGGGGCTGTGCTCAGATGGGGCCAGCTGGTGGTTTGGCTGGGGTTTCCTTCTCACCGAAGAGTCCAGTGGGTTCCCGTGGGGGATGCTGTGTGTGTGCACCAGCTCAGTCCCTTGGTCCCCGCCTGGCCGTTTCCCAGCCCTCTGCATGGGTGTCTGTGGTCGTGACAATGGTATTTGCCTTTTTCTTTGTAGTTTACAGCGGGGTCTTGACCTTGCCGTGATGCTGGAGGATTCTTCATGGTCAGCGGGAGGGGCCATCCTGTGCGCTGTGGGATGTTGGTAGCGTCCCCGGCCTCCACCCGCTGGCTGCCACTGGCAGCCCCCCAACCCCCAGTGTGACAACCAGGAATGTCCCAGACGCAGCTGAGCGTCCCCTGGGGGCAGAGCCGCTGTGGCTGAGAAATGCTGTTCTGGTGGAGGGTCTCGGTTCTCAAGCCCTGACGGCAGCCTCTGCCAGACCCGTTTTACAGATGGGAAAACTGAGACTCACAGAAACTCTGTAACTTGAGCGCAGAGCTGAGGGCCCCGGTCCCCTTCCTGGGGGTTGGAGGGGGAGCTTCGCAGCGTCCTCCCCCCTTGACTCAGCAGTGCGTACCCAGTGGCAGAACCCACACCAGCCACTGTCTCCCTGGCTGTGTGATTGCCAGTCCCTCGGCCTCTCTGAGTCTTGGTTTCACTCTCTGGGCAATAGGGTAATAGCAGCACCTGTTTTATGGCTGTCAAATGCTTCGTAAGTTATCTTGGGCTTTTCACAAAGAGTGGGGAGTGGGGACAGGGTGCTTGAGGGAAACAGGTGAACAGATACAGACACGCAGTGTCCCCGCAGGTTAGGAAACAAGGGAGTCCCCCTTCCTCTCACCCTGAAGCTTTTTCGCCCACACCGTGTCTGAGCGTCCCCCAGCAGGGCAGCTCTGTGGTGGCCAGAGCAGAGCTTAGTCCTGACGACACTGAGTGTCAGAAACCTGGTAAACGTGACGGCTGCCTTGGCCGGCAGCCTTGAGGCAGGTGTGGCCAGAAACCTGTCATTTTAGAGCCCCGGGTACTTCTGCCGTGTGGACAGTGTGTGCCTGGTCCAGGCAGTGGTTCTGCGTGCCAGTATCCAAACCCTGGGCGCCTGTCAGATGCAGATTCCCGGACCCCATCTGACTTGGCAGTCTGTGGGGATCCACATTTTTAGCAAATGCCGTCTGAGGCAGTGGTGCGCCTGCCTGTGTTGGGAGAAGTTCTGGGCTCAAAGCTTCCACAGCCTCCCACTAAGGAATGTTCTAGGGTTCCGGGAGCCGCGTGGGGCTCACGTGGTGGGGGCATCGATGACGCCCAGGACGGCACAGTGGGCACCGCACCAAGGCACGCTCCGTCGTGTCTCCTCTGGCTCCCTTCAGAGAGGCATCCAGACGGCCGGGGCCCCTTGTCTTTCTCGGAGGGGTCTGTGCCCGCCGGCTGTTTGTCAGCACTGCGTGTCCAGCCCCTCCCGCGGCCAGGCCCTGGGCGAGGCACCACCTGCTCATGTGAGGTCCAGTGGGGGAGATGGGCCAGGAGCTCAGGCTCTGAGCAGCTGCCCCCTCCTCCGAAAAGCCTCTCCCGACCACTCCCAGCTCTGGTTCACGGGTTGGTGTGTTCGTGTGCCTCTGGGATCCAAGCGCTGAGAGGCCAGGGACTGGGTCGTGTGCTCACCGCTGCATCCTTGCCCAGAGCACACCCGCAGACACGTGAGAAGGCTGGTTGCAGCTTGGGAGGCCAAGGCGGCATTCGAACCCAGGCCCCACTCTGTTCAGGGCTCTTGTTCCCACCAGGGAGGCAGGAGCGGGTGGGCAGCAGAAACTCCCAATAGGGCGGAGAGGGAGCGCGGGTGCCATGGCCTGGGCCATGGCGCAGGGCTCCTGGCCACAGCTGCCTGGCTTCCTGACAAGCGGCAGTGTGTGGCCTTGGCGACCATAGGCGTGCTGCCGCCCAGGAGGGCACACGACGGGGAGGCGGGGACCCGGTGTAGGAACTCCCTGGCGGGGGGGAGCTGGGGCCCCTCCGGGACCGGCCAGGTGTGCCCAGGCTCTCACCCCCAGGGGTTTGCTGCTGGATCATGGGGCTGTGGTGCCCGTCACCACCCCAGCTCATTCCTCACTGGGTTGTTCACCCCTCGCTCAGGATTTGCTCCTTATATTTGTGCGTTTATTGTGGTAAAGTACACATAACCTAAAATCTGCTGTTTTAGGGCATTAAATATATTCACAGAGTCGTGCGGCCATCACCACTATCTGATTCAGAACTTTTTCGTCACCCAGAAGGAGACCCATAGCCCTCACTCCCCTTCCCTGCTTTCCGAAGCCCCTGCAGTGTAACCACTTTGTCTCTGGGTTTGCTTTTGTGGAGATTTCACCTGAATGGAATCATTCAGTCTGTGGCCTTTTGTGTCTGGCCTCTTTCACTCAGCATCGTGTCCTCAAGGTTCATCCACACAGTGGCGTGTGTCAGCGCGTTATTCTTTTTTCTGGGGGAATGACACTCCTTGGCGTGGATACACTGCAGTCTGGAAATCCATTCATCGGTGGATGGACGCTTGCTTTTCCTTTTTGGCTGTTGCGAGTAGTGCTTCTTATTCCCCTTTGTGCCTGTGAATCCACTTGCCTTGTAGAGATGCTCGGACCCACATGCAACCCTTACACAGCCTCCTTCCAGGCCTTTTCTTTGCGTTCAAAACATTGCCCCACATAAAGTTGCCCTCAGTCAGCTCTTGGACCCATAAAAACGGCAGTTTCATACAATTCCACCTCACCCATCCTTAGCATGGATATAAATACACATTTGATTTTTTTTAGCATGAACATTATCACCATTCAGTATAAATATCACAGTTTTGCATAAACAGTATCTCTGTTCTGTGGCTTGGCTTTCTCTCCCGGCAGCGTGGAGGGGAGCGGCTTGGGGCTGAGTGTGGACCTCGTCCTGCTGCCATGTGGGGTGGCCTGGGGGACACTGGACGCTGCTCTGTCCCCGTGGACAACACTCGGGTTTCTCTGCTTTTTCGCTGTTCCCAGGGGTGCCGCCGGGACCCACTGAGCCCCTGTCCTTGTTCGGAAGGGAGGGCTGCTGGATGCCGAGGGGCCTGGCGGGGGCAGGGAGCCCAGCTTCCAGGGCCCGGCTTTCTGTCCACTTGCTCTCCCAAAGCTGCCCCAGTTTCTGCCCCTGCCAGGCCTGCGGGAGCGCCGGGAGGGAAGGTTTCCCTTTTTCTTTCAAAGCAGCTTCTCTTCGGAATGGAAGGGGGGCAGGTCAGGGGTCCGGGGCCTGTCTTACAGGCGTGGAGGGAGGTTGGGGTGGCCCCCAGGTGTGTAGCCATGTCAGCCTCATCCTGTGTGACTTGTGCAGGCCTGAGAGGAGGGGGAGGAGCTGATGCTGGAGGCCACGGCGTCTGCCCCGCCGAGGCCGCTCTGTGCCCACCGCTGCCGTGGGGCCCGGTGCCGGCTGCCGGAGTGGGCACCTGCTGGTACTGCCTTCCCGAGCCTCAGGTTCTCCGTCTGCGACGTGTGGGGTCGCCCCTACAGTGGAGGGCTGCGCGCACGGGGCCCGCGGTGGGCAGCCTGCAGGGAGGGACGAGTGTGGGCTGCAGCTCTCAGCTCCCAGGCTGATGCCCGGGGGACCCTGGGCGAGGCACCTCCAAGACCAGTTTTTCTGTTGTAAAATGAGACGGTTACCTGAAGGCCAACCTGGGGGAAGTTTCAGCCGGTTACTGCGTGTGAGGCGTGGCCACCGGCCTGCTGAGCCTTGTCCCTGAGGCTCTGGCCGTCATCTTTGCTCGCGGCACCGTCATTGCGGTTACACTTGTACTACGTCGTTGTCCTCATTCACTCAGCAAGTGAGCCCCTGCCCGGGCCAGGGTCTGTGTTGTCTGTTCACGGGTGGCTGACGTTGTAGTCAGGGGAGACAGATGTGGTAAACAAGTAAATTGCGCGGGGTGTCACTGTGGGGGTGGCAGATGCTGGGAAGATGAACCCAGGGAAGTGGGGGGACAGGGCTGGCTTCATGGACATGTGACCTGGGTGATCACACAGGGACCTGTGCTCAGAAGGGCTTGTGCTGGATTTGATGCTTTGGTGCTGAAATTGTTCATGATTTTTAAACTCCCCACCCCTGCCCCCAAATCATGTGTTGCTCCTGTGGGGGACGGGTGGTGTTTGGTGTGTAGGGTGGGATGGGGGAGCTGCCTGGACGGGTTCACGGAGGAGACATTTGAGTGCAAACTTGAAGAGGGGAGGTGGGAGCCCTGTGGGTCGCTGGGGAAAGTGCTGTGCAGGTTGTGGGCATGGCCAGTGCAAAGGCCCTGTGGTAGGAGCACCATTATTGTTGTAAATGCACCCATTTTACAGATGAGGAAGTAGAGATGCCGGAGGGGGGACACAGCATCACCCGGCTCTTCCGGCACCTCCACTCCACCCGAGCCGCTGTGTTTCCCCGCTCTGTCGCCTGACCCTGACCCTGACCCTCTCTTCTTGGCCCCCACAGGCTGACCCCCCACTACATCTACCCACAAGCCATCGTCCAGCCCAGCGTGGTGATCCCGGCGGCCCCAGTCCCGTCACTGTCCTCGCCCTACATTGAGTACACGCCGGCCAGCCCGGCCTACACCCAGTACCCGCCGGCCACCTACGACCAGTACCCGTATGCCGCCTCGCCCGCCACAGCCGCCAGCTTTGTGAGCTACGGCTACCCGGCCGCCGTGCCCCAGGCCCTCTCGGCCACGGCCCCCGCGGGCACTGCCTTCGTGCAGTACCAGCCTCAGCAGCTGCAGCCTGACAGGATGCAGTGAGGGCCGTTTCTGCCCCTGCAACTGCGGCTCCATCACCACGCGCTGGGCGGGTGCCGGCCGAGCCCAGGGGTGCACACCGCACCTGTGCCTCGGGAGACCCCGCGGGACCCCGCCTGCACCCTGGGCGGCCCAGAGACCACTTCTCTTTACACCCAGGACCGTCGCGCCTTGAGGGAGGACTTTGAGAGAAAAGAGTGACCGAGAGCCATTTGAAGATCAGCCTGAATGTCGCACACGCACTGTCCCCGCCCTCCCGCACCCCTGGAGCCCGCGGGCGGTCCCCCCAGCATCCTGTGGGGCCTTCTGGACCCTCCACAGACCCCGGCGGCCCTCTGGGGTGAGCAGAAACTTTGTCCCGCTCAGAGAGGCCTTACTCCAGGGAAGCCCAGGATCGCGAAGTGTGTTGACTGTCGTCGCTCCGTCTGCACAGCTCTGAACCGTGCACGGGGGGGATCGCCGGCCTCCTGAGTTCCCATTTTCTAAATGCTGGCCCTGGGGTGCTCCCCCTCCCCCCGGCCCCCAGGCGCCCAGGTGCGGCAGGGCCACCGGTGACCAGCGACGGGGCAGCTGGCCGTGGTCCTTTACGTCGAAGCACTGCGACTTTTTTTTCTTACCGTCATTGTTTTGCTACTAAGATGATTTCAGAATTTCAGTCTATTTTTTCAGCAGAGACTCCCACCACCAAGAATCCAAAACCTGTTTTTGACTTTGAGAGACTCGCTTTTGTCGATGGCTCTACACCCGAGGAGCCAGTGACAGTATTTCTGTGATAAGGTGTCTGCTGGCCCGAGTGCCCGAGCCCCTCAGAGGGTAGGCGTCTCCAGACAGTAAGTTGTCTTAAGCTTGTCCCCCTCCCTATGGCCGTGACGGGGTTGCGGGCCGAGGGGCCAGACCACAGCATCCTGGCCGGCAGGGTGGAGGCTCAAGAGTGCCCCCCGCGTCCCCTCGCGGTGTCGCCTGCTGTGTATGTACCAGCCCGAGCAGCTGTGGGATTGAGCTGAGACACATCTGCTTGCCTTGGGGGCTCGGGGACGGGGGAGGTGACAGTTCCCACAGCCCGCGATGGGGCTCCTGGAGGGGGAGGGGAGAGTGAGATGAGGGGACAGGCCTGAGGGGGTTGGGGCGTGAGGGCTGCTCCTGCAGACCTACCTCAGGGAAGTGGGAGGCCTCGGGGCTGCTGCACACGGGCAGGCGCTTCCCTGCACGCCGGGGCAGAGTCAAGGCCCAGAAAGCAAAGGTAGCTCAGATTCTAATAATATTTTTATTAGAATGTTCTGATTATAAAAATAAAACTTGTTTTCTTTAAAGAGAAAGTGGGTCTGTAGTTTTTCCCTCGAAGTGGGCGCCTCTGACCCCCATAGCCACCGGGCTCGGTCTCTGATGTGCTCAGAGCAGGGCCCTGGGGGCAGAGGCTGGGCGGCTCCACCAGAGCCAGGTGGAACAGGGGGCGGCTCCTTGGAGAAAGCAGGGCACTGCTGGCAGAACCCGGGCAGGAGCTGCTGAGAAGGCATAGGCGCAGGTGTCCAGACCCCCGGCCCTCAGGGTGCTGGCAGCCGGGCGCGGCGCAAGTCAGGAAGGGACGTCTGGGTGTGCAGGAGAGGGGCTCCATCCCGGGATGGTCCCGTCCCAGCCTCTCCCACCATCCAGCTGGAGCCCCGACTCAGCACTGGGGGAATCACGGGGGCCTCCTGGAGGGGGTGTGAAGGCTGGAGAGGAGGTTCATTCACTCATTGCCTCACTTTCTCCCTCATTCATTCATTCTAAGAAATGGCGTGTGCCGGATCACATGCAGAGCACTGGGGATAGTCGTAAAACACACAGTCCTGCCCAATGGGGTTTATAATCTACTGGGGGCACACAGCAAGCCTGCAAACTAGTGGGGGAGATGCAGCAAACACGCAAATGGGGCAATTTCACATACTGGTCAGGACGTATTACCGGGGGTGATGGAGAATGAGCGGGTTCTAGGCAGGAGGAACAGCAGGTGCAAAGGCCCTGGGACAAGGAGGCCAGTGTGGCCGGAGAGGCACAGTGAGGGGAAAGTCGGTGGGAGGTGAGCTTCGGAGGTGATGGGGCTGGGGATGCAGCAGAGACCTGGTGGACGGATGTGCTGTGAGCACAGTCTGGGGAGCGGGCGTAGCAATGCACAGACACGGCCTGGCCAGCTCAGCACAGTGTGGTCGATGCCATGGGGGAGGGGAGGACTGCACAGGGGCGAGGGGCCACCGGGGGGCAGCTGGGCCGTGCAGGATGGAGGGGCTCCTGGTGATCTGGGGGAGTGGAGTGGGCGCTCCTGGTGGGGAGGCCAGTCTGGGCAGAGCTCGGAGGTCGCGGCTTGGCCTCCTTTGGGACGGTCGCTCTCCAGACACCAGGCTTGTCCTCCCCGCGACCACCGCCCCAACCCTGCAGAGCGGAGCTGGGCCTCACAACACGTGCATCTGTCCCACCCCCCACGTTCACCTACCGCGCACAGCGGGCGAGCCAGCATCCCTCCGGTCACTCTGAACTCCTCCCTCACCCCCACGGCCGACTCCTGCTAAGCCTGTCTCACATCTGCCCCCCTCCTCCCCTCCTTGCCCCCTCCTCTGCTTCCAGCCCCTGTCCAGGACCACCCCCTCTCTCCTGGACCCTTGCAGTGGCCCCTTCACTGCTTCTGCCCCATCCTTCTTCAGTCCACACTCCACATGCAGCTAGAGGGTTACGGCTCCTCCAGCTCCCCTCTGTGGCTCCCCATCATCCTTGAGGAAAAAGCCAAAGCTGTCGCTGTGGTCTGTGAGGCCCCTGCCCACACTGGGCACAGCTCACCCACCACAGGACCTTTGCACCTGCTGTTGAATCCTCCGGCTCTTACCTGCCGGCCTCCAGCTCTCAACGCGGAAGTGTCTTTGTCCCAGCAGCCTCCTCCGACCCCAGTCTCGGTCCAGGCAGCTGAACTGTGTCTCCCTTCATCTGCGTCCTCACCTGTCTCTGTCCCACCCCTCCTTAGAACACCGACGCCAGGGGGGCAGGGGCTGTCTGCCTTCTGTCCTGCTGTGTCCCCCACACCTAGTGTTGTGCCAGGCACAGCAGGGAAACTGAGGCCTGCCAGCACTCGGAACTTGATTCTGGCAGAGGACACCAGCGGGAGTTTTGGGACCATCCATCCCAGCTGGAGTGTGCTGGGCAGATCTGAGGCTGGGGCCAGGGAAAGGGGGGGCGGGGCAGAGGTCAGAGTTGCTGCAGGGAATGGGGCGGAGGAGATGCATGGGGAGCGCGGCACCTGCACAGAGCTGGGCAACTGGGTCTGACCCCGGAGTCCAATGACAACTCCACATGGTCAGCCCTTGGCTTTGAAGTGAGATGGGTCACCCCGATTCGGGAGGTGGCTGGGGGTGACCGGGAGCCACCTTCTCTGCTCTGTCCTAGCGTGCCTGTGGGATCTCCTCGGGCCTTTTCCAATCGCTTTGATTCTGAGATTTGCAAACTCCCCCTTTCTGTAGTCCAGGCCCCCAGCCTCTGCCCAGGGAAGGGCCAGGGTTCCCGGGGTCAAGTCAGGTGGGATCTTGCCAGGCAGGAACCGCTGATGCCCCTCCCTGCCTGCCCCTGCCACCTGCCCGTCTCCCTCCTGCTGGGTCTTAGTTTGCAAACACTGGCAAGGGGTCAGGGAGGTCAACATGGGGCTTCCAGCTCAGAGGAGACATTGCTGCAGCTGATAAGGGCCGGGGGGCCATGGAGAGGGTTGCAGGTGCTGCCAGGGTTATCGGGAGCGCCACTTGTGGCCAGCCCGTTTCCTGTCACTATCGGCCAGTGGCAGCCTCTGGGACAGACCTCGAGGACTCAGAAACATCCTCCTGGAGCCCGGGATTGAGGGCTCTGGACGGTGGCTAACCCAGGAGAGACAGAGCTTGCAGAGTCAGGGCACGGAGTGCAGAGCAGGGGCGAGCTGAGGGCGGCAGGGCCGTCCGTGGTCTGTGCCCGCAGGGGATGCGGTGACGATGATTATAAATGATGATGGTGAACACCGCTGCCAACGTCCGCGGTGCGGACTCGGCTCAGGTGCTGTGCAGGCGCTTTTCACGGCTGGTTGGTTACCAAGAGGTGAACGCTCAGAGTGGCCCTCTTGCACAGATGGGGAAACTGAGACACGGGAGTGGAGCCATCACTGCCCAGACCCCTGAGGAGCGGTGGTGGGAGGTGCTCTGCCGTGGAGCTGAAGGGCGTGGGCCTGACCCACGGCCCTGGTTCCCCCCAGGCCAGCAGGGTGAGCTCGGCCAGGCCTCCACCTCCCTGAGCCTCGCTGGGAATGGGGCCATGACCGTCCTCCGAGGCCGGGGTTCTGTCCCTTCTCCGCTGCGTCCCCAGCAGACAGTGTAGTGAGAGTGGCCCCAGTGATTGGTTCAGGGATAGGCATATGACCCAGTCTGGGTCAGTGAGTCAGTCCTGGATTTCTGCTGGCACTCCTGGGGGAAGGAAGCTGTCTTTCTGCTGGGGAAGCCAATCTGGGAGCAGATAAGCCTGGAGCTGCTGGGGTGGGGGTAGGGTGTGTGTGTGGGGGGGGTGGGGTGAAGGGGTGGGGTTGAGAGATGGGACTATTTGTGCTCATGGAGAGACTGTCTGAGAAGGAAGCCAGAACTAGGGAAAGTAGGGCTGAAGAGTGAAGATAGGGTCTTAGTGACATCTTTGGGGCCCCTTGATCCAGCTATGCCTGAGTTAGACACTGGACTTTTCCATTACAAGAGCTAAAAAATTTCCTTTTTCACTTAAGCCTATTTAATTTTTTTTTTTTTTTTTTTCTGTTCTTTGCAATCAAGACTCTGGATATATACAATCTCAAAGGGGCTGCATTACTTAAAAAATTAGGCTGAGTGACATACAATAAAAAAAACCAAAATAACATTAGGATACTAATGTCTCATTCACAGGGGCTTTGTGGAGACTGTACTGACTCAGTCTCTCTTTCGACCTTCACACCAGCGAGGTGAGCTGGGTCTATCATCAGTATGCCCATTTCCCACATGGAGAAATCGGGGCTCAGAGTGCTCACAGAATTTGCCTGGGGTCACCTGGCTCCCCAGGGGCAGTTCTGAGATGGCAGCTGAAGATTCTCCCTCATGGTGTGTTCAGGTCTGGTGAACAGTCATCACGGGGCCTCTCACCCTTGCACAGGACTCGCAGCCCGAGGTGCTTTCACATTTAGGGTCCTCGAGTGGGGTGCTGGGTCTGCTGCTGCCAGAGGGGGACCGTTTGATGTTTTCCGGTGTACTGGCTCTTTTCCTCCTGGTCAGAACCCTCCCACGAGGAGTGGGCTAATAGTCCCATTTTACAGAGGGGAAGACTGGGGCTCAGAGGGGCTATGTGGTTGAACGTAGTTGGTCCAGGCTTGGGTTTGTCTGTCTGACTCCAAAGCCTGTGTTGTTGGCTCTGTGGCCTCCGGGAGCTTGAGGTGGAACATCTTGGCCCGGGCTCCCAACCCTCCCCTCCGCCCTGCACGCCGCCTCCAGGCAAGCAGACCCCATCGGGCCAACGTGGTGCAGTGCCAAGGGCCAGATGCTTGGGCACCTCTGGCTCTGTCTCTGGGCAATAACTGGGTCGTGGTTACATCACCTGCACATGGGGTAATCCCCACGGTCGCCCTCTCTGGGCCACCACTAGGATGAAAGGGGGTGACTTAGGCAAAGTGCTCAGTGATAGCCCCCTTTGGGGTAGGTGCCCAGCTCCCAGAGCCCCCAGCCCCCGTGCCAGTGGGAAAGCTGAGCAAGCAGTGGAGGGTGGAGGTGAGAAAACCACCCCAATTCCTGTGAAAGCCGCCCGCTGCCTCTCAGAGTCCCACCTGTGGATGAAGGACCCCATGTTTCCAGTCAAATGAGGCAACTCCCACCTTGTTTTACCCTCAGCTCTGGAACTAAGGCTGTCCTCAGAGTCCCAGAACTCATGAAAACTGACATTCATTAAGTACTTCCTATGGCTTTTATGTCTATTCTTTCTCTGAACCCTCCCAGCAACCGTGGGAGGTTGACTGTGCCCAGCTCACAGATGGGAAAACCAAGGCTGGGGAGATTCAGCTGCTTGCCCAAGGCTAGAGAGCTGGTGTGGCTGAGCCAGGATTTGTACTCAAGAATCCTGAATCAGGAGGGCACATACTGCCCTTCCCAGAGGGCTGGGCTCTGGCCTCCCCACCCCCCCGCCCCGCTCTCCTCTCCTTCGTCACCCCTCCCCCCGCAGGTCCCTGCCCTGACTGCTGAGTCACACTTGTGCTTGTCCCCAGAGTTGTAAACGCTGAACCAGACGCCCCCTGGGTTTGGGGACCATCCAGATACAGCGAGAGTAACAGGGGCAGCTGTCCAGCGTGCCCTGGGGCTGGGTGTCTGCCCAGGGCATGGTGTGGGGTGGGCACCTGGCCCTCCAGATACCTCCTGGGCCTCCTGCTGGGGCTGATAAGTGCACAGCCTTGCTTATCAGCCCTGTCTGCTCACCCCAAGCCTTGTGTACACATCGGGGCGCACAGCAGCCTGGAGATCAAGGATGGGGCAACCCCACCCCCCGAAGCCCAGCCCACCAGACAGCTGAACTTGGTGCATTAAAGGCAACCCAAGAGTTCCTGGTGCCTCCTGCTGGCTTCTTGGCACCGTGATAGGGACATTTTTAGAGAAATTAAAGGTTTTTTAAAAACATATTATACCATTAGAACTGTTGGGGAAAAATTCCAAAATAAAGGAAATTTATTAAAATAATCTACACATGTGTATAAAAACGGGAGGAAGGAAATAGACTAGCTGTTAATGGTACTAGGACTACAGGAGAGTTTTACTTTTTTCTTAACACAGTTCTGTGCGATTTACAACTGAGCAAGAAAAATTGGAGAATGAAGTTTGGCATTTGGTTGATGTTACATCTGTGTGCACATACCCCAAATACTAACAGGGTGGGGTCATTTGGGTGCCCGCCGGTTTGCTTATATGGCTCTTCTGCGTGTCTCTGATGAGCCAGAGCTGGGTGGGGTCCGCAGCTGTCCTTGCCTCCACCCGCCTCTTGCCTATGGGGACCCACTCGATCTTCTAAAAAGGTAACTCAGAGCATGCTGTTCCCTGGCATAGAAGCCTCTGTGGCTCCCCACTGGCCTGGAAGAAAATCTCAGTTCCTCGCCATGGCTGAACTGGCCCTGCCACCTCTCAGATGCCTTTCTCGAGAGCCACTCTCCCGCCAGGTGTCCTGTGCCGACTCCTTTTTGTCCCTCAGCCTGAGTTCAAAAGTCACCAAGTCTCAGCTCAGATGTCATCCCCGCTCGCCACCTGCTAGATGCCTTCCCAGACCTTCTTGTCGAAGCTCTTGCCTCTACCCTGCCCCCCATCCTTGTTCTCTCTGATTTTTCTTTTGGGGCAGTGGTCTCTCTTTCTGTCGCCATCGTCTGGGACAAGAGCCTGGACCTGGCCTCAGAGCATTACAGGAATGAGTCTGGGCGGCCTCCTGCTCCTCCCTCCTCCTACTTGGAGCTGACCGGGTCCTCTGGGCTGCGTTCTCCTGACAACCCCACTCCTGCCTGACCCGAGGCCTCCCACCATCCCCGCTCACCAGTGCTCAGCACGCCCGGGACGGCCCACCCCTGTGCGGTGTGGACCTGGGCTCTGTCCCGTTGGCATACACGAGCTCTCCTGACCCAGGGAGAGGTGAGCATTGCAAGAGTCTGCTTGGCTCCCTTGGGCCCAGGATGAGGGAAGGGCTTGTGAAAAAGGCCATACTCCTGAGTCTGGAGCTGCGGTTTAATAAGAGTCTCCAAGGTCACAAGGGGTGTGGGACCGCGGTGTTCTTCCTCGTGGGGAAGGAAGGACAGAGAATCCTGCACTTACTGAGCACCTAGCTTCTGCCAGGCCCTGTGCCCACCACTCAGCTGTGTCAGCTCACAGCAACCCCGTGCAAGATGCATGTACACTGTCCCCATTTTGCAGATGCAGAAACTGAGGCTCAAAGTAGTTAGGGAGCTGGCAGAGCTGGGGCCCAAACCCCAGAGGGTCTGACACCAAAGCCCGCCCCCCCCCCCCCCCCGCAACCCGCTGCTGGCTTCTCCTCTGGAGGGAATGGCGACATGAAATACGGTGCAACCACGAAGAAGTACATTTATGACATGGAGAGATGTTCACGGAGCGCTGTGGAAAGGAGAGAGCAGCCACAGACAGAAGCTTCTCTGGCAACACTGGGCCCACAGTCCCGCATAGCAATGATTAAACACATGCTTTCCCCCTTCTCCACAGTCCCCACCAGTCCTTATTGTGCCTCTCACCAAGCTCTGGTGGGCATTTTAGTTTGCCAGCTAGGAGCCATGGGAGAGAGACAAGGGTGGGAAAAAGCAGGGGCCACATCAGATACACATATGTTTTATCCACTTCGATGTCTAACTAGAGGACATTCATGTGGTTAAGCCTTGACGGATGGATGGAGGGAGGAAGGGATGAATGAATGAATGGAAGAAAGTATGGACAGGGAGAGAGAGAGAGAGTGAGAGAAGGAGCGATGGAGAGAGAGAAGGAAGGAAGGACTGATGGATGGAGGGATGGGTGGAGGGGTAGAGAGATGGAGAGACATGGATGAAGGGATGGATGGATGGAGTGATGGATGAAGGGATGGATGGAAGGATGAATGGTAGGTTAGATAGACTGCTACCCCCCATCCCCACTCCAGCAAAGTCAGCACAAGGGTCCAGTGCAAGGGTTTGGAATCAGACAGACTTGAGTTTGAATTTGAGTTTCTTTCCTTACAAGCTGTGTGACCCTGGGTGAGTCACTCACCCTCTCTGATCCTCAGTTTTCTCATCAGTACCTCCTAGGACACCCGTGGAAAAAGCAGTGAGGGCCAGGTTTGAGGGAGGAGCTCGATGAGCGCCAGCCCTTTATTACAGTCAGTGCTTCCGTCCTGCTTGGTCCTGAGAAAACCGGTCGGTTCCTGGGGAGACTCTGCATTTCCCCCCTCCAGTTCTGAGGATCTCGGGATCTCGCTGGATCACTGCCAATGCTGATAGCGCCCCTCGCTCACTGGCTCTAACCCCAGCTGGACGGATGTAACCCACCCAATGCACAAACAGTCTGCTGTGAACAGGGGGAGGGTCCTTGCAGCACCCCCCCGACCCCGACCCCAGTCCTGGCTGCACTGCAGAACCTGCCTCCACAGGGCTTCCCAAAACGACACTGCATGGACCCCACCGGGACCAGCTGAAGCCCAGTCTCTGGGAGGAGGGCCTGGGCCTGGGTATTTTTTAAAGAGCATCTAGATGGTCCTAAAGTGAAGCTTGGCCTAAGAACCACTGTGTTTAGTACCTTTTACATTTTTTATATGTTTCCCCCAGTCCGTTTTTCCTTTGTTTTTCCCTCTCGTTTCTTCAGAGGTCAAAAAGGACTCTGCCTTCTGTAGCTAGAGAAAGAATTCAAATTTCCTTTTTAGGGTTTTGATAGTTCACTTTAAAAAATATTTTTTTGTGAATCCCCTTGTAGTACAGCTGGTTAGAGCAGGAGAGACGGGAGCCCATCTCTTTCCTTCATGTGGTTCTAAGACCCTCCATGAGTATAGCGTGGGCTTTTATTATAACTTAGACTGGTTTAAAAGGATAACGCTAAATGCAATCAAAGCAAAAAAGTGAGATGCCACTACACAGCCCCTAGGATGGCTAGAAGGAAAAGCCAGGCAAGAACCCATGTTGACGGGGTGGAGGGGTTGGAACTCTCTCACCCTGCTGGTGGGAATGTGAACGGAGGACAGTCTGGCAGTTTTCAAATGATTCAACGTGGAGTTACCATATGACCCAGACATTGCCCGCCTGGGTATATACCAAGACAAATAAAAACATACATCCACACAAAACCTTGTCCATGGATGTTCTAGCAGCCCTATTCACAGTAGCCCCAAAGTGGAAACAACCTCAATGTCCACCATTGAAAAATGGATAAACAAACTATGGTATCCCATCCGAAGAATATTATTTGGTCATAAAGGGACCAATGAAAAGGGACTGAAATTCTTTTTCTTTTAAATTAATTTTTATTGGAGAATAGTTGATTTACAATGTTGTGTTAGTTTCAGGTGTACAGCAAAGTGAATCAGTTATACGTATACCTATATCTATTCTTTTTTTAGATTCTATTCCCATATAGGTCATTACAGGGTACTGAGTAGAGCTCCCTATGCTATACAGTAGGTTCTTACTACCTATTTTATATCTAGTAGGGTGTATATGTCAATCCCAATCTCCCAGTTTATTCCTCCCCCGCTTTCCCCCTTGGTAACCATAAGTTTGTTTTCTACGTATGAAATTCTGATATATGCTCCAAAACAGGTGAACCTTGAGAACAGGATGATAACTGGGAGAAGACAGTCACAAAAGACCACATCTTGTATGATTCCATTCATGTGAAATGTCCAGAATGGGCAAATCCATTGAGATAGAGAGTAAGTCAGTGCTTGCAGGGGCTGGGGGGTGGGGGTGGCAGCCTGCCACATACCAGGCACACCTCACCGGGCAGGTCTTAGGAAACCAGCAAGGCAGTGGCTCTGAAAAAATGAGAAAAGACGATGAAAGAATATTCCAAAAGATCAATGGAAGTCACCACGGGAAAAGGCAGAACTCTGGGCCCTCCCCACACCTACTTATCGTTGAATATCACTTCTATTTTGGATGATGCATGCAATGGGCACCCAATCCTTCTTGATGTTTGTACCCTGGGTATCTGCTTGACTGGAACCATGGGGTGAAGGCTGCGACCAGGGCCAGGCCCGGCCCCGAGTAGGGAGTCGTCCCTGTGCTGGGCTGTGTCTCTAGGACACAAGGGGAGGGGAGGCTCTGGGCTTAGCCAAGCTGGGGAGGAGGCCCAGACCTCTCTGAGGCCTGCACCCACACTCGCCTGACCCTGGGCCTCCAGCTCTATGGTCTGAGCATGGACATGGGGGCATCAGGTATAACCTGGGAGACAGGGGCTCTGATGAAAGGGGCATTCATGGACTTCGGGGAGGGTTGAGGGGTGCTGTCTGGCGAATGTGGATTTTACTTTCTACTCTATACGTATCTTTGTTTGAATGTGGTGCCACATTCACGTATTGCTTCTGTGATCATAAAAAACAAAAAGAGTGGAAAGGAATACAATCTCAGAGTAAAACACTGGATGGCTACAGAGTTCTGTAAGGTACAAAGGAATATTCCCTCCAATCCCAGATAACATTTGTGTTTGTTTCTCCAGATTTCTCTGTAGCAAGGCAGTGACATAGTCATAAATATTTTTAAATGAGACCTCCCTATTTTTCCACATGCTTGTCCACTGACCTGCATAGCTCACAGCCCCCTTGTCGTTTCTGCATTCTGTGAACTCTGCTGATTTGTATTAGCGCCTGCTGTGCACAGACTCTGTTGTAGGCCCTGCAGAGACAACAGGGGACAAAGCAGGCAAATCCCCGCCCTCACAGGGCTTTACAGTTTACTGGGAGAAGTGGGCAATAGACAAGGAAACAGTTAACTAAGATCGTTATGGAATCAGCAGGAGCTGGGGAGGAGATTAGCTGGTGATCACAGGGCCTTTGCACGAGCTGTTCCCGCTGCCTGTGCCCTTCCCGCAGATGTTCACGCGGTGCCCATCCTTGGCCGACTCCTTGCCATCTTCCCACTCTGCACTCTGCTTGCCTGCCTCCTCTGGGGAACTTATCAGGGTTTGTACTTCTCAGTGCATTTTATTGGCTCATTTAATATCTGTCTCCTATCCTGGACTGTAAACTGGGAGGGGCAGGAGCAGGCCAGAGACATCCATGCTGGTACCCAGCCTCTGCACCCAATGCTGGGCACATAGAAGAGGGCCTATAATACGTGCTGGCCATATGAATTCTAAATAATTTAAATTAAATGATCTTCTAAGTTGAGGAGAGGCCATCTGAGGCAGTGGGGAGTGCATCTTCAGGAGAGGATGCATGGGGGAGTGGGTACCCTGCCTGTGGGCTCTGGACCCAGCCAGGACCTGACCTGGGAAGGGCCAGCAGAGTCCAGGCCCGGGGAAAGGAGGGATCGCCTGGTCTGGGTGCGAGGCAGGGATGAGCAGAAGTGAGCAGCCAGACACCTCCCTCCCCACCCAAGTCTTCTGGGAAGGATCAAGGATGCCCGTGGGAGTGTGGGATGTGGACGCCTCCCGCGGGCTCCTCTGGGGACAGCCTCGGTCTCTTCTGAGGGCTGCACGATTCAGTTTTGACCATATTTGCCTCAGAGACAAGTGGCCACCCCGTGGGGCCATGGTATAAATATCGGTTTGTTTACTCTGTGTCCCAGTTGAGCATGCTTCTGAGGAACGCAAGGCTTCCCTGTTGTTTTGCCCGTGAGTTTGGAAACCGGGCCCTGGGGGTGGGAGTTGTCCAGAGGTTCTGAGTCACATTCGCTGGGGCGGCTTGGGGCTCCTCGGCCCAGGCCACCCTGCATGGTGCTCATCTCCAGAAAGTAAAACAGGCAAATTCTCTGTGCGATCTCAAGCCCCCTTGTGTGGTGGCTTCTGTGGCCCTTTGCCCTCTAACTGTGCCCGAGTGTCCCCCTGGGAACTAGCCCTTCCCTACATCTGTCCCTGAGTCTCAGGTGGCTCCAGATCCACCCCTAATCCTGTTGAGATGGGCATGTGACCCAGACCTGGCCAAAAAGAATGTTGCATGCCACTGGCCTTAATGACTGACTCGGGAGTAGGCACATGCTCCAGCTACAGGCAATGAGAGTCAGTGAGACCTATGACGGGACAGCCGGGAGAGGCAGGCCCCCTTTCCTGTGGATTTAACCTGGGGGATGGGAGCCTGGAGCTGCCAGGGTGACCCATGGAGCCTGAGCGTGAACCAGCTTAGGAGGCAGCAGAGAAATTAAATCCCGAGGACAGTGTTTAAACTGCTGGATCCAGCCATTCCTGAAGTCAGGCTGAGAGAGCCTGTCAATTCTCTTTTTTCATTAAACCAGTGTATTAGTTTTCTATCAAATCGTCACAAATTTAGTGGCTTAAAACAACACATAATAGATGATTATGTCCTACTTTTGTGGGTCAGAACTCCAGATACAGCATGACCCAGATTGGTCTTCAGCTTGGGGTGGCAGAAGTCAAGATACCTGCAGAGCTGTGATCCTTACTGGGGACTCTGGGGAAGAATCCTCTTCCAGGCGCATTCAGTTTGCTGGCTGAATTCAGTTCCTTGTGGCTGTGGGACTGTGGTCCTCATTTCCGGCTAGCTGACAGCAGGGGTAGGTCTTTGCTTCTAGAGGCTGCCCACATTCCTTCTCGTGTTTGCCACATGGCTCCCTTCAGCCACGGTGGGTCAAGTCCCTCCTAGTGTTCAAATCTCTCCAACTTCCTCTTCTGCTGCTCCTCTCTGCCTCCTGCTAGAGAATGTTCTCTGCTTTTAATGACTTATGTGATTAGATTGACCCCACCTGGATAACCCAGGATACTCTCCCTCTTTTAAGATCTATAACCTTAATCACATCTGCAAAGTCCCTTTTGCCATGTAACAATATATTCAAACTTAATATAGTCACAAGTTCCCGAGATTAGGACACAAATGTCTTGGAGGGAGGGGCATTATTCCGCCCACCACAGCAGTCTGACTTGGGTTTTCTGTCATTTGCAAAGAAAAGAATCTTGAATGATTCGCCCTCCTTCTGGAGAATGATTAGTTGGACATGACTGGCTTATGCAGCTGAATTCTGGCTTTAGGAATGGCTGGATCCAGCAGCTCAAGCACTGTTATAAGGATCCAAGTTCTCTTTATTTCTCAGCCTATGTTGGTTTCATGCTTGGAGTCCATGGCCCCTGGCTCCCACCCTCTGGGTTATTCCACAGGAAAGAAAATGTGTCTCCTTCCCGCTGGTCCCTAACCTTAGCCAAGCCCATCACAAAATCAACCTCCTTTATCTTGAAGGGCAGTCTAACTTTTTGCTCTAAAATCCCCCACCTCGGTTAGATTCTGGCTCTCCCTTTGACTAGCCTCAGAACCATTGAATATTTTCCCCCAAGTGACAGCACATTGTGCCCCAAAGATTCTTATTTTGTTCCTTCTACAAATGTCCGAGCTTCTTCTCTGTGCTAGGCACTGGAGGTGCAACAGTAAAAGAAAAAAAAGTGGGTGTGGCTACTGCCCTGACAGGGGCATAAGCAAAAAAAAAAAAAAAAAAAAAAAAAAAATCACTGGCTTACAAATTTGCGAAGGAAACAAGCAGGTGAGGTAATGGAGAAGAACCGGGAGAGTCCAGGTGAGAGGTGGGTCCAGCAAAAGTCACTGGAGGGCTTCCCTGTTGGCGCAGCAGTTAAGAATTTGCCTGCCAATGCAAGGGACACGGGTTCGAGCCCTGGTACGGGAAGATCCCACATGTCGCAGAGCAACTAAGCCCGTGTACCACAACTACTGAGCCTGAGCTCTAGAGCCCACAAGCCACAACTACTGAACCCACGTGCCACAACTACTGAAGCCCGCACGCCTAGAGCCCGTGCTCTGCAACGAAGACCCAACACAGCCACAAATAAATAAATAAATACATTTATAAAAAAAAAAAAGTCACTGGAGAAAAGTCATGGAAGGAGGGAAGACAGTAGAGCGTTCCAGGGGCGGTCACAGCCTGTGCAAACGTCCTGAGGTCGGGTGTGCTGGGCCAGGTTGAGGAACTGCGGGGAGGCCAGGAGGGCAAGAGTGTGGTCAGGGGAAGGCGGTTGAGGCTGGCAGAGTGGAGAGGGAACTGGGTGGGGATGAAATGCATTAACTTACCCACGCTTCCTACAAAACAGAAACTGGCTTGGCTTTGGACTAGCAGCTTCCGCGGGGGGGTGGGAGCACCCCCTGACATCTTCCTCCCCTCCCCCGGGCACCGCCCCCTCCCCCTGCACCTCCGCCTGTGTAGTGACGGAGCCAGAGACCATCGCCAGCACGACTTCCGCCCCTGCTTCCGCCGGCCTCTCAGAATAGCGTTTGGCACCTCACTGAGGTTTCCACCTGCCGCCCTGGCCCTGCAGGCTGTCTCCACCCGCCCTTCCTCTAAGAGGAGGGGAAGCACTATTGTTCCTCGGGTGGTTGACTTAGTGAGAAAGGGGAACAGTTAGGTCCGGCCCGAGGGGTGTGCCCAGCATCCCCGCCCCGTTTGCCCCCTGCCTGGTAGTTTCTCCCACCTCCAGATGCCAGTAGTCACGTTCTTGCTCCTAAGAGCGGTGGCATTTTTATTCAGGATAATTGCACAGCTTCCATTCACCAGCGTATTGACCGGGCATTGTGGGGCGAGGGGGGGCGGTTTGTGGGATGGGAAAGTCTCTCCCATCCCCCACCCGGTTCTCTTCCCTCCAGGCATCCAGGGCCTCCAGTTTCAACACATTGCATTTTAGCTTCTGTGTGTCTGTTCCCAAGTCAGCAGCACCATTCGCTCTGTGAGGCGCGTTGCTCCTTTCCCTTAAATACATCTTGAAGATTCCCCGCTGAGCCCTCACGGAGCTTGCTCTGGCCTGGCTGTCTGCTGCCTAGCATTCCACGTGTGAGTGGGCGTGCTCTACTGCCCGCCCCCTGGGATGGAGGTGGAAGCCGTTTCCAGCCTTTTGCTCATTCAGGCAGAGGTAGAACGAATCACCTTGAACAGAGTTGCTGGTGCACCTGCCGTTGTCCGGTGCGTGCACACCTGCTGTGTGCCGGGTTTTCACCTGCAGGCTCTTTCTCAGCCCTCACACGGCGCTGCCGTGAGGTCACACCAGAGGAGATAACTGTTCAGGGCCACACTTTTAAAGTTCATTTCCCAAACTCAGTGGCCTGGCTAGAACTTGGCCCCTGAAATGGTGTCACTGCTCTGTCTGGGGCATCCGAAGAGGGATCACATATGCCCCAAACCAAGCTCAGAGATCATCGTGGGGTCTTCCTGTTTTTCTTTTCCTGCTTTGTCCTCACCATGCCTGCTGCCCCCTCGCCTCTGGAAAAGGCTGCCTGGTGCCCTCATCCCCAGACACTGGTGCCAGGCCTGGGTCCCTGCCTTGCAGGTGCCTGCAGAGCTCCGCCCTGTGAGCCGACCTAGTGCCCTGGGGTGGGGGCTTCATTACAACTCCACCAGCACCAACCCCTTCCTCCCAAAGAAATAAATACATTCTGTCTCCTTACTGTACTTATTGAGCTTATTGTACTTATTGAACAGCTTACCAGATACAAAGTCCTAGTGGGGAAGACAAAAAATTCGTAAGTCATCACTGAAATAATGATTTAATTTCAGTCCGATAAACACTACAGTGAAGTGCCAAGCCCTCCCAGGTGTTCCTCTGCCTCAGGGTCTTTGCACATGCTCTTCCCTTTACCTGGACCACTCATCTTCCAGGTATCCACACGGCTCACCTCTTACCTTGTTGCATTCAAACTCATAGCCCCCTACTCACTGTGCTCCCTCTCTCTTGCTTGTTCATTTTTCTCTGTAGCTCTTATCACGCCTCAAACCTACTTTTACTTTATGTATCACTTACTATTGCTTATTCATCTGTCTATTACCTGTACCCCTGGTGGACTGTCAGTCCATAACGGCAGGCAGTCTTGTCTGCCTTGTTCACTGCTCTATCCGAGGTGCCTAGAAAAGTGCCTGCTACATAGTAGCTTCTCAGTAAATATTTGTTGAATGGATGAATGACCTAACAGGGGATGTGACCTTCTCATCTCTTCTGGGACCAGGAAGGACGGTGTCAGGGGATGTTTTCCTACCACTGGGGACAGACCCAGGTTTCATGGGGCCTGAAGGTTATACAGTTTGGGGCACTGTCTTTAAGAAAAAGAGTATATGGTTACATGTACAGAGTAAGGGCCAGAGATCGAAAAAAGACTGGCATTGACAAAGGGAAAGGCATTCCAGGCAGAGGGAACAGCTTGTGAAAAAGCCAAGTGTGGCCAAGAGCCAGGGAAGAAGGAGAGAAGGTTTGTGTGGCCACAGCTTTGCCGGGGACCCCGGAGGGGCTGGAGATCCAGTGGGGGTCAGCTTGGAAGTGACAGGGTGTGGCATGCGGGGCCCTGGTTTCTGCGGGATCCCAGGAGAAAGCCCGGAGAGGACCTCCGGGTTCTGCAGGATGGAGCCTTGCCAGACGGAAGGCTTTCCTACTCACCCTACTGGCCAAGCAGGGGGTGGCCCAGCCCTTCCACCCCATTCCACCCCCGTCAGCCTCCAGGAATGCATCTCCTGGCCTTGGGGTCCCTGCTCACCCCTACCCAACCCAGAGAGGTCCCTCGAGGCTGTCTGGGGAGGCTCCCCCCTGCCTTCTCCCCCCCCCCCACCCCCGCCCGGCTCTGCTCAGAATAAAAGCTTGGGGCCCTGGCTGGGGACCGTGTGCTCTGGCCCGAAGCCACTGCCAGCCATTTGCATCACAAATGAGGCTGGGTCAGGCTGTTGGGCCCTGGCCAGCCTGCCTGGTGCTGCCCTCGGTGACTTAAGGACACAAGCCACTATCCAGCTGCAGCACATGCTGCTCCCTCCCCCTGCTGCCTAGACTGCACCCCTGGGGGAGGATGCCCGGTCCCCGGTCCCCAGCAGGCCTGGGATCCTCCTGACCAGCCAGCCCTCCCCCCAGCTGGGAAGAACAATTATGGCTGATAAACTCAGCTCCTGTCCTGTCTCTGAATGTCGGAGGTGGGGCGGGGAGGGTAGGGGGGGCTCAGCATGTGACATTCTGGCCTGTAGCTCTCACAGCAGCCCACTCTACAGAGGAGGAGGCTGAGGCTCAGAGAGGGTGAGCAACTTGCCCAAGGCTGCTCAGCTAATAGCCGGCAGAGCTGGGACTTGAATCCATGCCATTCTGCTCCAGAAACTGTGCTGTGAACAGGGGCCATCCCCTTGAGGGTCATCTGGGTTTGTCCACCATATGCAGTGGGCCCCGATAGCTGCTGGATGAATAAATGACCGTGTGAGCTTCAGCCTTCCTCCCCAGCACGGTCGGGGTGAGTAGGTGGTCTGCTTCTCTTTCTAGACTCTGAGCCCGTGAGGTCAGGGCGCTGCCCATGCCTGTTTGTGGTCCTGGTATACAGCAGGCACTTAATCAGTGTTTCTGGAATAAATAATGGAATAAATCAACACACAGACTCCTTCTGAGCCTGGGTTGTGCTTTTCTGCTGCAGGTTCCTGCAGAGGTGGGTTGTACCCAGCTCAGGGTCCCCAGGGCTGAGCATGTGGCCTGGTCCTGGAAAATTCTCAGAGGTTCAGCCATGACTTATTCTCCACAAGCCTCGCCCCGGGCTGGCTGGGGCTCCTGCCCCAGAGCCTGGGGGCCTGACCTGGGGAGGAATTCAGGGCTCCCTCTAAGCGAGCCTGGGAGCAGGGAGGCCCCTGTCTCTGTCCCCTGCCTCTCCCTAGCTTGGCCCTGGAGTTCTCTCCTGCCCCAGGGCCTTTGCTCCTGCTGCCCTCCTGCCTGGCCCTCTCCCAGCAGCTCTTCCAGGGCTGGCTGCTTCGTCACCTCCTCAGAGAGGTCCCTGTCTAGCTGCAGCCCTTAGATATTTCCTATCCTCACCCCGTCTGTCTCCAGAGCTCTGTGGATGCCTTATCATTCCTCTTGGGTTTTGCCGGTGTCTCCTTTAGAATGAAAGAGGGAGAAAGATGCACACACTACATAGAGCAAAACAGAACGAGAAGGGAGAAAATAGAGGGAGAGAGTCAGATGGAGAGAGGGACAGGGAGAGACTGATGTAGAGAAACACAGAAATAGAAACGAATGTGAGAGAGAGAGACAGAGCAACTCAGAGGTGGAGACACAAAGAGAAACCGAAAGAAAACAGGACCAGCGTCCCGGAGAGAAATGGAGCCGGGGCAAGAGGGAGGGGACAAGAGAAAGTGCTGCGCAGTGGACAAAAATGGATATGGGGGCCCTGGGCTTCCTTCTGGCGTGATGGGAAGGTTCTGGAATTAGATCGTGGTGACGATTGCACAACTCTGTGTATATGAAAAGCCACGTAATTGTACGCTTTACAAGGTTGCATTTTATGGAACATGAATTATGTCTCATTTGAAAACATGAGAGGACATCAGAGAAACCCAAATTGAAGTACAATCTACAAAACACCTGACTGATACTCTGCAAATCCAGCAAGATCAGGAAGGACAAGGAAAGAGCGAGGACCATCCCTGGGCCTGCAGGAGACGAAGGAGACGAGATGACTAAATTCAATGTAGGACCCGGAACAGAGAAAGGACACTGGGGGAAAATCCGAATAAAGTCCGCAGTTTAGTTAATGGTACTGCATCAAAGTGAATTTCTTAGTTTGGATCATTGTACTATTATGTAAGAGATTAATATTAGGGGAAGCAAGGTGAAGTGGACGTGGGGACTATCTTTGCACCTTTTCTCTAAGTCTAAAATTATTTCAAAATTAAAAAGTTAAAACAAACAAAGGAGACAGAAATGACCAGAGAGCAGCCCTGGGACAGAGGAACTGCCTGTGCTCCTGACCCCGAGGGGACCGCCAGCCGAGGCACCTTCAGGATAAAGCCCTGGGCTGGGGGAGCCTGGTGTCTAGTCCTCTGCCCATTACTGACAAAGAGGCTGCTGATGCCCCGGAGCAGGCTCTAGTTCCAGCTGAGGTACTTCCATGCCTGAGGCTGCAGACCCTGAGGCTTCCCAGCAGAGGCTGCTGACAATTCGTGACTCTCCTGTTGTTCACCTAAGGGTTTCAGCAGTGTTTGGGGCGGCCCCGGGCGCTCCCCTGCACCCATGACCATGCCTATTGATGTCCCTCTGTTCCACCTTCCCTCCGCCCCTGCCACCCCAACATACAGCCCTTGGTGCCTGCCAGCTGACTCCCGCAAGGCTCCTGGCATCCTTCTGCAAGAGGGAAAAAACGCCCCAGATCCTGCTTTCCTGCGAAAATAGCCAAGTGGCAGCCCCATGCTGGAGTTAGGGATCACTTCATGTGGGTCCCCACACAGGACAGGCCGGCCCCCCGTGTTGACCTCTGGGTTCCTGGAAGGAAAATGCTCATTTTTATTTCCCTAGAACCCAGCCCTGGACCAGGCATGCAGTAGGTGCTCAATTAACACTTGTGTGTCTCCCAGACACCTTACTCCCAGGACCTCAGCCAAAGCCAGCTCTTTCTTCACCCAATGCTTTCAAGCTTTTTAAAGTGGTGAAATCTACCTTTTAAAAATGAAAATATTCAGAGAAGAATAAGCCCCTACTACCACTACCCAGAATTAAACATGACACAATGAGACATGAAGATTTTGTCACTAATCCTTTTTCTTTTAAAGAAATAAAATGTTACAGATACAGCTCAGCTTTGCTGTAACTCCCATCACCCTCCCCCAACAGCCAACCTCAGTGGGGGTGGGAGCTGCAGCCTCATGCCCAGGTTTCTACCTCCATGTTTATGGTGATGGTCAATTTTCCGTATTGCTCTGTGTGCACCGTTTAAACAGCTTGCACGCGAACAGTCTCCTACAGCGTGCAGAGCTCTGATTCTGTGCATTCCAATCAACTACACGTTGAGGTCCCCTCGTGACGGTGGCGGAGAGGGATCCATCCTTTTAAGGAGCCGTTCCCCACCCCCTCCCCGACCCCTGCATCTGCCCCAGCTCATGCGCCTGCAGCCCTGGCAGCCACACAGGGCTCAGAAGGGCCCCACGCCAGGCTTAATGCTCTGCCGTCTCCGTCTTGAAATTCTTAGTAACTTTTGCACGAGGGGCCCGCATTTTCATTTTGACTGGACCCCACTAATCGTGCTGATGTTCTGACAACGTGGAACACCTAACCGAGCCCCCGTCCCGTGCCAGGCCCTGGCCCAGGCTGGCCCGCAGCACAGACCACCTCAGCGCATCCTCCAAAGACTCTGTGAAAGGCGCGGTTCCCGGCAACCCCATTCTGCAGATGGGGACACTGAGGCTCAGACAGCTCCTGACTTGGGAGCCCGTGCCCTGAAACAGGAGACCCACTTTGAAGATCGAATCTGGTCCAGCCCCCTTTCTTTTAAAACCAGGGTCCAGAGAGTTGAAGGCTTCCTCAGCGGACCTGGCCCCTGGGCCACAGAGCCGGTTCCCTGCCATCCCTGCGGCCATGAGCCGGAGCCGCCTGGCTTGTCCGTGCTGCCCCGGCCCCGAGGCTGAATTCATTTCACCACACTTCCTCTCCCCGTGGGGACTGTCTCAATGTGGGGGTGAACCAACCCGGGGGTTAATCAGAGCGCCACTTCCTCTTCCCGGAGAGGACCTCTCACAGCCTGCCTTCTATAATTAGACCCCGGCCTGCCTTCCCCGGCTGGGCGTGGTCGGGCCTGAGGCTGCTTCCGGCCCTACAGAGGGGTTTCCACGCGGCTTCCCAAGAACCCCAGGAGCCTGTGGGGCAGGGGGTGTAGGGCGGGACGCTCAGGCCCCGAGGCCCGGGATGGGGCCTCCTCTGCCTTCCTGGTGGGCTCTCCCCGCCGCTACCCCTGCAGTCATGCGGGTGGACCAGATCCATTTCTAGGATCCGGGAGACCGGTTTTGCCATAGTCTAGAGCAGCGGTTTCCCACTGGGGGGACGTCGGGCAATGCCCGGAGGCACTTTCGGTTGTCACAGCTGGGGAGGGGATCCTCCTGGAATCTAGGGGGAAGAGGCCAGGGAAGCTGCCACACAGCCCAGGCCGGCCGGCTCCACAACAGAGAAAGGCCCGGCCCCAAGCGTCAGTGGTGCTGAGCTTGGAGGAGCACGTAGTTTTGACCACGAGGACAGCGGAGGAGAGGAGGTGGCTGGGATTCGAGGTATATTCTGAAGGTAGAGTGGACAGGACAGGATGACGTCTGATGGTGGCAAGTGCCCTTGTTGAGAAGGAGCGTGATGGGGACCCCCGAGAGGGAAGGGGAGAACGGCTTGTGGGAGGAGGTGAGCAGAGGCTTGAATGATGAGGGTCCTCCCTGGAAGATCTGGGGGAGAGCTGCAGGGAGAGGGAGACAGGTGCAAAGGCAGGTGGAAAAGGATTTTGAATCTGGGTGAGGAAGTGAGATGAAGCCAGGAAGGAAGGCGGGGGTCACATCCTGCAGCGTCTCATGGGCCAAGAAGAAGGCGTTTCACTGGCAGCCTCTAAATGCAAAGGTGCTGAGAGCACAGGACGGGGAGTCCGGAGACTGGATTTCAGCTTGAATTGGGTACTAACTGGCCAGGTGACTTTGGAAAAATTACTCTTTTGGGGCTCCAGTTTCTTCTCTGTCAAAGTAGGGGCAATGCTACCATCTGGTCCCCCCAGGAGGCTTCTGTACAGTCAGTGAGGTGCTGGGTATTGGGACACAGGATGGGGAGGTGACTCCCCATTCTAATCTGCGTGTTTAAGAGTGACCCACAAGAGCTGTAAACTCGAGTCCCAAGTGTGGCTGACCTCCGAGACCCAGGCCAGGGCCCAACCAGCTCGGGCATCATTGCAAAGTGGAGAAGTGTCCACAGGACTCTTGGAGAGCCGTCTTCAACAGCGACCCCATGTGGTGGTAAGATGCCATGACAGCAGTGAAGTTTAGTGGGGAACAGGCCTCACGCCCACCTGTGGGTTGAAGACGACCTTGGGTTCCCTGGACCCTTCAAGGTGTGGGAGGGCCCGAGAAGGAGGTTCTGGGCATCTTGTTAATACAGCGCCTGGAAGCCTGAGTGATTAAGGAAGAAAGAGATATAGTCATCCCAATATCATAACTTGGAGAAATTTATTCTCATGTCCTTAGTTTGGAAGGAAAGTCTCCTGATACTCAGGGACTCTGGGGGGGCTGGGGGTGAGCAGGGGTGGTCGCTGGGGCAGGAATGGTGCCGGTTACACTCCTGCCTCAGTGGGCTGGCTTGTTGCTCCGAGAATGCAATCAGTTCCTCTGGTCCCTCCTTGCTTCCTCTCCAGCCCGGGTGCCTGCAATCCCATCCCAGGGAAGGAGTTCCTCGGTTGGGGAAGCTCTGAAGACACTCAGGTGAAGGGAAGGCAGGAGATGGGGTGGCTGGGGGCGGAGGCTCTCACCGCCTTCTCAGGCTGCAACCTCTCCCACCTCCCTTCCTGCTCAGAAGACATTTCCCACGTGGACCCGCCAAAGGATGTCACAGAAACCACCCAAGAAACGTTCAAACGGGGTGAACGAATCATTTATCCCCGAGAAAATATACACAGTTGTTACATGGAAGAAGGCACAGCCTTGCAGGCAAAGAAAGAAATGCAAACAAAAGCCCCACTACATGCTGATTCAATTAGAAAACAATTTTAAAATGATAAAGCCCAGTGCTGGCAGGGATGCGGGGAAAGCAACACACCAGCTTTGCTATAAATGGATTCCGATTTTTTTTTTCTTTCTTTTTTGGTCGCGCCGCGGCATGACATGTGGGATCTTAGTTCCCCAACCAGGGGTTAAACCTGTGCCCCCTGCATTGGAAGCGTGAAGTCTTAACCACTGGACCGCCAGGGAAGTCCCCAGATTCAGATTTTGAAGACCGATCTGTCTGCATGAAATAAGCACTGAGAAACTGCACATACCCTCTCTCACCCAGCATTTTGTCTTTTGGCAGAGTGTGGCCTTATTTAATAGTGGGACATGGAAAAAACAAAAGCCAAAACCCCCAGATGCCCTGTGCTAACTTCTGTGGAGTACTCACAGTATTTGAAAGGCTGAACATGTATTACCTCTTTGACCTTACAGCTGCTCGGCAAGGTGTGTGTTTTCTGAGCCCTCATTTCAGAGATGAGGACCTGGAGGCCCCTGGAGTCCAGCCCTCCCACCGTGGTCACGCAGGTGGTAAGTGGCAGAGCTGAGGTTTGAACCCAGGCTGCCCCACCGGAAGCTTGGGGGGCGTCCTCAGCCCACACGACTATCGCTCTGTACTGTGAAAGGAGAGTTGTCCACCAAAGAGACGGTGCTGCAGCTATGTGTGTGTACGCTGTCACCAGGATGCGACCAGAGGCAAAAGAGCTTCTTTCTGCTTCCTCCTGGTGGTAAATGCATGCCTCCTGCCCGGCAGGTGTGCCCCGGCCTGTGGTTCTGGAATGCGGGTGAGCCGCTACCCCGGAGACCTGCCGTTGGTGGCCGGTGTTGGTGGGCCCGGCCCAGGCCACAGACCCAGCCGGCACACACGCTCTGTGTTTGTCCAAGGAATCAAGCCAACGCCCTTCATGCCGCCTTGATGGGGGTTGAGCAGTTGAACCGATGCCCAGAACCCTCGTGTCTCCCGCTCGGGCAGAAATGCCGGTGGCCTCGCGGCTGGAAGGATAGTGACAGCTTCAGGCACCTGCGGCTTCAAGGAGGGCATGACGTTTTGGAGATGCTCTTGGTGCAGGCCGGAGCTTGGATCCTCTGCCTCCCGAGAAGGGGGTAGGAAGGGACACGTCCCCGTGGCGTGTCCGAGGCTGGTGTGAGTGTTGACGTGCTGCGAACTCTCAGGGGGCAACGGCCCCTGCTCCTGGGGTCTCCCCTCCCCATCTCTAAAGAGCAGGGTTGGCCCATGTGAGTTTGTTGAAAATATGGGGCCCAGGCTGCCATGGCCGCGGGATGCTCTGCGTGGGGCAGACGTGGGGCACGGGCCAGAAGGCCATCCCTTTGCAACAATTTTTCTGTCCTTCTCAGTTCAGCTTGGTGCTCCTGTGTCTTGACGGCCGGCCACCCCCTGCCTGACCCCCCTCTTTAGTAGGCCTCAGGCTCAGAGCCATGGGCAGGCAACAGTATTTTAATAACATGATTTGTCTTCACCGTGCTCACTTTCAGAGTTATCTTCTATGAGTGGCAAGTGGTACTGGTTTTCTGTTTACATTGGTGACAGAGAATTTCCTTTTAAGATAAACTTAAGTAAAACTAGAAGGTGAGTCATTCTAAATAAAAATGTGAAGCGAATGATAAATCAGATGGAGACGGTCAGTCATAGAGGTGACCCCTGAAAGTCTGAAGTTTGGAACCCAAAGCTAAGGGCCCTCCTTGGTCCTCCCTGACGAGATGGCCCTGGATGGTGTGGGTCTTGCCGGCCCCTCGCCTCCTGGCTCCTCAGTCCTCTGTGTCTAGGTGTCTAGGTGGCCAGTTCTTTTTTTTTTTTCAGCTGTGCCACGTGGCATGCGGGATCTTAGTTCCCCGACCAGGGATCAAACCCGTGCCCTCAGCAGTGAAAGCGCAGGGTCCTAACCACTGGACTGCCAGGGAAATCCCAGTGGCCAGTTCTCGAGTCTCTGGGACCTTTGGCCTCCCCTTCCCTTCCTCCTGTCTCTTCTTCCCTCCTTCTCCCTCCCGCCAAGTCAAGGCCAGGAAGCATCTCAGTGCAACCCTCTGCCGTTGCCACGTTGGTTTGAGGGTTTCCGTATGGGGAGGGTGTCTGGGCTGCCCTGGGTGTTGGCTCTCCCTTCCCCAACTATTCCTCTCCCCCTTCACCAGACCAGTGCACCAGTTCTTACCTTGCCTGCTCATTAGAGAGGCTTTACAGGGTGAGGTGCAGCTTAGAGGAGAAAGCGCACGTTTAATACTGATGACAAGAGCTCACGGTCACTGAGCAGTTACTGCATGCAGGGCACTGTGCTAAGAACTCCTTACGTATTAGCTCACTGAATCCTCACCATAATCCTGAAGTCATCTTTGATCCCTCCCCCCTTATGCCCCATCCCCTGTCTCCCGCTGCACCCCGTCCAGCAGTGAACGCTACTGACTCTGGAAAACATCTCCAGAATCTGACCTTCTCCCCACCTCGCCTGCTCCCACACTGGGCCAAGCCCCATCACCTCTTGTCTGCGTGATTGCCTCCTCTTGGTTGCCCACAGGCAGTGAGACAGATCCTTTAAGAAGTCAAGTGTGGTTCTGTCCTCGCTCAGCTTGAAACCCTGTAGTGGCTCCTCAGCCCCTGCACAACCGGAGCCCTGCCCACCTCTCCTTCCCCACCTCCTGCTTCACTCTGCTGCAGCCACTCCAGACCTGAGCCTGCCACAGGGCCTTTGCACTGGCTGTTCTCGCAGACCAAAATGCCCTCTCCACAGTATCTGCCCAATATCTGCACGACTTGCTCCTTCACTTCATTCAGGCTCTGCTCAAGTGTCCCCCTCCTTGAACAGCCCGCTGTGCCCCCTCATCAAAGGGGACGCCCCTTCACTCTCTATTCCTCCCCCGACATATTTACATATATATATATATATATATATATATATATATATATATATATATATATATATATATATATATTTGTTTGTGTCCCCCCACCCAGAATATAAGCTCTAGGCAGGGATTTTTGTCTGTTTTGTTCTCTGCTGTACCTTCAACATCTAGAACAGTGTCTGGCATAGTGTAGATGCCTAATACAAATTTGTGGTATAAATGACCAGCCCTAGGAGGTGGGTGCCATTGTTATCCCTACTTTGTAGGTGGAAAACAGGCCCAGAAAGGTGCAGCCACTTGCCCAGGGTCACAGGGATCTACAGGGAGGGATTCCCCAGAGCCCTTGCACTCCACCCCTGTGGAGTGCCGCCTCCTGCACCGGGTGAGGGTCTGAAGCAGACGGTTCTAGGCGCAAATCCTTGCTGTACAGTTACCAGCTGTGTGACCCAGGGTGGCTGTCTCACCCTCTCTGGGCTTTGCTCCTTGTCTGCACAGAGTTCACAGCCCTTCCTTCCAAGGGTGCCCCAAGCCTTCCAGGAGTGATAATTGGCACAGCTCTTAACACAGGGCCTGGCATCCAGCAAACCTCTGGCTACTGTCCCTCTCCCATTTTATAGATGAGGCGACTGAGGCCTAGAAGATGCTCAAGATCACAGAGCCTCTGGATTCAAAGGCAGGACTGTGTGACTCTGGGTCTTTGCCTGGGGGACGAGCTCTCCCCGCTTGGCCAGTTCCCGGGCCTGCTCCTGCTGTCCGCTTCCCTGGCGGCAGCCCCGCCCTCCCTCCCTTTGTTCTGCTGTCGCTGGCTGTCCAGGAGCAGGTGGCGTTGCCCTGGCGCCAGGGGGAGGCTGAGGCAGCCACACACGGGTTGCTATTTGCTTTCCTCTCCACGGCCCTTCCTGGCCTGGGCGGAGGTGGGCGTGGGGTCAGGCGTGCAGCTGGGGAGGATTTGCGGTCCGCTCCTCCTTCTCTGAGCTCCTGGTGGTGCCTGGAGGCCTTGGCTGGGCCACTTGCAGGGTGAGTGACCAACCGTCCTGGTCTGCCCAGGACAGAGGGGTTTTCCAGGAAGCAGGACTTTCAGTGCTAAAACCAGGAAGGTTTTAGCCCTGTGTGGGTTTTAGCCCTGTGTGGTGGCGCGGTGGGGTGGATAGCACGTGGGAAGGAGACAGGGTCAGCTACCCCGAGTACACTGCTCTGTGCCCCTCTGGCCCTGCTGCCTGCGGGGTTCTGTACTGGGCCTGGCTTTGGCATCAGGCAGAGCTGAGTGAGGAATCCCTGTCCCATCCCATAACAATCACTTGGGCAAGTCATTTCAGCTCTTGGAGCCTCAGTGGCCTCGTTTGTAAAATGGGGATAAGATTCCACTCTCCTCACAGGGATGCCGAGGAATCAAATGAGAAAACAAACATACAGCATTTAGCAGAGTGTGGACATCTGATACAGGAGAGCATATCTGATTATATTATTAGATGTCTGCTTAAAACCCAGCTTCCCAGCACTCTTAGAATAAAACCATGGACCTTTGAAGCTCCTGTGATCTGCCCCTGTGACCTCTGGCTGCATCTCCTGCTCTTCTCTGCTGACTCTGCTCTAGTCATGCTGGTCTCCTGGCTGGCCTAGACCTAACCTACCCTCTCCCTGCCTCAGGGCCTTTGCATGTGCTGTTTTCTTTGCTTGCAGTACCAGCACCCCCCCCCCCCCACCCCTACCCCCTTCCTGGGACTGGCTTCTTCTCATCTTTGGGCCTTGGTTTAAAAGTCATCTGCACAGAGAGCCCTTCCCTTTCTACCAAATTTGAACGGATATTTATCTTCTTGGGAACAGAATGTTTCTTAGATGGTTCACTGCTGCTGCCTTAGGCCCTAGGATGATGCCTTGCCCAGAGCAGAGCTCAGGACACGTTCGTCAAGAGGATGAATGAATGAACGTTGGCCTGTGAAGGTCCCCAGCAGGCTGGAGAAAGAACCCAGAGTCTTAAATGTCTTTCCTTCTCCGAGCCTCGGTTTCCTCATCTGTCCGCAGGGGTGAGAGGGGCATCCAGCTCTTTGGGGTTTGTGAGGCACGGATGGGGGGTACAAAGATAGACCAGTCTGGACTTCCCTGGTGGCGCAGTGGTTAAGAATCCGCCTGCCAATGCAGGGGACACGGGTTCGATCCCTGGGCCGGGAAGATCCCACATGCCTCGGAGCACCTAAACCCGTGCGCCACAACTACGGAGCCTGCGCTCTAGAGCCCACGAGCCACAACTACTGAGCCCGCGTGCCGCAACTACCGAAACCCGCGCCTAGAGCCCATGCTCCACAACAAGAGAAGCCACCGCAATGAGAAGCCTGCGCACCGCAATGAAGAGTAGCCCCCACTCGCTGCAGCTAGAGAAAGCACGCGTGCAGCAACGAAGACCCAACACAGCCATAAATAAATAAATAAATAAATAAATTTATTAAAAGAAAAAAAAAAAGATGGACCAGTCCTTTCACCGTGGCCACACGTAGTGGGACTCAGGGACTGGCGGCCCTGCCCACGGGGACCTCACATGCACCTCCACTCCCACCCTCTCCCTGCGTCCTCAGTGGCACCACTGCACACACTACACATGCATCAGGAAACTGAGTCCCAGAAGGAGTAGTCCTGTCTGGTCGCCCCGAGCTGGGCAGCCTCCTCCCGAACGTGGTTGCCTGGCCCGGCCTCGCCTCCCTCCTGCCTGCCAGGACCGGGCAGGCAGCTGACGCGTCACATGCTTTCGGCTCCCTGCGGAGACTCCAGCACACTGTCAAAGCTGTCAAACAATGTCCCTGCCAGGTTTTTACAAGAATCCAAGGCCTCGCTGCCCAATGCCAAACACCCTCTTAAGACAATAGCCCCGGGGCCTGTGGGCCCATCCCGAGCGCACCGCCTCTGCTCGGCCACATACAGGCGAAAGCCAGGGCATCCCTCCCCCATCACCGGACGGGCATCCGAGGGAGGCTGCCCCAGCCTTGGCCCGACCCCTGGCATCTTGCACCTCCAGATCCGCCAGCCTCTGGCTCAGGGGCCGGGTGAGGAGGCCAGGTGGGCCGGCGTGGGCTGCCAGGCCGGGCAGGCGCAGGGCCGGTTCAGGGGCCTCCCAGTGTCCCGTCCGCTCGCAGCCCGAGTGGCTGGCAGCACGGGCTCTTCTTACCAAATAAGGCCTGGGCCGCAGTGCCTGGACAGGCTCAAGCTCCTGCAGAGCGGCGGGCGGCAGCGGGCCTGCCGGGTCACCTCTTCCTCCTCGAGCACGGAGCCAGCTGGCCCCGCAGAGCGCTGTCCCCGAGGTCCAGGGAGCCCCACCTCAAGAAGCCCTGGGGGACTGTTCAGCATCCCCGGGAGAGGAGCCTCCGTTTAGAACCGTTGGAATGTTCCATATGGAACCTTCAGAAAGCTCCATTTAGAATCTGAGATAAATCAAGGTGCAGAAAGATCCCTGGAACTCCTGCTGTGGCCCCGGGAGCCCCAAACTAAGCCAAAGGGATGAACTGCCCCCCACCAAGTGCACACGCCCACACCTGCTCCCACGCCCCCGGGGCTGTTCTGCTGTTGGGTGTGATCTGTGGGTCACCAGTTACACCAGTCAGCTCCTTCCCGGTGCCTGGTCTGTGGTATCAAAGGGCAAGGCTGGCCAAGGGGCTAGGTCAGGCGGACAGGGTCTCTAGAGAAAACTGAGGACCCCGGGCACTGACCTGTCCCCAGCCTGTGCCTGTAGTGGGGAGGGGGCGTGAGCACTGGCTGAACTGGGAGGACCCCATCCCTATGAAACAGCCTGAGCCGCACCTGGGGGAAAGCATCCTGCAGGTGGGGAACGGGAAGAGGGAGGGGCAAGCCCACTGTGGGTGACGGGGGGGGGGGTCGGGGGCTTGTCACTTCTCAGGAGCCACTACGGGGCATGGAGCTCCCCAGTCTGCCTGCCTTGGTTCCAGAAAGCAGCTTCACTTCTTGGAGCCTCAGTTTCGCCATCCTTTTTTTTTTTTAACATCTTTATTGGAGTGTAATTGCTTTACATGCCATCCTTAAAATGGGTATAACACAAACTCTACCGTAGGGGTGGCTGCAGGAATTCAACGGGATAAGGTGTGTGGAGGGGCTCTGGAGAGAGCTGTCTGAGGATTAAGTGGGATGCGGGGTGACGGAGGGGATCCCTCCTTTCCTGGGAGATAGGGGGAGACAGGGGCTCTCCCTCTGTTCCCGATGCTGCACCCCCCACCCCCAGTTTTTCACTGCCTTCCCTGCTTTCTCAATAGCCTAGGGGAGCTGGGGTGGCACTTTGAGGTCTCCTGAGCCACTCCCAGAGCAGGAAGCACGTGGCTGGGGGTGACAACGGATGTTCACGTGTGAACACGCATGAGTGTGTTTGAACGTGTAGGGCCCCCATGAGCTGCCATGAGCACAGCTGTGTGACCGTGAACGTATGCAAGGGTGTGGGCGCTCGGAGCCCTGGCGTGGGCACGAAGATGTGGTTCCTGCTGATTTCCATTTCCGAAGCCTTTTCGTGAGGTCTGGGAATCTCTGGGTGATGGGGGTCCCCTGCTGGGACCTCGGAGCCCCTCTCCTGGGATTGGTTATGGAATTAGGGGCCCAGTGCAAAATGAAAATGTGCAACCCCTTGTTCAAACAGTATCAAGACTTTCAAGGTGGCAGCAGCACAGCATTAAACCAAGCGTGGGGCCTTTCTGAGCGTGCGGACCCCGTGTGCCTGCCTCGGCCCTGTCCCCTCCCTCTCCCTGGCAGCCTGAGCGTGTGCGACCTGGGCTGGGCTGTGGTCACGTGATCAGCAGGAAAGGCCTTTAACGCCTGTAAAAGTGACCTCCCAGCCCCCAGTCATGGAAGCAGCCGGGAGCCAGGTCAGGACATGGAGCCCCTGATAAAAGCACTCTCCCAGCTGTTCTCCTTAAGTCCAAGTGAGCTTGTTCCCTTGGACCAGAGACCAGCGAGTGTGTGCAGCTCCTGCTTTTAGCCAGCCTGGCGGGGCGCTGTGGGTGAGGCTGTCTGCGAGGGGGGCACCCATCGGGGGGCCGGGATTGGCTCAGCTGGACGAGCAGCAGGGGCAGAGCTGGTGAGCCCTGGAGGCAGAGGCCAGGGCCGAGGGGCAGGACGTCCTGAGAGCCCAGAGCCCCTCCTTGGCACGAGAACCGGATGCTGCCATCTGGGGGCTCCTCCAAGGGGCTTGGGGCTCCCCTGACGGCTGCCACTTGACACCGGCCCTAGGGTTACACTCTGCTGGAAAAGTGTGTTTCCCCACCTCTCTGCAAAGTTCTCTGTGATCTCCAGAAACCACCCACCCAGTGCTTGAACGTGCCCACTGGGAACCTCGGGGATTCTGCCCAGAACCTTCTGGGTCCCCCCGTCCTGAGCTCTGAGGTCCCTCAGGGAGGGGACTGGGCTTGGCTTGTTCACTGGGGTCTCCCAGAGCCTGGCACAGCGCTGCGTGGGAGGGATGAAGAGCCTTTGCGTGGAGGGGGCACACAGCGGGCGCCTTTGTAGCCCGCGCCATCAGAACCAGGAGCTGGTCTTCATCAGAATCCTCCTCTGGGGCGGGGTCACAGCGAACGTGCTATCTAGTCCTTTGACATTTTATTTTAATGGAAAGCCTGATGATTCATGTGCATTGGCTTATATTTTGATGTAGGGCAAGGTCTTTTCTCCAAGGGTCTGAGGGGTCTGCCGACAGCTCACGTCTTTCTTGCATAAACCACACGCCTAAATCATCTCCTGCTTTTTGCAGTTTCTCTTTCTTTAAAGTGGAGAGAGAAGGAATATGTTCACAGAGACAACCAGCCAGAGAGGTTCTGGGCAGACTTCAGTGCTCTAAAGTAAACTTGTCCTTTCAGTTAATTAATCAACAAAGATTTATTTGGCATGACTGCACGCTGGAGCCGGCCGCTAGATGCTGAGAAACCAGAGGAAAAATGAGCTGAGGGAAATTCTGCCTGAGTGCAGCGACGTTAGTTTTCTGTTTTATAAATGCAGAAACCAAGGCTCAGAGAGGTTGTGTGAGTTACCTAAGGCCACACGGCACACGCATGGCAGGCTTTGGCCTGCAAGGAAGCTGAGTGCAGAAGTTGGCTAGAAGAGATGGGAAAACGGGGTATCATTTGGTGGTTAAGATTCAGGCTTTGGTGCCAGTGGAACTGGCTTCACATTCTGCCTCTGGCACCTTGGGCAGGACCTTTCCCTTCCAAACCTGGGTTCCCTCATCCTCTGAGGGTTGTACTTTGCTACGTGCCAGCTGACCTTTTGGAGCCTGTTTCTCACCTGTAAGATGGGGACAGTGAGAGTACCACTTCAGCCACTCAGCAGATATTTACTGAGCACCTACTGCGTACCACGCACCATTCTAGGAGGTGGGATGCAGCTGTGAACCAAGCAGCCCCCACAAGTTATTGTGAGAGTTGATGGGGGATGTGGGCTGCGTGCCCGGCCTTGGCTCCCTCTTCAAGCCAGAGATGGGGCGCGTCCGGGCAACAGGGCTGCACTGCAGGTGGACTTTGGCCAAACCGATCCCCAGCTCTGAGATTCCATCAGCTGTCCTCAGCCTGCCGGGCCAGGTCAGGAGCCCTAGGGGAGCAGGGAGAGGACTGGGGGCCAGAAGAGGGGAGAAGGACTGGGGAGAGGGGTCGGGGAGTGGGGTTGTCACCATTGTCGCCCTTCTCTGGGGTAGAAGCGAGTTGTCAGGCACTTGCTGACGGGCAGGTCTCTCCGTCAGCTCTTCACTGCCCTGTCCTGTGGACCCGTAGGACCACCCAGTGGGACGGGGCCCCCAGTTGACAGATGAGGAAACTGAGGCACAGGGGGTGAAGTCACTTGCTTGCCATCACCCAGCTCGTGGTGTGGAGTTGGGGTAATGTCCCTCCGCAGCCCGATCTTTTAATTATAAGGTATTGAGAGAGGAGAGAGATGGGGAGAGGATGGAAGAGAGAAAGAGACTTGACTATGGGAAGACGATGCCGCGCTTCGGGGGGCTTTCTGGACCCCCCTCGCTTCCCCTCCAGCCGTGCCTCTCTGAGGGGCTCAGGCTCAGCCCATCTCTTGGGCAAGCTTTTGGGCCCGGGCCCGTGGAAGCTGTTACTCTTCTCTGAAGACGGTAACCCCTCTTTGGGGTTGGGTTTTCCTTCCCAGCCAGGGACCTGGCATCTCTGGAAGCCCGGGAGGCTATTTTAAAACCTTACAGCTGGTTTTTGTCGAGGCTGCTGATACGTATGTGTGGAAACCTTGGGTTCGTTCTGCCAACACTGAACGAACGTTGCAAATGAGCGGGGGTGGTGCTGATCAGAGCGGAGGCTTGGCGGGGGGCGTGCAAGGCTGCACCCGGTGCTCTGTCCCCATCTGGACTCTGGGAGGAAGGGGGTCACCCACCGGGTCTTCGTGCGACCCCGAGCAAGCCCCTTCCCGTCTCTGGGCCCCAGTCTCCCAACAACGATGACGGGGCAGCCAGGACTGGTTGAGCATGCCTGGCCCGCTCTCGTCTTTCAGGTGGGAAAGCGAGGCTCAGAGAGGGTCTGCTGCCTGCCCAGGTCGCCCAGGAGTAGCCAGAAGACGTAGAGTTTGAACCCAGCTCTGGTCTGACTATGGAGCCTTCACTGCACGGCTCCCGGGCCCACTTCATCCTCACAGCGAGGAAATGCTCTTATAGTCCCATCTCACAGTGGAGGAAACTGGGGCGCAGAGCGCGGTGACGTCCCCAGGGGTCTGCCCTCCAGTCACTTGTACTGGGTTTCCTCCTGCTTCTGTTCCCTCTGTCTCCCCTCTCACTCCAAGCGCTGCTTCTTCAGGAGACCTTCTCTGACCCCCAAACTAGACTCCACGCTCCTTTGGGGCGCCTACTATATAGTTTTTCTATTTGCTGCTGTAACCCATCACCACAGACGTAGTGGCCAAAAACGACAGCCTTTATTAGCGCAGTTTGCGTGGGTCAGAAGCGCAGTGGGCTCCACCTGCTGGATGTTTTGGGGTCTCCCAAGGTGGTGGCAGGCTGCACTCCTTTCTGGAGGCCCTGGGGAGAGCCTGTTTCCCGCTCATTTGGGTCGCTGGCAGAATTCAGAGGCTTGGCTCCTGGCCCCCACCTCCAGCAGCCTGCAGGCCAAGTCTTTCCCCTCTGCCGTCTCTCTGATTCTCTCCTTCAGTTCTCTTCCACTTTTTCTCTTGAGGTGTGATTGACATATAACATTGTATATCTGTATATGTTATCTTCCACTTTTAAGGCTTTTTGTGATTACATTGGACCTGGATAATCCAGGGTAATCCTTCATCTCAAGCTCAGCTGTTTATTTTTATTTTTTAATTAATTAGTTTATTTATTTTTGGCTGTGCCTTGCAGCTTGTGGGATCTCAGTTCCCTGACCAGGGATCGAACCTGCGCCCTTGGCAGTGAAAGCGTGGAGTCCTAACCACTGGACCACCAGGGAATTCCCAAGGTCAGCTGTTTAGATAAATAAATCATGGGGATGTAACGTACAGCACGGTGACTATACTTCGTAATACCATATTGCATATTTAAAAGTTGCTGAGAGGGTAGATTAACTTGAAGTCCTCACCAGCAGAAAAAAAAAGGAAAACATTTCATGACTGTGCATGAGGACGGATGTTAGCTATTGTGGTGATCATTTCTCAATGTACACAAATATTGAATCCTTATGTTGTACACCTGAAATGAATATAATGTATGTCAATTATACCTCAATTAAAAATTAATAAAAAATTTTAAAAGATTTTCTCTATGTAACCTGAAATAGAAAATGAAATGAGTAGAAATTTAAAAGAATATATTTATTTTATTTATTTGGTTGCACCAGGTCTTGGTTGTGGCAGGCATGCTCCTTAGTTGTGGCCGGTGGGCTCCTTAGTTGTGGCAGGCGGGCTCCTTCGTTGCAGCAGGCAGGCTCGTTAGTTGCGGCATGAGAACTCTCAGTTGTGGCATGCATGTGGGATCTAGTTCTCTGACCAGGGATCGAACCCGGGCCCCCTGCATTGGGAGCACAGAGAGTTAACCACTGCACCACCAGGGAAGTCCCTAAAATGAGTAGAAGTTTCTTGAAAAAATCTTTAACTTGTTCCCTTAAAAGTGGGTCATTCTAATTTGCCTAGATGTTTTCATTCATTTTCTAATTTCTCATATATTTCTGTTTCCTGCCTAAGTGATTCCACAGCTTTAAGACCTTCCCGTCTGTGCACATGAAATTGTCACACATCCCAACTGTACCTAACGTTTAAAATTAAGGGAAAAAATCTAGTATGGTATGTGAAACAAAAAAAGGTCAACTGTTTAGTAACCTCAATTCCATCTGCAGCCTTAATTGCCCTTTGGCATGTAACCTAACAAATTTACAGAATCTGGGGATCGGGATTGGACAAGGTTGGGGGACCACTATTTTCCTCCCATAGTTACCTTACTGGTCTTTTGCATCACACGCATTTATCAAATTTGTCGTTATATATTCACTTGTGAGAGTCTTTGTTTTCTGTCTCCCTCCCAAGACCATTAGAGGGTTGGAGGTACTGAGTACAAATTCCCTGGACAAACAGCAGAACCTCCATGTTGTTATATATCAACAAAGAGGGTTGGATGCTCAGTTTCTCCCCTGTCCCCATCAGGGCTGCTGTGTCCAGTCGCACAAGTTGTGGACTGCACAACTCCAGGGCTCGGCTCACACCTAAGACTCTGTGATCCTTGCGGTTGGGTGGCGTCCAGCCTTTAGGCCCGTGGGCCACGACTCTGCCTCTGAACCTGGAGCCTGTGTCCTTAACCCTGGCTGCCTTTGGAGTCATCCAAAGGGCTTTTAAAATCCTGATGCCCAGGCCATGCCCCAGACCAGTTGCCTTGGAATCTCTGGAGTGGACCCTGGCATCTGCATTTCCCAGGTGACTCCAAGGTTGGGCTGAGGTGCGAGCCTCCCTCCGGAAGGGTCGGAGAAAGAGTTATGTAACACAGAGGGCGAGAAGCCCACTCAGCTAACTTTGCGTAACCGAGGCCCAGCAGCTGCTGGTGACACATGTGCTTTCCTCTCCCACAGGCCCCATTTCCTCACTCTGTGTGGCTGTGGCCCAGCTCTTGGGTTTCCTGCGGCCAATTAGCCGACCTACACGGGCAGCTGCCCTCACGGCCTCAGGGACGATTTCGGATCTGCCAACATCTGGCTGTCCGTGGACATGGGCCGCTCTTGTCCATCAGCACTGCTACATCAAGGGTGGCGATGTCTCTCCTTGGTGACCAGCTGGCTGCAGAGAGGGGCAGGGAGGCTCGGGGCCGGGCAGAGGGGGAGCAGATTCCCTCAGGGAGCCCATGAGGGCTCTTGCTTGGATGTCACTTGAAGGTTGCCAGATCCTAAGTTCCACTTGGCCGCGGTCAATTTGCTGGCCCGTTAGTCGGGAATTATTATTTCCTCGGAAGGCGCCAAGCACAGCTTCCGAAGTCTGGGCGGCTCACTTTTGGGGCCAGGTGATGAAGTGTACTGGCAGCCGGAGTGAGATAGGGCATCGCGGTCTGTTGGGGTAACGCGCTGTCAACGCTTTGTTTCCAGGACACTTCTGCTCTGCCGGGCGCCTTGGGACCCAGTGGGAGGGGGAAGGAGGGGGTGGACGGGGGGAGCCCAGGGTGGGAGCCAGCAAGAGATGGGACTGTGGCCGGCGCATCTCACCATTTCCCAGGAGTACTCGTGGCCCTGCCCCCGCCAGTGGAAGGCTGGGACACATCTCCGGGCCTGGCAGGTGTCTGCCTTTCTCCAGGGTCACCCAGAGCCACACAGCCCCGGGCCTGGTGGCTCTCTGCCCTCGGCACTCAGCTCCTTGCCCTCCCCAAAGGCTTGTGTTTCTTTGGCCTGTTGGCCGGGGGCCTGGGCATTTCTGTTTCCTGCTCAGTGAAGTTGGCAGTGCGGGTGGGGAGACTCAGGGTCAGTTCAGGGCAGGAAAGTGGAGGACCAGGGCTCCTCCCTGGCAACCCCGCAAAGGTGAGGCATCACGTGGTACACCAACCCCCTTGACGCTAACACAGCCCCTCCACCCGTGGCCCTGGGGCGTTACCGTGCTAACAGTCTGCTGTGCCCTCTGCTATGGCTTGGCCACGCCCCAGATGGGGCCAGTCAGACACTGCAGCTTGCCCCAAGAAAGGGTGGAGGTTCTTGATAGAAGACCACCCTTCACGGTGGTGCTGCAAATTTGTTTCCATGATAATACCTGTCAAAGCTTGCTGGGCACCTGCTAGGGACCGTTCTCAACCTGGGTACAAATGAGTTCATTTAATCCTCAGAAAGCCTTGGGAGCCAGGTAAACTCTTGTACCCATTTTGTAGATAAGAAGACCAAGGCACGGAGAGCTCAGCTGACAGGGCCACACACTCTTGGGAGCAGCTAGAGTGGGGACACAGCCTGAGCGCCTCGGCTCTGGGAAGAAGCCTGCTGACCCTGAGTTTGCACGTGCCTTGGGAGGGGATTCTCGGCCCGGCCAGCCGCAGAGGTCACGGGGAGCGCTTTGGCCGCTCAAGGGGGACAGGAAATTTGGAAACCACATTCTTATCTGCTCCCCACAAGAGCTGCAGCTCGGCAGGGCTCCTGAGCAGCGAAAGTCGGCTGGTTCTTCATTCGCTTACTTGTTCGTTCATTCGTTCGTTCACTCGCTCATTCATTTATTCAACCATTGTCGAGGCAGGCCTTCTCCTGCGCCGGGTTCTCTGCCCAGGGCAGCAGCCGTAGGCGGTCAGGCCACGCCCCCTCTCCTGGAGTTCCAGGTCCAAAGGGGAGACTGGTAATAAGTCAGCAAGCCCGTGGTGTCCGCGCTGTGGCAGGTGGAAGGGCGAGAAAGACCATTAAAGTGGGTTATTAGAGACCGGAGGCTGATGGGATGGGTGCGACGGGGTGGTCAGGAAGGCCTCTGGGGAGGGGACATTCGAGCAGAGACCTGAACGGAGAGAAGGGGTGAGCCAGGCAGAGGAGAGGTGTGTTAGTCTTCAAAGCTGTGTAACAAAGCACCGTAAACTTGGTGACTGAAAGAGCACTCGGGGTGTCCGCGGGTCAGGAGTCGGCACGTTTTAGCTGAGCTCTCTGCTCAGAGCCTGACAAGGCTGCAGCCATGGAGTCGGCTGGTACCTGCGTTCTCATCTGGAGGCTCATATCCAAGCTCCCTCAGCTTGTTGGCCAACTCAGAACTGAGATGCCTTTGTCCCACTAGCTGTTGGCTGGGAACTGCTCTCAGCTTCTAAGGGACCTGGGAGCTCCCGAGGCTCATCTCCAAGCTCCCTCAACTTGTTGGCCAACTCAGAACTGAGATGCCTTTGTCCCACTAGCTGTTGGCTGGGAACTGCTCTCAGCTTCTAAGGGACCTGGGAGCTCCCAGGTCCTTACCATGTGACCTCCTCCTTAGGCCCTCTCACACTTTCAAGCTCTGATTTCAGAAGGTGCGGGTCCCTTTTAAGAGCTCACCTGATTAGGCCAGGTCCACCCTAGGTAATCTCCCTTTTGAGAAACTCCAAGTCAACTAGTTAGTAACTCCCTCCTGGGACGGATATTCCATCCCATTCACGGTGCTGCCCACGTTCAAGGGCAGGGAATTAGGCTGGGTGCCTGCACCAGGGAGACAGTGCTCTGCCACCTGCAAGGGATGCGGGCTCTTCTGTGTTGCCCGGGGAGACAAGAGCACTCTCTGGAAGGACTCCTGGCCAAACTGCCTTAGAAAGAAATGTCAGTGAGAGGCACAGGCTCCATTCCAAAGCCTTCCCTTGGCCAGCTTTGGGAGTTTCTCCGAGTCCTGGGCACTGTGTTTGAGAGCCAAGTGTGAAGCCTGCTCCTGTGTGGCTGTGTCCTTCACAACAGAGAGAGACGGGATACTGCCCAGGGCTCTCTCTGTCACGAGTGACACAAAACCTCCCTCAAGTGACTTAAGAAAAATAATTTTTATGTAACTGAAATGGTCTGGGTCTGGCTTCAGGCACAGCTGGATCCAGGAGATCAAATGCTGTCCTCAGGACTTGATTTCTCTCCATCTCTGGCTCTGTCTTCCTTTCCAGTCAGCTCCTGGCAGCTCAAGATTTACAGCCGCCCAATAGAAACGCAGATTATTTCTTTCCAGCAGTTTCACAGAATTAACTCAGACTGGATTGTTCTGGGGCATGTTCCTATCTGTGAATCAGTTGCTGAGGCCTGGAGGATGGAGTAAGCTGATGAGCCAAGCCTGAGTCACATGTCCGCCCTTGGACCCTGGGAATGGGGTTCCCCTGCCCAGACAATAGGGAATCCAGTGGGGCAGAGGGTCCTGTAAGAAAATTCTAAGTGCTGTTTCCAGAAGATGTGGAAATGCATACCGGGGCATGGGAGGGGGGACAGAGAGTGATGTCAGAGACCATAGCTGTGTCTGCATTTGATGAGACAAAACCAGGGGGGAGAGGTGTGAACACCCGCGTCCCACACCAGCCAGGGGCAAGAAGCCAACTGAGGGGAAATTCTAAAGCCACTACATGCGTGTGTGTGAATCAGTGGGCCCTCCCTGAGGTGGGTGGATGGAGGGAAGAACTCAGGGGGCAAAGGGAATACAGCCACCCCTGGGGGAGAGGGGGACTTCCTAAGACTGGGAAGGGGAGGGGGCGTGGCCAATTCCCTGCAGTGATGGTGGGGGGTAGATAGCAGGATCCCCGGGGGCACTGTCTCCTTGGAGCACCTGGCGAGGCCTGACCCATCTCGGGGGCTCCAGCTCCGGCCCAGCAGAGGCTGCAGATCTGCCTCCTTCCGGTGGCCATGTGGGCTTCGACGACGGGTGCATCAGGGCAACGTGTGGGGAGCGAGCGGCCGGCACCTGGAATGTTCCGCCTGGGGAGGGACCCTGGCTTTTCGTGATACCTGGGACAGTGGGGCAGCATGGGCAGTCGAATTTGTGAGGCCCAGTGCAAAGCGAAAATGAAGACCTTTGTTTAAAAAATGTGAAGAATTTCAAGACAGCAGAGTATCAAACCAAGTGCGGTCTCCCTGGCCGCGCCCACGTGTGAAGCTGCCCTGCAGTGGGGGAGGGGCCCAGCACTTCCCTCCAAAAATCAAGTTTTATTTGACTTAGAAGAACTGAGTCAAGTGATGCCTCCTGCTTCCACTGCGGCATCCTTCTCCCCCCGGGCGCTCCGCCCGGAGTCACGTCCTCTCTGGGCTGCAGGAGGAAGAAAGACGGACTCTGCTCGCCTGTGCCAGAGGGGAGAGATGCACTTGCTGGGCTCAGAGCCTCATTTCAAAGGTAGAAGAACCTGAATGTGATTCAAATCTGGGTTACATACTGCTTTTGCCATTGAGCAGCTGTGTGACCCCGGAGAGACAGTTCCTCTCTGACCCTCAGGCTCCTTCTCTGCAGGATGTAGGCTCTGATAGCGACAGGTTAGTTGAGCCCGCCCAGAGCAGCACCGGGGGGTGGCCGCGTCGCTGGGCTCTGAGGTTTCTCCGTGTCTATTGGGGGAACTTGTGCAGGGTGTGGGGCATGCTTGCTGGGGGGCGCTGTCCGTCTGCAATCGCCCCGGAGTCGGGACTCCCTGAGAACGGGGCCTGGTCTCTGTCTGCGGCCACCTCTTCTGGCACTGCCTGGGGGTGGGCGGGGGGTGTGAGGTGAGAAGTTAATCCCCCGCCGTGCACTCCCAAGTTCCTCCTGCCTCTCGGCCTCCCCGCACGCCCCCGCCCCGCCACAGGGCCCTGGCTGTTCGGCAGGGTCACCGATGCCAGAGGCCTTTCGTTTTGTTCTGAGGGGCCCACCTCCTTCCCCGCCTCTGTGCGTCCCCATCTGAAGGCCTCCAGCAGGTCCCGGGTCCTCAGGCAGGAACATCCCCACGAGTCTGCAGGCTCAACGTCTGTTCTGGCTGCCAGTGGCCAGAGGCCTCCCAGGGATGCTCTGAGAAGGTCGTCCCTGTGCTCCGCAGTCCCATCAGATGCTGGCTCCATCCCGCAGTGTGCCTGGGGGAGTATGAACTCCAAGTGCCCGCCCACTGCCGGCAATGGAGCAGGCGTCCCCTGTGTGTGAGGTGATTTTCTTCCAAGACCGCGCGAACCAGAGAAATGCCATTTCTGGCATCACGGCAAACGTCTGGCAGCTGCTGGCTGACGGCCTCTGATTGGCTTATCTCCTGGAGCTGCGTGGTGACACTTTGACTTTTCGCAGAGTCCCCTCCCCTCCTCCCATTGCCCCTCTTGATAATGGTGTGGGCCACTCTGACCTCTAGATCGATTTGCACTTTGACCGCTGGGGAGCTATTGGGGGAGGTGAGAGCAGGGGTGGCCAGGCTGCCTGGGTAAAGGCATCTGTTAACAGCGGTCTCCACATTTCACTCTCTGAAGGCTGAGAGACCCCTGAGCAAGGCTGGCTTCAGGAGCGTGTGACCTGGGTAGTCACACAGGCCCTCGAACCCTAAAGGACCCTATGCTTGGTTTAGTGCTCTGCTGTCACTGTTGGGAAATTCTCAATACTTTTTGAACAAGGGCCCCGAATTTCCTTTTCTCGCTGGACCCTGCCCTTGGATTATGGGGCTGGTCGGGGCCCTGAGGTTGCCCCCTGCCCCCATGGGAAGAGCCCCTGTTTTTCACAAACATTCTCGAATGTCTGCTTCCTCCTGAGAGCTATCTCGTTGATGTGGCCCCGCTGGGGGCAGTTCATTCATTCTGGTTCAGGGGCCCCCTCAGAGCTGCCCCACTGCACCCCATTTTTGATCCTCCAGCTTTTTCTTTAATTTTCGACCTTTTTCTGGCCATAGATTCATCGAGTCTGAGCTGGTGCCAGGCTGACCTCTCTTGCTGCAGCATCTCGCTTAGTCCTCACAACACCCCCAGGGGATGGAAACAATCGTCAGTCTATTTTACAGATGGGGAAGTCGAGGCTGGGAGACATGCAACAGGCTGAGACGGCCCTGAATCCAGGCTGCAAAGCCCAGACCCTTAGCAGACGTTTCCTGCCCACAAAGGGCAGAGGTCTCCGCCGCAGAGGTCGGAGGAGAGAAGAGCGTGTCCTGCGTCCACATCCTCCCCCTCTTTGCAATCTCCCTTCCCCAGTGCTTGCTCTGTGCTGGGGACGGTGCGAGACTTTGAGGTGCTCGGGATCCATGGCTGCATCATTGGGGTGGGGTTGGCCACCCATGGGACCCGTCAGTGGGCGCCACGTGTGGTTAGTACCAGGAGCCAGCCTGGACCTCGCCTGGGCTGGCAGAGTGGCCTCCCTGGGGACATGAGGCACCGGCCGAGCCAGGGTTCCCAGGGCTGGGTTCTAAGGAGCTTTTTAAAGCCATTTCCTGGGCTAGAAACAGGAAGATGCCAATTAAGTGCCTGGCTGAAGCGTGAGACCTGAACGTCCTGGAGCCCAGTCACGGAGCCCCCTCGAGTTTCTGTCCCGGCCCGGCCCGGCATCTGGAGTGCAACGGGCCCAGGAACCTCTCCTTAGTGTCCCTTGTGAGGGGAGAGGCTCTGAGCAGACCTCTCAGGACTGTACGTGCCCACCGTGTCCCAGGGGCTCCTTACAATCCGCGTTCTGGTGGTACCGATGCTGCTGGCCCAGGGAGAGAGAGAGAGAAGGAAAGAAAGTGGAAAAGGGAAAAAAGAAAGAGAGGTGGAGAGGGAGGGAGAAAGAGAGGAAGGAAGGGAAGGAGGGAGGGAGGAGGGAGGGGAGGAAGGGGGCATGTACTGTGCGGAAGAGAAGCCCCGGGGGGCGGGGGTGATGCTGTGTCGGGGTGATTGGCACAGGTTTTGCCATCGGAGCCCTAGGACCGAATCCCAGCCCCATCACTGATGGCTGGGACTCAGGGCCTCAGTTTCCTCCTCCTGAGAATGGGCTAATGACGGTTCCTGCTTGGTGGGCTGGGGTTAGGAGGCAGAGGGCCTGGTTCCCGGCAGAAGCTCCGACTATGTGGGTTTTACGGTCATATTTGAAATATGACCAAGTGTGTGGATCTTTCCAGAGACCCCGCCCTGATTTAGGACTCCTCTGCAAAGATGGGTTTATCATCAGGCATTGGAAGATTCTTTTAAAAGAACTCCTGAAGGTGGGGAAAATCACATATCATGTTTCAGCTACTGGGGAGTGGGTTTGGGGTAGAAGATTGGAAAGGAAATTTGAATTTTGGGCTTTGTATTCTTTTGTATGTATAAGCTCCCTGGGGCCCCTTGAGAACTTCAAGGGGTGCCCTTGAACTCTGAAGAAAAGTTGCAAAGATAGCACAGTGTTTTCATACGTCCCTCACTCAGTTTGAATTTCCCGTTAACGCTGTCATTCTACATGACCGGGGTCCTGCATCAACCCTGGTACATCATCATTCACCCAATGCTAGACTTGATTTCGACTCCGCAGTGTGTCTGCGTCAGGATCGCATCCAGGATGTACTTTGCATTTAGCCCTCATGTTTCCTTAGTCCTCTGGTCTGTGACAGTTTCTCCATCGTTCCTCGTTTTTGGTGATCTTGGCCATCTTGGGGACTAGAGCTCAGGTGTTTTGTGAGATGTCCTCCAATCTGGGTCTGCCTGATGTTTTCCTCATGGTTCGACAAGGGTTTGGGGTTTCTGGAGAGAAAACCACAGAGGTGAAATACCCTTCCTGTCACATCCTACCACGGGCTACATGATATCCACATGGCATTGTTTTTACTTGTTAGTCCTCCTGGAAAACTAATAATACTACATCTTTCCACCCAAAGTGTGGAGGTGTGTACATCTGTCTCTCGGAGCTGTGGAGGTCTCCACAGCAAAGTCATCTCCAAGGGTCACTCTGAGAGAGGGCAACAGGGACCAGTAAAGGGAGCGGTCACTGGGGACTTCAACCCCATCTGTCGTATTTTCATTTTTACAAGCTATTTGCTTTTTCTATGAAATGGTAATTGAACGTGTGAGTAGCCCCAGGAACCTACTCAGTGCACGGAACTAAACACATGCATGTGTACACATACATACACATGTACACACACATAGTTACACAAATACACACATATACACACATGCACACGTACACACACATACACACAAGTGCAAGCAAACTGGGGAAATCTGAATAAAATGGGTGGCTTGTAGCCACGTCAATATCCAGGTTGTGATGTTACACTATAGTTTTGCAAGGTGTTACCACCAGGGGAAACTAAGTAAAGGTGCACAGGATCTCTTTGAATTATTTCTTACCCCTGCATGGGAATCAGTTACCTAAAAATTAAAAGCTTAATTTAAAATAAATGCTCTAAATGCTTCTGGTTGTCCCCAGAATTAAATCCAAGCCCCTCCGCGCTCTGGCCCCGCCCACCCCAGCACACACCTGAGTTCCCATCTGTGGTCCCCACAGCCCTCTCCCCCGGCCTGTTTCAGGCCCTCCTACCACGGTGTCCTCCCACCTCAAGGCCTTTGCACGTGCGGTTCCTGTGCCTGGATGGCTCTCCTGTCCGCAGGTCCACTTCCCCCAGGTCCGTCCTAGTTGTCCTTAAAGTTTCAAGTGTCACTTCCTCTGGGAAGGGTCTCCCTCCCAACGGCATCTGTCAGCTCCGCCTGTCCCACCCTGCAGCAGCCCGCGCCTCTCCTTCAACGCTCCCGTGGCGTGATTGTGTGGTTGTGGGATTGCTGGTGTACTGTCCACCTTCCCTGTAGACAGTGAGGTCATGCAGGCCCCAGGGCTAAGTAGGCCCTCAGCAAATTCTTGTGGATGAATGAATGGAGGAATGAACGAATGAAAATAGCCTTTGCTCCTCAGTTAGTCTGAAACAGGGCCAGAATTTTAATCCTGGTAGTGGAGATGCCAAACTTTCCACCGGAATAACACTTGTGTTTTCCTTCGGGCCGTTTCTGGTGCGCCCTACCTTGGATGATGTGGTTTGATTTAGGGAGGTTAGGGGCTCATGGGAAGGAATTTTGAAGGACTTTGTCTCCCACGGGGCTCTGGAAGGCCAGCAAGGCATTAAGAAATATCTTTCATCAAACTTTAATTCGGCCCTGAGAGCGATTTAATCTCTGCAAGATAAGCTTATTCCAGGAGTGCAAACAGATGCCGTCTGTGGAGCCTCTGCTCCGAGAAGCAGGCCTGCATCTGCTCGGACACAGGTTCAGCCCAGGAGTGTGAGGGAAAAGGCTTCAGGCGCGGATTTTCTCTTGGAAGCCTCTCAACCACAGTTTTGGGAGGTGTTTGAGGATGTCCTTTTGAGACCAGGCTCAAGGCAGGATGAAATGCCCCCGGGGGTCAGCCAACCTCACCTGGGCTCAGAGGCTGTCACTGTGATTCTCTGGCTTCCGGTCATCCTTCCTCCAGCCATCCCAGCCTCGGTTTCCCCATCCGTAAAATGACCAGATGCTCGGCTTTCAAACTTGTACGCGTGTAGGCGTGCAACATTTTCCTCCCATATAAAACGTCTCAAAAGGGTAGTGGATGTGCCATTGCAAGCTCCCTCCCTCCCCGCCCCCTCTTACTCGGTGATGAAGGAAACCCCAGGCGATGACTTCAACTGACACAGCTGCAGCTTCACAGCCAACTCACTGTTTTCTCGGAAGCTCATGTTTTCATGTACAAAACAGCGCCTGCAAATGAGACTGTGCTCGGGAAGCCCTCCCTTGCCTGCTCAGCATCTGGCACACGGGAAGGGCTTAGTAGCGGGTTGAGGGTGGCCCCTGAAAGCTATGTACACCTGGAGCATGTGAATGTGACCTTACTGGGAAAGGGATCTTTGCAGATGTAATTAAGTTAAGGATCTCAAAATGAAGTCATCCTAGATCAGGGTGGACCCCAAGTCCAATGCAGAGTGTCCTTAGAAGAGAAGAGGAGGGGACACACAGGGAGAAGCCATGTGACGATGGAGGCAGAGACTGGAGTGAGGCAGCCACAAGCCCAGGACCCCTCTGGCCACCAGAAGAGGCCAGGAGAGGACCCTCCCCCAGAGCCTGCAGAAGGACAGAGGCTCTGCCAGCAGCGTGACTTTGGATTCTGGCTTCCAGAACTGTGAGAGAATAGAGTTCTGTTGTTCTAAGCCAGCCGGTTCGTGCTGCATTGTTGCGTCAGACACAGGAAAACGAATACAGATGCTGTAAATGGCTGCGATGATAATTCATCTTCCACCTCGTCGTCCAACCAGAGCTCACAGCCCCGTCTCAGTTTAGGTTGCGTGCGGATTCCCTGCGCTGCGGGGAACACCGTGCGTTTATGGGTGTCCCCTTCCCCACGCCTTCCCGGGCTGCTCCCTGGAGGGTGTATCGCCCACCTCTCTACCTCTCTTGCTACATGATTTTTAGGAAACTTCTCTGACATCCTGCAATCTGACTTGGCCAATTTCCTTGCTGAAATCAGACCTCAGCACAACACTGAACCCCCAGCAGCCTGACTTCCTGGAGGCCGCACCTCCCCAACAGGCCCAGGTGGATGGACGGAGAGAAGGCTCAGTTGTGTTGTCCTGGGGGAAGCGATTTCTTCCAATTCCCAGAAACCCTAAGTCCCGGGGACTTCCCTAAGGACAGCCTCCAACCCTCACAGGCTGAGAAACTGGAGGGGGCAGGAGAATATTTAGCATCTTTTGAGGGGATGTGGATAAAAGTGAATCATCAGGGGAGAGGCCAGTGGGGTAGAAGGCATTTGTTCTGGAGCAGGACGGAGCTGGCCATGAATCCCTCTCCACCTGTATTAGCTGTTGACCAAAGTGCAAGTTACACCACCTCTCTGAGCCTTACTCCATTCAGCCGCAAAAGGGAATAATAATGGCGCTGACAGCACAGATCAAGGAGATAAAGCTGACGTTCTAGAGAACACCCTGGGCCGGTGCCCCGGGGCTGTGCAACCCACTTCTGTGGACACAGAGGGAAGGCCTCCCAAGACGGTGCATCTTAAGACGTGCCAGCCCTGTGTGACTTAAGGGGACGCCTCCTGGGGCCACCTCTGGGGAAGTTTGGGGCATAATCACCCAGACCAGGCCCCCAGCAGGAACCCGCTGCTTCCAGTCCAGAGGACAACTTGTCAGGCCTGTCTCCACCCCACATGCGGTTCCCGCGGTTGGTTCTTGAAACTCAGCCTGTCTGAAGCTGGAATTTCCGAGGTTGGCCACCACTGGCTCCTTGTCTCCTGGTGCCCATTCCCAAATCCTCTGCTATGTATTTTCAGTTTGGTTTCCTGCATCCTGGCCGCCCTGGTCTGTATCTCCCTCCCTCCAGGCCTGGGCCATCAGAAGCACGTGTTCTCACCTCTGAAACGGCACGTGGTGTTCATGGCAAAGGAGATTGTGCTGGGAAAGTCCTTCCCTACCTGCTGAGGCTCTGGCACGTGGGCCGGTTGCTGCCGGTGTGGTGACTGCTCTCCGCTGTGATCTACGCCGGCCTGGGACTTCCCCTCCCTCCTGGTCACAGAGAGAAGGACCTCTGTTGCCGCTGTGTGGACATGCTGAGGTCCGGCTGCGCCCCTGCACGTGGCTGTCTGCGTCCCGCCTGCTGGGAGAACCCCTTCCTCTAAGCCTTGCCCTCTGAGGGCTCCTTCACCCGAATGTCCTTCGGGATTGTCTGAGCCCTTCTTTATTCCTTCAGACCCGTTTCGAGAGTCACCTGCGATGACCCAGCTCAGCCCCACGAAGGTTTCCCTGGATTTTCTCGGCCTCCGTGCTGTGGTTGTGAACTTGACTTTGCTTCCTAGCTGACAATAGTGAGTACTTTTCAGCTCTCTGCAAAGCTTCTGCCTATATTATCTCATTTAATTCCTGCACTATCCCTGCCAGGTTCGGCGGCGTGAGCCTCACTGGCCCCATTTCACAGGGAGGAAACTGAGGCCCCAGAGCTCAGGCTGCTGCCCAAAGCCACACAGCCAGCCGGGGGCAGAAGTGGGCTGTAGACACAGGGCAATGTCACACCTGAGCCCCTGTTGGTTCCATCCGGGGGCACAGAGCCCTTCTGGAACCCTTCCAGCAGAGCTGGGGCTAAGGTGAGGCGAGTGAGGCACGGCCCTGCTCACAGAAAACGCTGTCATCAAGATAAATGCGATGCCAAATTAAAAAATATCAAAATCAATGCCGAAAAACATCCATGAGGTACAAAATATGAAAATGTTTAGCACAGACAGGCTGCAGCCCTGTGCTGGCACCATCCTGCCTTATTTGCCTCACCCTAAACCCAGCCCTGGCGCCAACAAACATGACTTACACAGACAGATGGCGGCCTGGGGGTCAGAGTTTACTGATTTGAATTTTCGAACTGAAGACTTCATGTATGTGCTGCCTCTGACTGCCACCTGATTTTTATTATGTAAACTTTCCAGCATGCGGAAAAGGTGAAAGAATGTAGTACAGCAGATCCTGTGGTGTGTGTCCTTTTTATCTCCGCTCTGGACCATAAGCACCTCAAGGCCACGGGCAGCCCCGGAGGCCGTCGAGCGCAAGGGTTCGTGCACTTCATACAGGGGCCGCCTCTCGGGCCCACCCCAGACATGCTGCATCAGATCCGCACCCGGCAAGCCTCCCGGGGCAGCCCTGGGCACGGTCAGGCTTTGTGGTCAGACACACCAGAGTTCAAATCCTCGTCCTCAGGGGTTCTGCTGAGTCCTTCGCAGACATCATGTCATTCGTCTTCATGATAACCCAGAGGCTTTTTCAGCCAGTGATTTTTGTCCCCCAGAAGACAGTTGGTGATGTCTGGAGACGTTTTGCTTGTCACCGCCGGGAGGGGCTGCTACTGGCATCCTGTGAGTAGAGGCCAGGGATGCTGCAAAGCCCCCCCCAGTACAGGACAGCCCCACAGCACAGAATGATCCAGCCCAAACGGCCGTGGTGCCGAGGCTGAGAAACCCTGCCTAGTGAGCCAGTGACTATCGTTATCTCTGTTTTGCAGAGAAAGAAACTGAGGCTTAAGCAGGGGAGTGTTCCAAAGCCACCACCCAAGTGGTAGGCGGGGGGCCGTGACAGCCCCCCAGGAGGGTTACTGTAGCAACGGGAGAGCTCATTCAGCCAACTGACTTTTTACAAAGCATCTCCTCTGGGTTATGTGCTGGAATCACACACCCACGTGTGGGCACACAGTCAGCATTCAATAGTGCTGCCGCTGATCAAACCAGAGGCTCATAATGTTTGCGGAACACTCAGGAACTGCCTCGCGGCCGTTACCCATTAGACTCCAAAGAGTCCAGCTCTGACGTTACTCCCGTTTTGTATTTTCATTTGGACACAGGGGTGTCCTTGTTGGGGGGCTTGCTGGTGTTTTCCACTTCCTGACCCCAAGTTCCAGGTCTTGGTGCAGAGCTGAGTTGCCCTGGGGAGTCCCCAGAGCCCTGGGGTTCATGCTGGGCAGCACCCCGATGCGGCCCATCTGGGGAGCAGATGTGCTATTTACAAACCTCCACCCGAGGCCATGAGAGGTGACGGAGGGGTCCCAGTTCTTGGGGCTGCGGTTCCCAGGAACACGCCTGGTGGGTCCAGCAATATTCAGGACCTACTTCTGCTAAAAAAATGATGCCTTGTTTATCCGAAATTCAAATTTAACTGGGCGTCCTGTGTTTTATCTGCACCCTTACTTCCTGGACCACCCCCCTCTCTCCACTTCCCTCCTTTATTATTTTATGTAAACTTTTTATTGAGGTGTAAAATATACAAACAGAAAAGTGCACAAATCTTAACCGACCAGATGCATGGCTCTTCACAAAGGGAACACACAGGGTAACCAGCAATCACATCTGGAAAGAGGACGTGACCCCAGAAGCTTCCTCGTGCCCCTCTGGTCCCCACTGTCCCACCCTGGGGTTACCGCTGTCCTTACTTGCAGCTCCACACACTGACTCTTCCTGCCTTCGAATGACCTAAGCATGGAAGCACACAGTGTGTTCTCCTGGTCTGGCCTCCTTCTCACATGGAGATGCACCCCTGTGGCTGGTGCCTCATCTGTCCTCAGCGACTGGGAATATTCCACCATCAGATACACGACCCTTTGTTTCCCCATTCCCTGTTGATGGGCATTTGGATTATTTCTAGTTTGGGGCTCTTATAAATAAAGCTGCTAAGAACATTCTCGCACAATCCTGCTTTAGGCATCACCCTTGCCCTTCACATCCATCCCCAGTTAACATATTAGGCACGTGGTTGATCTCTCTGGCTGTCTCCCATTGGACTGGAAGCCCCAGGGGAGCCGGGCTGTCCTCTCACTCTAGTACCCAGCCCCTAGTACATTGCCTGCACGTAGTAAGTGCTTAGTATGGATTTGGGGGATGAAAGAACATTTGCTCCCTCTCTCCCCGGGCATCTCGGGTCAGGGCTCTCCTGGGAACTGCGTCCATCAAGAGTTAAGTTGGGGCACAGAACTTGGATTTGCATGCACTTTGACTGCGGACCCAGACAACTGCCATGCAAATGTTAGGGAAATGGGCCCCTGAGACTCTGGCAGAAGAAGAGATGGAGGGGTTTGTGGAGCAGCCTGCCGCTGATGTCCTATTTTTACCTTCCACGGGCTGCCTGGACTCAGCAGATGTCGCCAGTGGTAACATTCCTGGGCTTCTCGAATGCTTCCAGGCACCCCGAGTCCAGCGGCTCAGAGCTGGATGATAAAGGCCGATAAGGATTCCAAGCCCAGCACCGACCTGGCCCTGGAGCTCCTCAGACCTGTGCTCTCAGAGTCCTGTAAAAGGAGCCTGGTCCTAGCTCTTCTGGGTCCTGGAAAGCCTCGGAGAGACACACTGTTCTGAGGAGGACCGAGAGGGAACCCAGAGCAGCTGAGACAGGAGATGGAGGCCCACAGGCAAATCCAGCTGCAGACGGCATTTTCCAGCAAATGGGATTGTTTCTGAAAATTGCAAATCAGCTCCTAATATGTTAGAATCAAGAGGAATGTTCACGTGAAAATGCAGTTCCTGCCTTTCCCTACTTGCCCATTTTGCACCTGCCTGACCCAGGGGGCATTTGAATTGTGGCCCTGGGGTGACTTGGTCCTGTGGGGGGGTGGGATTGGGGGTTCAGCTGAACCTCTCATTTTACACGTGAGAACTCTGGCTGCGCAGAGGTTCACAGCTCAGGTGTGAGGTCCCTTTAGAAATCCTATCGCCTCCCAGCTGAAAAGCTCTCCCTTCTGTTTAAACAACTCTCCCTTCAAATTAACTCGGTCTCTCAAAGTCTCTCTTTTTCTCTGTTAAAAAATATTAAAAGCTTTGATTTGCATTTCTCTAATGATTAATGATGTTGAGCATTCTTTCATGTGTCTGTAGGCCATCTGTATATCTTCTTTGGAGAAATGTCTATTTAGGTCTTCTGCCCATTTTTGGATTGGGTTGTTGGTTTTTTTGTTATTGAGCTGCATGAGCTGCTTGTAAATCTTGGAGATTAATCCTTTGTCAGTTGCTTCATTTGCAAATATTTTCTCCCATTCTGAGGGTTGTCTTTTGGTCTTGTTTATGGTTTCCTTTGCTGTGCAAAAGCTTTTAAGTTTCATTAGGTCCCATTTGTTTATTTGTGTTCTTATTTCCATTTCTCTGGGAGCTGGGTCAAAACTACAATGAGATATCATCTCACACCGGTCAGAATGGCCATCATCAAAAAATCTAGAAACAATAAATGCTGGAGAGGGTGTGGAGGAAAGGGAACACTCTTGCACTGTTGGTGGGAATGTAAATTGATACAGCCACTATGGAGAACAGTATGGAGGTTCCTGAAAAAACTACAAATAGAACTACCATACGACCCAGCAATCCCAATACTGGGCATATACCCTGAGAAAACCATAGGTCAAAAAGAGTCATGTACCAAAATGTTCATTGCAGCTCTATTTACAATAGCCAGGACATGGAAGCAACCTAAATGTCCATCGACAGATGAATGGATAAAGAAGATGTGGCACATATATACAATGGAATATTACTCAGCCATAAAAAGAAATGAAATGGAGGTATTTGTAATGAGGTGGATGGAGTTAGAGTCTGTCATACAGAGTGAAGTAAGTCAGAAAGAGAAAAACAAATACAGTATGCTAACACATATATACGGAACCTAAGGAAAAAAAAAAAAAAAAAACGGCCATGAAGAACCTAGTGGCAAGACGGGAATAAAGACACAGACCTACTAGAGAATGGACTTGAGGATATGGGGAGGGGGTGGGGTGAGATGTGACAGGGTAAGAGAGTGTCATGGACATATATACACTACCAAATGTAAAATAGATAACTGGTGGGAAGCAGCCGCATAGCACAGGGAGATCAGCTCGGTGCTTTATGACCACCTAGAGGGGTGGGATGGGGAGGGTAGGAGGGAGGGAGATGCAAGAGGGAAGAGAAATGGGAACATATTGTATATGTATAACTGATTCACTTTGTTATAAAGCAGAAGCTAACACACTATTGTAAGGCAATTATACTTCAATAAAGATGTTTAAAAAAAAAATATTAAAAGCAAATGTAAGGACATTTTTATAAAGGGGAGCGCTGTAAAACGCCCCCCAGGCTCAGCTGCCTTTGATTTTGCATATTCCCTTCCTGTGGCGCCACCAGAGCCTCAAAGCACCAGGATGAATAACAGGTCTTGTCAAAGTGGCTGCCCGATCAGTTGCTGTCACTGTCCTGAGCTGCACACATGGGTAGCGGCTATTTTCCGAGGGGGTCCTCAGCATTGGTGACCATGTCCTGGGTTCTCCGTCTTCTTTCTCCCACTGGTGAGCCTCAGTTTCCCCATCTGTGAAATGGACGTGGCGACCTACCTCACAGGTGGTTGCGTGGATCCAGGAGATGCTGCGGTGGTGGGTCGAGCTCAGGGCTGGGGTAGGCAAGCCCACCCCCCAGGTGGCGTCCTCAGCTCGGCATCCCTCCCACTCACTGTTCAGGCTGCTTTGATTTTGCCTTGCTCTCCTGCAGTTGCAATGCAGTCCTGCACCCACAACCTTCCTTCCCTTTTCTTTCCTTCCTTCCTCCGCCCTCTCCCCGTCCTTTCTTCGCTCCTTAGGTGAGGTTCTTGGTAACTCTACGTTACACGTTCTCATCACGAGTAACGTAGAGTGATTTTTTGTGGCAGGCCTGGCTTCAAGGTCAAGTAGCCTTGTCAGGGCCAGGCTGAGTGTGAGGACAAACAGCTCGGGGGCAGGGATCTCTGGGGGCGGGGATGGGGGCTGAAGATCCCTGAACCAGCCCCCCAACATCTGCCAGACCCTGGCCTGGCCTGGCCTCCCCTCTGGACACGGAGCCTCTTTGCATATGCAAATGAGCCATGAGCCTCCCCAGGCCAGGGCAGCACCGTTCCTGTCACCTGCTCTGGAAGGGGAGGCTGCGGCCACTGGGTCCTTCCAAGGAGCTGAGTTAGGGACCCTCCATCAAGGGCAGGAGGGGAGCCCGCACCCCATGGGGTGGTGGAGCGAGAGCCGCTGCTGGCTTTCCCTCCTGCTCTGCTTCCTCTCTCCTCTCTGTCTCTCTGTCTCTGTGTGTGTGTGTGTCTCTCTCTCTCCGCTTCCCCTCTCCCTCTCTTCCTCCCTCCCCTCCCCACCTTGTTCCTCACCCTGACCCCTTCTGTGGGGACCTGACAGCCCAGGCTGTCCTTTCCGAAGGATGCCTCCACGTGGAGAAACGTCAGGATTTACTCCGGAGAACACGAGATGCAACACGAGTGGAAGCCCTCCGGCCTCCTCTGCTGCCCAGCAAGCGGCTGGAACTCTCTGCGCCCCCTTCCTTCCCCCACAGGCTGTGGGACGGGGTCGGGGGAGGGTAGGGTTATAGTGATGATGCTAATTAACTTGCAGGAGGGGCCAACCTAGCATTCAGCAGAGACAAGATGAAACCTGGAGAGCCCAAGTTCGAATCCTGGCTTAGAATCCCATTGGCTGAACTTGGCCTAGCTATTCAGCCTTCTTGAGCCTCTTCGTCTGTAAAGTCAGGGTGGTCATTCTACCAACCACAGGGTGCTGCTGTGATGAGGACATCATGGGTATTGCTGCTCCAACCCCAGGGCCTTTGCACGTGCTGTGCCCCCTGCCTGGCATCCCTCTCTCACACAACTCACTTCCTCTTTGTTCAAATGTCAAATTCTTGGGCCATCTTTTGAAAAAAACATATGAAATCCATCCTTCCCTCCCTAGCACTCCCTACCCCATCCTTGCTGTATTTTTCTCCACAGCACAGACCACCCTCTGCCCACCAGGCATTTTACTTCTCTCTTTACTTCTTGGACTGTAAGCTCTGCCAAGGGAGAGGGTCTCAGTCTGTTTTCTCCCCAGCACATAGTGTTCTGCATACACCAGGTGCTCTATAAATACTTGTGGACGCGATCTGTACATTGAATAAATGGCTTGCTTCTTTCTCATCACGAGTAACGAAAACACACTCTGATCCTGCATCTGAGTTACCAGGACATTCAGATGTCAGCACCCCCCCAAGCAGCAAAGGAGCAGCATGGAGGTTTCCTATCTCTGGAATGGAAAGCAGAGGGGACCCTGATCACTCAGAAAGCAGCCAGGAGGGGCTCCAGGGGCGTGAGAATAGAAGAAACGGAAGCTAGTTTGCCAGGCACCGGTCTGAGGAGCCCACCCCAGCCACTGTGAAGGGTTGCCTGAGTGCTGGAAGCTTCCGGAAGGGTCTGCTCCACAGCCCTTGACTTCAGATCTCAATCTTTTTCTCTCTGAGTTGCTGAGCAGATTCTGAGGTTGCCTGAGATCTGACCCTCAGCGAGCATCTGAGAATGCCCTAGTTCTTGGCCCTCACCACGGCTGGCATCCCCGGAGAGCTTCAGCAATCCCGAGCCGGGTCCCGCCCCAGAGGGCCTGGTCTAGATGCAGCTGGGATACTAGGATTCCCTAGGGAATTCTACTGCACGGCCACACTTGAGGATCCCCGTGTTAATGGATCTCTGTGAATGGGAATAACGTTAACTATTGTTTATCTAACATCTTCTGCATACTGGGTGTTTTTTGGGCAAATGTCACAAAACTGGTCTCCTTCCAGGGGCCAGGCAGGCCATGTAATTGTAGGAAGCAGACTGAGAGGCGATAGGGAGTGGTGGGGACTGTGGTGAACTGGGGAACCATGGCCCGTCCTAAAGGGGCAGCCAAACTCAATGCAGATGATGGCCAGTGTCCTGGGAAGCAGGCCCAGTGGGCGAGAGCTTCTGATGAGTCAAGAGAAACAGGAACTCTGAATTTTAGTGGGAAATTAGCTCGTTTTAAAACACCAGCAATTAATTCATATTAAAGGTGGGGGGGGGGGGAGTGAGTAGTCATGTCCATTGGTTGGATGTAGCCTGTCAGTGGCCAGTTTGAGATCTTGGCTTCATGTCTATTATCGCTTTTCTTCACTGCGATATCCATGGGGGTTAGACATTATTGCTCTTTTTAGAGACGAGGCAAGAGATTCTGAGAGGTGGAGTCATTTACTCAGGGTTGCTGTGGTAGGCAGAATAACGGCCCCCCAAAGGTGTCCCTGTCCTAATCCCTATAACCTGTGACGTCCCCTTATGTGGCAGGGAAATTAAAGTTGCAGGTGGAATTAATGTTGCTAATCAGCCAACTTTAAAACAGGGAGATTGTCCTGGATTATCCAGCTGGGCCAATGTCATCACGGGGTCCTTTAAATGTGGAAGATAGAGGCAGGAGAGTCAGTGTCAGAGTGAGAAAACCAAGACCGGCCCTTCCTGGCTTTGAAGATGGAAGAGGCCGTGAGCCAAGGGATTTGGGCAGCCTCCAGACGCTGGAAAAGGCAGGCAAATGGATTCTGCCCTAGAGCCTCGCGGAGTCTCGCTGCCCAGGTTGCAATCCTGGCCCCATCTTTGAGCTGTGTGACCTGGGGCATGTTTCTTAACTTCTTCTGAGCCTTGCTTTCTGCATTTGCAGAAGGTGAATAATGATGGCATTTCCCCTAAGGGATGGTTGTGAAGATGAGGTGAGGTAATCAGTGTAAACATCTTGGACTAGGCCTAGCCCATCGCCCATGGGCTCCTGATGACTATTGTTACTGTTACGGGACCACGCTTGAAGCTCTGCACTCACACTCCAGCTGTGGGCTCGGTGGGCACCCTGCATCAGCTGCGGGCTTCATTTGGGTCACGTGTGTGCACGGTGGCCGGGGGTAGAGGGTGGGCGCAGGGAAGCTGGCGGGGGGCACTAGTGTCTCCCAGGCTTGCATTTCCTGTGAATAAAAGTTCTAAAAAGCAGCAACCTCCATCCTCTTTCCGTTGAACTCTCTGCCTTTTACGGTCCACCTGAGATGGCTTTGACCTCAGATTTCCACACCCCCTTCAGCGCTGTGGATGCCTGTTCACGGCTCCGTCCAAAATTCTAGAGTTGCTTCTAAAGGGCAGATGCCGTCCAGCATCACCCCACGTCGCCCTCAAACCCCCTGCGGCCACGTGGGATCGTCCTCAGGCTATAGACGTTATTAACATAATAACAATAACAGAAAACATTCGCTTAGCACTAAGCACCAGGTCTGTGCCAAACGCATTTCCCTGTATTGTCTCGTTTCACGACCTCAAGAGTCCAAGAGGTGGCCTGTCCTGCAGAGAGGGAAACTGAGGCACAGAGAGGTTTAGTAACCCATCTCTCGGACGAGGAGATGAAGCTCAGAGGCAGTAACTAGTTCGTCATCGCTTACAAATGGGAGGTGGGAGCTGGAATCCTAGGCCAGGCTGGTCTTCCTCAGAGCCTACGCTCGCTCTTCTGTCATCTGATTAAACAATACTTCCAGATTTTTAACTTCCCCCCAGATACCACCTTCCTCACAGACACCAGGTGAGCATGTTTAGAGGCGGGAGAGCTGAAGAAAAACTCAGCTTCTATTGGCTCCTCCAATAGATGTCCTTGCAAAACCACGTGGCTTTGCGAAGAGAAACTTTAGTCGTAAAGATAAATGTTTCGCCGTCTAAGTCAGATCTAGGGAGCCCCACGTTGTGAGCTGTGCTACTTAGAAATATTGTTCATTGTTAGATTGCTGGTGCCATTTGGTAAGGAATTGAAATCCCCCATCAAGTAAATGAATTGCTATTAGTTTGGAAGAATGGTGTTGGATTTCCACTTCGTTCTAAATAAAGCCTCAGGAAGACAAAAGGACAGGTGGAAGTTACAGGTTAATTTTTTGTGTGCTTGTAAAATTCAGGATGTATGCAAATGAAGACAAACATGGTAATATGGATATTAACTTAAACTCACTGCAAGAGGGCCACTTCTATTTTTTACTTCTTTTTTTTTTGACTTATAGTCGGCTTATAATACTGTCTTAGTTTCAGGTGAAGCGTGCCACTTGTAAACTCATTTATTTGAATCAAAAATACTTAAAAAGAACTTTTCAACACTGCTTTGGTAAATGGAAAACACCATCACTTGCCAGAAACAGTAATAATTATCATCATTATTATTAGTGACATTTTGAGCATTTACTCTGTGGCAGGAACCGCCAGAATGCTTTACAAACTGTGTGACACATTCATCCTCACGGATGTAACTCTGTGAAGCTGGTACCGTTATTCCCATTTTACAGATGAGGAAACTGAGGTTTCCTTCTTTCAGTCTGTTCACAATAGGGGTCTCCGGTGAGGACATGAAACTGACTTGAATTCATCTTTTGAATGCACCTGAATCACCATGTTCCCCTCTCCTCTTCCCTTATTTCACCCAGCTCCTATTCTTCTTGAAAAGTTTAGAAACTTGGTCCAGCACCCTGACCCCCACCCCCAAGCCTAGGCTGGTGAATGCCCTTTCCCCTCCCCCGCACTGCAGCTCTGAAGCACCCACCACATGCACCCTCTCCACTACCAGACAGAGCTCGTGGAGGGCAGAGACAGAATCCCCCCTCCCCATCCCCAGCACGCGGCACACAGTAGGTGCTCAGTAAACACTTGTTGAAGAGATGAATGAGTGAATGAGTGAAGCAAATGCCGGAAGCGAATTCAAAGTCCAGCACAGCTGAGGTTCCCCGCCCACAGGCACCTGGACAATCGAGGTGTCCCTGTCTTTGGTTTTGGTAGTGACCTGTCTATTTTAAGGTGCTGCTACTCTGAGCCTCCTTTTCTCATTTGCAAGATGAGGGACAGTAGAAAGGGGGTCACCCTGCATCTCCTGCGGGGAGCTGTTGTAAGGATTAAATGAGTTCATATTTAGATTAGAACAGAGCCCGGCACAGAGCAAACGCTCAAACGTGTTAATAACAACAACAATATCATGTACTATCGTGATGTACATTATCTACTTATCTATATATCATAACTACTTATGACAAGCGATCTTGGTTTTCCATTTATTGTAGTTGTGAAGTTTTATTTAAAAATAAATGTATTTGATTTTCTAAAAGTGAGTTGGAAATAAGTAAGTATCTGTGCAGTGGTACCCAGATATGGCCCAAATCCTGAGGTGGTACTGAATGACAGGTTAACATAACCAAGAGGTGGGCGGGGAGGTGACTCAGTTGGGCACAGCTTCTAGAATACGTACCCTGGTCACCTGGAGACAGGCACCGCTGCGGCCTGGGGCGTGGGTTTCAGTGTAGAGAGGCCGAGGCTCTTTGGAGAAGCCTGAAGATGCTTTGCCAAGGACCTCAGATGCGCTGCCACCGTGGGCGTCCCCGTTTTGTCTTCTCTGAATGTGCAGTCTCCACCCCAGACCCGGGCTGGTATTTTTAGCACACAGGCACCCTGCACAGCCTCATACACTCTGACCAAATTTAGAAATCACAAGAGGTCTTTGCACTTCCACGCCCTCGGTAGGAGTAATGAATGAAAAGCCCCCCTTCCCCCCACCAGTCCAGCTAGAGCCCACCCTAACGTATGCCGGGGTCTGTCTACCGACTGGTGAGACGCCCAAGATTTATCTCACAGTGAGAGAAAGCAAGTTGCAGAATCACATGTGTGTCTGGGTCTACTTCTGCAAAGAACAAAACAACCCCCCCGTGTGTATGTGTGTCTGGAACTGCATAGCCCAGAGAGGGGCATGGGGCAGGCTGCTAACAATGGCAATTGGGGGGTAGGGTGGGTTAGGGTGTGGAGCTGGAGGCTGGGGAGATGAGTAACTCTGTCCTTTATATTTATATAAACAAAGCTTTATATTTACTGTTTAAAACAAGTGTGGATAACTTCTGAAATTTGAAAACCTTGAGCACCAAAAAGTTTAAATATATCCCAAGATTGAAAAGCCACAAGCCAAATGCTCACGTGGGATTTTACAGTTAGCTGAAGGTTTCTGAGGCTTTGTGTGATGGTCCCTCACTGTTTCTGACAACTGGACATGCACTCCCCATTCCCTAATGCAGGGGTCCCCAACCCCGAGGCCGGTACCGGGTCTGTGGCCTGTTAGGAAACGGGTCGCACGGTAGGAGGTGAGCAGCAGGCGAGTGAAGCTTCATCTGTATTTACAGCCACTCCCCATCACTCGCATTACCGCCTGAGCTCTGCCTGCTGTCAGATCAGTGGCATTAGATTCTCGTAGGAGCGTGAACCCTACTGTGAACTGCACACGCGAGGGATCAAGGTTGCGTGCTCCCTATGAGAATCTAATGCCTGATCATCTGAGGTGGAGCTAGGGAGTGGCTGCAAATACAGATTATCCTTAACAGAGAGGTCTGACTGCACAGAGACCATAATAAATCAATTGCTTGCAGACTCATATCAAAACCCTATCAGTGAGTGGCAAGTGAAGACAAGCTCAGGGCTCCCACTGATTCTGCATTATGGTGAGTTGTATAATTATTTCATTATATATTACAATGTAATAATAATAGCAATAAAGTGCACAATAAATGTAATGTGCTTGAATCATCCCAAAACCACCACCCACCCCGGTCCGTGGAAAAATTGTTTTCCATGAAACTGGTCCCTGGGGCCAAAAAGGTTGGGGACCACTGCCCTAATGCTCTCAGATGTGCCAGGGACACTATTGCTCCCTGCTCTGGTCCACTGGGTGCTGACTCCACCCCCAGTTCCAGGGAGGGGCGTGGCCAAGGCTGGCCAATCAGAGCACTGCACGGCCCTGGTTCTTCAGGGCTAGGTCTCACAGCTAGCAGAGAGGTTACTGCAGACATCGTTAAAAACGGAGAACCCAAGACCCTCTGCTTAAGAGCTACTCTGGAACCTCTGTCACACCAACGAATTCATTCCCGTTGGCCAAGCTTGTCTGAGGTTCGTCTGAGGTTCTTCTGAGTCATGATTGGGTCTCTGCAAGCAAATCAGGCAGCACCCTTATGAATCCACACAAGCTGATGGCTGAATTCGCAGGAGTTTTGCATAGCAGTTGTCAAACATGGCCAATATTAAAACTAAATTATATGAGTTATATTAAAACCAAAGGTAATCAATACCCGGCACTTACCTCTCCCTAATTATTTCACTACACTTTGCTATTATCCATGACCTTGGGGTTATTTGTCTCTATTGTCTCTGTACAGTGGAAGTGCTGTAGGACAGCGTGTGCCTGTGTGTCTCCCCGCTCCACACACAGTGAGTCACGCTGGTAGCTTGAAACCCTCCGTGGTTGGGAGTATTCACACCATGGAAACTGGCAAATGCTGCAAATATGACTCCCCCACCCAAAACTGTGGTTAAACATTTACGGGCATGGTGCTGAAAGGAGGCCTGATAATGCATGCAGGGCCCCATCTGCTCTTCAGGGACCCCAAGTAACAGGAAGGAGAGATTGTAGCATCCTCGGGGCAAGAACCACAGCTGATCGCCTTTGGTTTCCCCAGCATCTAGCAAGGGCATTCCATTTATGGGTGTCAACTGACTTGAGGAAATCAGGGTCCAAGGTCACCTGGTGGTGGGGTAGGGTCCTGAGCTCAGATCCCCTGCCCCACCTTGGAATCAGCCCTTCTTGTACATTCGTCTCTGACACCTGGAAGACCGAGAGGCCCTGCTGGTAGCTGAGCCCAAATGCTCTGCCGCCAGCAATGAAGGAGACTCTGCCCCTCCCAGAGGCCCTAATGTTCAAGGCCTTTGTTCTGAGCACTCATTTCTTAACAACTTGCAACTGTGCAAGATGGTTTTAGCAAGTGATGGGCACAGCATTTAATAACACAAGGTCCCAAGTTGAGGCAGGTATGCCTTTTCAAAATATACGAAGAAAAACTGAAAGGATAAATAGACAAATCCACAATTATAGTTGAAGACCTCAACACTCTTCTCTAAGTTATTGAAAGAACAAACAGACAGAAAATCAGTAAAGATATAAAAGACCCGGACGGCACTATCAATAATGTGACCTAAGTGACATTTTAGAACACGCCACTCAACAACAGGATACACAGTTTTCTCAAGTGCACATGGAACAGTCACCAAGATAGACCATATTCTGGGCCACCAAACAAACCCTAACAAATTTACGAGAAATGATAGCATACAAAGTTCATGCTCTGACCGTAATGTAATAAATCTAGAATTCACAAACCGAAAGGTATACGGAAAATTCCCAAATATTTAAACATTAAATGCACTTCTAAATAACGCGTGGGTCAAAGTGGAAATCTCAAGGGAAAGTAGAAAATATTCTGAACTAAAAATAAAAATATAACATATCAAGATTTGTAAAATGCAACTAAAGCAGTGCTGGGAGGGAATTTTATAACATCAAGTGCTTATGTTAGAAAATAAGAAACATCTCAAATGAATTATCCAAACTTCTACCTTAAGAAACTAGAAAAAGAATGGCAAATTTAACCGGAAGGGATGAAATTATAAAGATAAGAGCAGAAATCAATGAAATTAAAATCAGGAAAAATGAGGGAGAAAATTAATGAAACAAAAAGCTGGCTACTTGAAAAGACCAACAAAATTGATAAACCTCTAGCCGGACTGACCATGACAAAAACAGAGAGGACAGAAATTAGCAGTATTAAGAATGAAAGAGAGAACATTGCTATAGACTCTACAGACATGAGAAGGATAATATAGGAATGTTATGAACAACTTTATGTCCTAAAATTTGACAACTTAAGTGAAATGGACAAATGCCTGAAAGACGTGGACTACCAAAGCCCACTCAAGAAGGAATAGTTAATCTGAATAATCCCATAGCTATTAAAGACATGGAATCCACAGTTAAAACTTTCTAACAGGGCTTCCCTGGTGGCGCAGTGGTTGAGAATCTGCCTGCCAATGCAGGGGATACGGGTTCGAGCCCTGGTCTGGGAATGATCCCACATGCCGCGGAGCAACTAGGCCCGTGAGCCACAGTTACTGAGCCTGCGCGTCTGGAGCCTGTGCTCTGCAACAAGAGAGGCCGTGGTAATGAGAGGCCCGCGCACCGCGATGAAGAGTGGCCCCCACTTGCCGCAACTAGAGAAAGCCCTCGCACAGAAACGAAGGCCCAACACAGCCATAATAAAATAAATTAAAAAAAAAAAAAAAGAATGAATGAAGAAAATATTAAAAAAAAAAAAACCAAACAAACAAACTTTCTAACAAAGCAAACTCCAGACAAGGTGGCTTCACTGGTAAATACTACCATTCAAGGAAGAAATAATCCTAATTCTATACAAACTCTTCTAGAAAACTGAAGAGGAGGGAACACTTCCCAACTCATTTCTTGAGGCTAGCATTACCCTAATACCAAAGATATTACAAGAAAACGACGGACCAGTATTGCTAGTGTACATAAATAAAAGAATCATCAGCAAAATATTATCAAGTCAAATCCAGCAAAATATAATAAAGATAATACATCATGACCAAGTGAAGTTCATCCTGGAATGCGAGGCTGTTCAACATTGGAAAATCAGTCAGTGTAATCTATAATATTGGCAGATACATAAAAAGCATATAATCATCTTAATTAATGTAGAAAAAGCATTTGGCAGAATTCAGTACTCATTCATGATTAATTCTCAGCAAACTGGTAATAGAAAGAAATGTCCTCAGTGCAATAAAGGGCATCTACAAAACACCTACAGCTAACATCTTACTTAATGGCAAAAGGCTTAGTGCTCTGCCTGTAAATTGGGAACTAGGCAAAAATGTCTACTCTCACTACTCCTATTCAAAATCATACTGGAGGCCCTAGCTAGAGCAATATGGCAAGAAAATAAAAACATAGACAGATTGGAGAAGGGAAAAAATAAAATTGTCTCTATTTGCAGATGGCATGATTGCCTATTTAGAAAATACCAAGGCATCTACAAACAAATTGCCAGAACTAATAACAAGTGAGTTTAGTAAGGTTGCAGGATACAGGATCAATATACAAAACTCAACTGTATTTCTCTATGCTAGCAATGAACAATAGGAAACTGAAATTCTAAAAACAGTACCATTTACAATAGTACCAAAAAAAGAAAAACCTCATGAAAAACTCAGTATAAGTTCTAACATCTGTGCAAGATCTGTACACTGAAGTCTACAAAACAATGACGAACAAAATCAAAAACCTAAACAAGTGGAGAGATATATGGTGTTCATGGATTGGAAGACTCAATATTGTTAAAATGATAAATTCTTCCCAAACAGATCTGTAAATTCATCCCCTCCAAAATGTACTTTTGTCCAACAAAATGTACAAATTTGTACATCTTTTGTACAAATCAACAAATGGATTTGTAAATTTATATGGCAGAGGCAACAGATCTAGAATAACCAAAACAATTTTGGGAAAGAAGTACAACGTTGGAGGACTCACATTTTCTAATTTCGATGCTTGCTATAGAGCCACAGTAATCAAGACAGTGTGGTACTGATGAAAGCCGGATCAGTGGAACAGAATGGAAACCAGACATAGATCCCACATGTGTGGCCAATTTACTTTCAACACAGCTGCAAAGGGAATTCAATGGACAAAGGATGGTTTTTTCAACAAATGGTGCTGGAACAATTGGTCATCCATATGTGAAAAAGAAACCTTGATCCACACCTTGTATCATAAACAAAATTTGACTCACAATGGATCCTTGACTTTCATGCAAAACATAAAATTACGAAACTTCTAGAAGTAAACCTAGAAAAAAGTCTTTGTGACCTTGCGTTATGCAAAGGTGTCTTAGCCAGGACACTAAAAGAATGATTCACCACCAAAAAAAAAGGATAAATTAGACATCATCAAAAATTTAAAAAAAAATCTGCTCTTTGAGAAACACCATTAAGAGAATGAAAAGAGAAAACAGAGAGAAAATACTTGCAAAACGTATGTCTGGTAAAGAACTTGTGTCCAGAATCTATAAATAACTCTCAACCCAATTTAAAAAATGGTTAAAAGATTTGACCAGATATTTCATCAGGGAAGATATGCAGATGGCAAGTAAGCCCATGGAAAGATTTTCAAATGCACTAGATATTAGTGAAATGCAAACTAAAACCACAGTGAGATGTCACTACACACCTACTAGGACAGCTCAAAACAAGACAAAACAACCCCCTGACAATACCAAGTGAAGGCGAGGATGTGGGCAACTTGACCACTCATACCTGGCTGGTGGGAATACAGGTGTGTCCACTTTGGGAACTGGTTTGGTAGTTTCTTATCAAGTTAAACAACTTCTGTCTTATGACCGAGAGATCTCACCTCAAGAGAAATGAAAATATATATTTGCGCAAAACCTGTACACAAATGTTTATAACAGCTTTATTCATAATCCGCCCAAAGTGGGAACAGCTCAAATGTCCTTGACCTGGCGAATAGACAGGCAAACCGTAGAATAGCCGTACAATGGAATATTGTCCCACAGTAGAAAGAAATTAACAAATAATCCAGGAAACAGCAAGGCTGAATCTCAAAGTCATTACATTGAATAAAAGAAGCCAGACTCAAATATATAGTGTATTTGATTGGAAACATATGATTCCACCTATATGACATTCTGGAAATGACGACCGTAGGGACATAAAGAAACCAGTGATTGCTATGGCTCGGGAGCTGGGTAGCAACAAAGGAGCACAGTGGGATTTGGGGTGGTGGTTACATGGCCATTCGTTTGTCAAAACTCAGAATTGTACACTTAAAAGGGGGGATTTCACTCTATGTAACTTATACCTCAGAAATTAAAAATATGTAAAAAAAATGTATTGTTGGAAAATAGCACCAAGAAGAATTTTAATATCCATTTCACGTAGATAAAAAGTTGTGATTAGTAAATTAATTTCTATTTGGCCAACATTTAAAGGCCCCATATTCCCATGACTAATTTCTGATTCTTCGTGAAATTTTTTAAAAACAAAATTTTAAAAAATGTGAGCAAGTATCTACCTGTACACATCCATCCATCCGTCCTGACATTATCCTACCTGTTGCAATAAATGGTAAGAATAATTTTTAAGAAGATCCAGCTGTTCTTATTCTGAAATGGGTCTGTGTTATCCAAAGTGGACTCTTAGCCTGACACAGGACAAATGCAAAGTTTGCAAAGTCAGACAAATGCATTTTCAAACGTTCGTGCTCTACGTGACACATTTACCGGCAGCCTGATAGGAACTGCTGTACCGTTGGCAGATCCAGGATCTTCCTGCCATCTCCCTCCGCTTGCCATGGGTCACGCGCTGCCACCGTGAAACAGCTGTCCCAGGCCACCTGAGCGTGCGATCCCAGTGCCAAACCACGGAGGAGGCCCCGCAAATTCCAGAACACAGCTCACATGTCGCTTCCAGAGGCTCTGTCTTCTTCCGTTCCCTGTGGGACAAAAACCAGTTGACAGGCCACCTGAGAGCTGCTGAGCTGCTCTTTGGGGTAGAACCACCCAGAGTGAAATGCTTAGGTCCTGGTATGAAAAGCATCTTCAGTTTTCCCGACATTGGTGAAAACAGGGAGGAAACCCAGCCTGGAGGGCAGATGATGCCGAGGTGGCTTTGCCACAATACTGCCTGATTCTCCGGTGCCACTTGGAGCTGCTAATTCCGTGGACTGGGGTGTCCAGTTCACAAGCCCCTGGACAGTCCCAACGCCCAGAGAGATTTCTGAACCTCCATGGTCAAGGGCCTTGGAGGAGCTGGGATTCCACCCCCGCCCCCGTGACGGGAGCAGGTGACGGTCAGGTGTGTTGTGTCGTGGGACATAGAGCCACGCTGGGGCCTCACGCTGGCCGAGGCCAGTGGGGGACCAGGTGACCAGTGCAGTGAGAAGTACACGCCCAAGCAACAGGCGACGCTGCTGCGAGCAGGCCCCAGACCCTCTGCAGAGACGGGCTGCCACCGGAGCAGACGCGCCCCAGAGAACTGGGGTGTCGCCGGCAGACACAGGCTTCAGTCCAGGCGGGGCTGTCCCGCTGTCCTCACTGCCCACCTGCAGCTCCAGCCACGCCATCCGTCCCTGAAAACACTCCTCCCCACCCCCCAGCCCCTCCAGCAAAGATGCCAGGCTCCCGCTGTGGCTCGTGAACGCAGCTGATCTTCCCACGTCCTGAAACATTGCTTCCATTTCGTGCTGGGGCTTCCGAGGGAATTCAGGAATCAGCTGTAACATGGGTTCACGCATACGATATTGAATATCCACAGCTTTGGGATCACATTCTAAAATCCAGGCGCACAAAGTTGAAAAAGAGTGGTCAACAATTGTGGCCACTTCTAGGGAGACGGTCGTGCCGGGTGACACTTCGGTCTCCAGGGCTGGTCCCAGCAGAAAATGTTCCAGGGATTTCACTGCTAAGTTGGGCACATCCATTAATAAAATTTCAACTTCCTCTAGCTCCTTCGAAAGACTCCTACTTTCAAATATTAGCTTTTTTATTTAGGGAGTTGGCATTGGGCTTGCTAGTGACACTCTGTGGCCAGGACAGAAAAAGCGTATTTGTCCCTATATTCCATTTAAAATTGATTTTTGACACCTGGGGCAGCTGTACTTAAACCCTTCTACACCAGCAGCAAACCTTGGGCGTGCCTGTGTAGTGAAACTCTTCTTTCTGCTTAAGATAAATTATTTAACCGACAAAATATTTTTACGTCGTAGAAAAATCCTAGGATCCCTTTTAGAATTATTTTGTCAGTATTCACCGACGATTTCAATGCCATAAGCATGTTACTCTCATTTTTAGGGGGTAAAGCGGTTCTCATGCTTTGAAATACTAGTTGAGCTTCTCTCCACAAATTCATTTAAAGTTTTCAAATGGCCGTTAAATGAAAGGGCTACCTTGGAAAAGGTTAAACACAGCTTTTCCAATCAAGTTTAGTGACGGATGCTGATTGATTTAAAGAAATTCATTGTCTGGCGTGCTGTTTTCTGTTATTACTTTCCCTGATACTTATAGTCCAGGCCTTGGGATACAATTATAATAATTATCTGGATGAGTCTTTTAATCGGTGACCTTTGGACTCTTCAACAAACTGTCACGCTTCATTAACAGGAAATGACATCACGTGCCGGCTGTCGTTTGGCTGCTTCTCTGAGGAATATTCCACCATGAGAGCTATCTGTAGTCTTCCTATAGGGTCTCCCATGGCTGGCTCCCAGCCACTGTGGCTCAGTTAAGAGTTTTTTTTCCCTTTACTGCATTTTTTTTTGTCTCAACAAGCATGGTGAGCATCCCGTATAGTACTTACCTGCAACTGCTCAGGAAAACAAGCATATATGTCTTCTGACATCCTAAATTGTGCATACTATAAAAGACAATGATTTATGGAAATGAGGCTCATCATTGCAGCCATGCCTTGGAAATTAGACAAAAGCTACTTAAGTAGCACCGTAAACGAGGCTGCCCCTTAAAATCTGTTTTATCTGATACACTCAATTAAAAATAAACTGCAATAAAAAAAAATTGGGGAAATGTAGAAAACAGTCGGTTTGATAAGCCAAAGGTCCTAAGGCTGTTCATTGAACATGTTTAAGTATAAGTAACACTGCCCACTAAAGACTGATCGTCATAAAGGATACATTCCCAGGGGCTATTCAGTAAGATGATCAATGGTTAGCCAAATGCATAACATTTATACTGGAAATAATACCTGGAAAATAAGAAATTCCTGCTATTTTCACAAGGCTGTCGAACTTTATAATGTAAGCTGCTTGAGTTCCATCAGGACTAACCCCCCTTGTGGTCCCAACCCTTTCAGTGACTGATCTCAAATAACAGAGGCAACAGTCAAGCCTCAGGTGTGTTTAAAAACCATCCTTTATATAGTAGAACTGTTGTCAAACAATGTTGTAATTTGAACACCCTTGCCCCAAAAAAGAGGCATTGAATTGTGCAAGAGGAGTGCATTCCAGAATGATTTCCTGCTGGATTCGCGTAACTATGTCGAAGGCGGTCTCTCTCTGGGCATCCTGACCAGAGGGCCACGAGTGTCTTCCCTTCCAGGTCCTGGAAAAGCCCTTTTCTCACTGAGCAACCTCAAGGACCAGAAACCCTCCTGTTACTACTAAAGACACAGCTTTTTACTCACTTTTCTGTGTCGTACGAAAGCGATCAAACGAATCGCCAAGACTGTAATAACTTGGGTTTGTTAACTGTCTCCAAGGTCTGGCGTCCGTCTCCGTGTTTGAAAAGAGAGAAACCACTGCCCTCTTGTGGAGACTGGTGTCATTGCTCCTGTCACAGAAGTCAAAGGCATCAGGAATTTCTCCTTTGATCCAGGCGTCAGTGGGAATCTGGGCACATAATGGAATCAAAGCCGAGCATCTGAACTTAATTCTACCTAATAGCTCATCCAGATGTTATACATGCAAAACGCTGAAAATTACCTATGAAAGACTGTTTCTGGGGAGTTTTTGATGGTGTCTACATACCAACGGGGTTTACATTTTCAAACCATGTTTCTTATGTTATCTGTTCTTTTTAAATTAAAAAACTTACATGCTAGTAAAATCCATGACATGAAGTTTAGCATCTTACCCATTTTAAGCGTACAGTTCAGCAGTGTTAAGTACATTCACTTTGCAACCAATCTCTGGAACCCTTTTCGTCTTCCCAAACTGAAACTCTGTCCTCATTAGACAATAATTCCCCCTCCCCCTCCCCTAGGCCCCTGGCAGCCACCATTCTGCTTTCTGTCTCTATGAACTTGACTCCTCTAGGGAGCTCACGTAAGTGGAATCATACAGTATTTGTCCTTTTGAGGCTGGCTTATTTCACTTAGCAGAATATCCTCAAGGTTCATCCATGCTGTAGCAGGTGTCAAAATTTCCTTCCTTTTTAATGATATTCCATTGTATGGACAGACCATATTTTGTTTATCCATTTATCTATGGACATCTGAGTTACTTCCACCTTTTGGCTACTGTGAATATTGCTTCCATGAACATGGGTGTACAAATATCTCTTCAAGACCCTGCTTTCAATTCTTTTGGGTCTATCCCCATATTGCTGAATCACGTGGTAATTCTATTTTTAATTTTTTGAGGAACCACCATAGTGTTTCCATAGAATCTGCACCATTTTACATGTCTACCAACAACGCACAAGGGTTCCAGTTTCTCCACATCCCCACCAGGCAAAGAAGACGTTTTTTCAGAACCGTCATTCACATATAACAAAGAAAGGCAATTTTAAGTCATTTTATTTTATTTTGTTTTGCAAAAACCTCTGTAAACAACAGTCAAAGAATAAGAAACTACTGCAAAAGTTCAAATAGGCCCAATTATAGCATACAACAGACCGTGGGGTTTTAGTCTTATTATGTGATTTCAATTAATTCACTGTCATAAAAAGAATATACTGCCTTTCCTGCTGGGAAATTGCTTCCATATGTTCACCTTACATGGGGCTTCTGAACTTGGGGTATTTTCACAGCAGATCAGCATTTTAAGAATTTGAATTTAGTCAACTAGATGGGAGAAATTCTTTCACAATGCACACATACATCAAATTGTATATCAAATCATCACAAGGTACACTTTGAATACCTTACAATTTTATTTGTCAATTATATCGCAATAAAGCTGAAAAAAAAAAAAGAATTTGAACTTAGGACCTATCAATGATTTTAAAATATGGGGTGGAGGGGAGTTCACAGCAAAAGCAGCTGCTGAGCTAAGAAAAGAAGAAAAATACGACTCAGTATAAAGATAGGTACTAGTTAATTTTAAGTACTAAAGAGGCATTTCATGCGCTGCTCGAATGTGGGAAAATCTCTTTGGTGTGGCAAAAGAGAAATACTCATTATAGGTGCTCTAAAAAAGTACAAATTCTCTGCAAGTACACCTTTTCATTATCAGATTTTTCTGTTTCTTCTCACTCGGCCAATTATTTTAAAAATATAAACAAAGGCGTTTTAGCAAAACAAAAGGGTGACAAACTGATATACTAATAAGCTATAACGGAATGTAATGGGGGGACTTCATACCTGCCAAAGAAAATTAAGAAAGAATACAAAATCTCAAAGCGAGCCCTGCTGATCTGCCCCAGTAAAAAAAATTGCTCATCACTTTCCAGTCTAATCTGAGGTTTCTCTTTTTCTACTCAGTTTTTTAAAATACCATTAGGGTCCTTTGCATTGAATTTAGAACTAATTAAAAGTATTATGGTAGCTTTAAGTTTTATGGATAATTCATTTGTATAAAATTAGTCTTTTATGTTTAAAACTCATAGTATCAGAAATATCATGGGTGTGTACAATTCAACCTGTAGTTTCCCAGCTTTGCCTGTTTGCTGAAGCACTAAGTAGTCTACGTTATCATGGAAATGACTATTATCCAAAAATCACTGCTCATTCATTGTGGGCCACCCTGCCAGTATCAAGTGAATGAATTAATAGGTTTGAGGTTTCATCCTCCAATTCAGGATTTGGGCCCTTTATCAAATACCTGCAGTGTTTCTGAAATACCCAACTGAAAATAGGCAAACAATTCTAGGCGCTACCACAAGCTCTGGAAAAACTGTGACCATCCGTTGTCATGAATTTAACTGTTTCAAAGACGGTGCTAAACCCTCGGAACGTGCAATAAGAACGACATGTTGTAACACTGAACCCTGACTCCCCATCACTTCTCCATCATGGCCAGGATCATCTCACAGGTCATGTCTTCATCCAGGTCCTCGCCTCCAGCCGTGGCTTCTCCGAAGTCGATGGGAACCAGCCCTCCCGGGTACTGCTCTCCGCTCACCAGGGAGGCCTCCTCGGCAGCGGCTTCTTGGGGAAAAGGCACAGGGTTGGCAAATTTAAAATAAAGCAGCCAAAAGATGGGAATAAAGACACAGACCTACTAAAGAATGGACTTGAGGCTATGGGGAGGGGGAGGGGTGAGATGTGACAGGATGAGAGAGTGTCATGGACATATATACACCACCAAATGTAAAACAGATAGCTAGTGGGAAGCAGCCGCATAGCACAGCGAGATCAGCACGGTGCTTTGTGACCGCCTGGGGGGGGTGGGATGGGGAGGGAGATGCGGGAGGGAGGAGATATGGGAACGTGTGTATATCTGTAGCTGATTCACTTTGTTATAAAGCAGAAACTAACACACCATTGTGAAGCAATTATACTTCAATAAAGATGTTTAAAAAAAAAAAAATAAAGCAGCCAAGAAATCAGAATTGATAAACGGTGCAACTGTATTTTGGAAACGATCGCTGAATTTTTAGCACAGCATTTTAGAAAACAATACTTCCATTTATAGGACAGTACAAATATCCTGATCTCAACTCTTTAAGGCAGGGCTTCTCAACCTCAGCTCTGCAGACATTTAGGGCCGGAGGGTTCCCTGCTGTGGGGACCTGTCCTGAGCACCGTTAGGTGGCTAGCCGCCTCCCTGGCCTTGACCCGCGGGGTGCCAGAAGCACCCTCCCCCAGCTGTGGCAACCAGAAATGCCACCAGACACAGGCACCTGTGCCCTGGGGGGGCAAAATCACCCCCTGCTGAGAACCACGGCCTAAGGTGAATGCAGATCCTGTGAATTAGTGGCCGGACCGCTTACACAAGTCTTGTCCTGGTGCCCACGGAATGACACTGATGAAATGAAAAAGGCCAGCTGCTCTCGGGACACCTGTCCCATCAGCTAATCAACATACCCCGAGTCACCTCCGGGTCAAGCGTCCTGCTAGGTACACACTGTGAGCCACACTCAGATCCGTGACCATCCCTGCCCTCCTTCCAGCAGCTTCTAAACAGTCAGCCCAACGTTGGGAGTCTAAAAACAGAGGCTCACATCCACATCCAACCCCTTACCCATTTTCCAAATTCCTCCTCAAGAAGACCCGCGGAAAGTCACTGACGAGGCATGGGGAATGAGAGACAGAGGGCCCCGTGCAGAAGAAGACTTTTATCGCATGTGACTTCAAACTTGTTGCAGCATAGTTTTGCTTATGGTTCCTTGAAGCATTTGGGCGGGGGGGAGGGGGGAGAGGAATAAGACCCAGGCCTTGTGTACGAAGATAAACACAAGAGTCGCGGAATAGGTGCCGTCTGACAGTAACTTGCAGAAATCTACCGAGGACCTGGTGGGGGACACGCTGACCCACTAACACAGCAAAAGTAGAAGTGAGACGATTACCTGGAGGATGTAGGTTAAAAAAAACCCCTGAAGTGCAAATTAAGTCCTGTTTTTGGCTAATACAAGTCAGGTTACTTGTCTCAGTTCACACTTTGCTTTGAATACACAGCTGACCCTCTTCGATATGCAAAACGTTTTAATATATCCAGTCTTTTCATCCCCGATTTTTAAACCTGCAAGAGCTTTGCCCTTTCTGCCCTTCTGGCTCATGAACAGTCAACGCCAGCCGTGTCTCCAGGGCCCTTCCCAGAGCTCGTCGACAGAACGGTCCTGTTTCAAAGACTAGTGTAAGTAAATGGGGGAGAAGATGCACGTGGGGACCCAATCTTCATCACTAAAAAAAATTTTTTCTGTTCTTTCAATGTCAACGTCCAGAAAGCACGTTGGGGAGACGTCAGCTCAGGATTAATGAGGGTGAGGTGCTGCCCTGCAACCGCGGAGGCCGGTGCCCAGGCTGGAAGCCCTTAGACTTGAACTCTGCTCCCCGGCAGAAATGTCACCAACCGAGGGTGACGATTTCAAGGCCGCTAGTGAAGGCTACTCTTATTCAGGAAGAATTGTGCCAAACCATTTAGGCACAAAGAAGATACTGCATTTGTGTATCAAGGGGGGGACCGTAGGTGCCTAATTAGCCGGGAGGTCACACATTCGTGTTGGCGTCTTGGGATCCAGCCGAGGGGTCCGGGGAACCTGACCTCGGGGTCTCTTTTCCGTGGTTGAAGGATTTGAGTCGACTTCACCTGCTTGACTTTGCCCATAAGAGACTGTGCTCATGACTCGCTGGTTTATTTAACAAGTGGTGTGTGAACCGACACTGACGCCAGCCTGGTCGGGGGGAGCTGGGGACCGACCTGACGGCCAGGCCCGCCTTGCAGGGGGGCACGGTGCAGTTGAGAATGGGCACTCACCGGAGGGTCAGAGAAACGTGAAACTCAGCCCCGGGTGAGGGTCCGCAAAGCAGAGGCACGGTCCTGGGGGCACGTGAAGGGAGCTGACCCGGTCGGGGCTCAGAGCTGAGCTTTCAGGGAGGTACAGGTAGGAGCCTGGGGAACCGGGGCACAGTCGCCCAGGAACCCCCGGCAAAGGAGAGGGTGAGCCTGGCCTGGATGGGAGGGGGACCAGCGTGGCTGGGAGCCGGAGTTGGGGGGCTGCGTCTGGGGTCCTGGGCCTTGGAGCAGAGGGTGGTCAGGGAAGGGGCTGGGTGGTGAGGATGGAGGGGCCCAATGTGCACGTGCGAAAGGTGCCCCGGCGGCCGCGAGAGGCGCTGCGAGACGGTGTCCTGGGCCAGGCGGAGGCAGGGGTGGAATCGGGATGAGCAGGGGCTGAGGTGCCAGGACCGGCTGCCTCCAGATGTGGCCGAGAGGGGCTGCCAGTGTGCGCCGCGGCTTCAGGGGCCCAGACGCCGGTGTGGGTCGGGGATGTGGGAGAGAACAAGGCTGAGGGTGGGAGGGATGGCGGAGGGGGGTCAAGACTTCAGTTTTGAGGCAGCTGAGCAGAGGTGCTCACCAGGCAGCTGAATATTCACCCCCAGTCTGCAGAGGCTACGGGGGCTGCAGTTCTGGACACCAGTGACCTGCCTGAAGGACAGGGCGTGGGCCTGGTGTGGATGCAGTTCAGGTGTGGACACAGCTGTGGATGAGGGCAAGGGCATAAGTGCGGAGGTATGGATACAGGTGTGGACATGGCGCAGGTGTGGACATGACACAGGTGTGGGTGCAGGTGTGGATGTGGATACAGGTGTGGACATGGCACAGGTGTGGACATGGGTGCAGGTGTGGACATGACACAGGTGTGGGTGCAGGTGTGGATGTGGATACAGGTGTGGACATGACACAGGTGTCGGCATGGGGGCAGCCGTCCTCTATGGGCACCAGGCCGACTGTGGAGGAGGAGGAGGAGCTATGGTTAGAAGCGGGGTCGGGGGAGGGCAGCTAGAGGGGCAGGAGAAACGCCAGGAGGCTGTGCCTGTAGCAAGTGGGTCAGGAGGTCAAGAGATGGCCGGTCAGCAGTGCGAGGGCTGCGGAGAGCAGGGAAAGGCCGGCGGAACACAGTGACCTCGGGTGGCGTGGTGAGGGGAAAGGGACGGACTGCAGGACACCCTGTTAAACGTGAGTTTCCGATAAACACTGAATCATTGCTTAGCATAAGTTTATCCCAGATAGCGTGTGGGATATACTCATACGACAAAGTTATTCATTGTTTATCTGCAATTCAAATTTAACTGGGCGTGTCCTCCACTTTATCTGACAACCCTTGAAGGAAGGAAGAGGCTTCCAGCTATCCGTGGGAACATTCACAAGTCCAGGATTGGGGCTGGAATCAAAATCTAGGGAATTTAAAGGATGAGGACGTCATGCAAACATTTTCCATTTGATTTTGCTGAAGGTTGCCTTGGTTTCCAATCACACTCTAAGTTCTAAGAGTCTCATACGAAAGGAAGAGAAAACATACAGAACAGCCGCACAGGAGCTAGGGCCTCCCCCTCGTGGAGCAGAGCCATTCACAGGGCCGACAGGGCACGGACAGCCCCTGTGTTAACCTGGGGACTCACACCTGCTCCCTGAGGCCGGAGGGAAAAGACTGACGCCTGGAGTGGGTTGAATGGCAGCCCTGCAAAAGACACGTCCACATCCTAACCCCCAAACTGGGACTGGGACTTTATTTGGAAGAAGGGTCTTTGAGGATGTAATGAAGGATCTCGAGATGAGATCATCCTGGATCTTCCAGGCAGGCCCTAAAGCCAATGACACGTGTCTGTATAAGAGACAGAAAAGGTGAGACGCAGATACAGGGGATGCGGCCACGGGCAGACAGAGGCAGAGACGGGGTGATGCAGCCACAGGCCCAGGGGCGCCTGGGCCACGGGAGGCCGGAAGAGGCAAGGAAGGGTGCCCACCCGCCCCAGCCCGGAGCGTGCAGATGGAGCGTAGCCCTGCTGATGGCCTTGATTTAGGGCTTCTGCCTCCAGAACTACAAGCAAGTCAACTCCCATTGCTCTAAGCCACCCAGCATGTGGTCATCTGCTGCGGCAGCCCCAGGAGATGGACACAGGCCCATAGCTCCACCAGGCACAGGGACGGTCCACCAGCACGACCAAGGACAGCGGGGGCGCGTGCAGTGTCATCGCCTGGCTCTCACGTCCCGCCAGGACCCCATGTGACGGGGGGTGTGGACCCACTGGGGTCCCCAGGCTCACTTCCCCTGCGCATCCCCCCACTTCACCAACCCGCCCGTTGGGGCGGCAGCAGCAATGGCTGCTGGGACCAGGCGCCTGCTGGGGTCGGACACTTAGGGTTTCTGGATGCGTCCCCTGCACCGTAACGCTCAGCACCCAGGGAAACGTACAACCAGAAAACCGCCGTCAAAATAAAACCTGATTCATTTAACATGAGGTACCGGCTTCCTTGTCAAAATAAAACCTGATTCATTTAACATGAGGTACCGGCTTCCTTGGCCGTCTCTTTCGGGATGGTCGGCTTCCTCTTTTTTGTTCGTCTTCCTTTTTCCGAGGTGGTTGGCTTTTCGTGCCCGGAGCCACACGTTTTCAAGTGTCTCTGCATGTTATTCTGCCAGAGAAATGAGAGCACAGGGAAAGCCAGCATCACTGGGAATGGCGTGGAAAACCCACGGCTAAAGAGACGGGAAGTGGGGAGGAGCGCGCGCCTTGGGTAATCTTGTACAAAAAAGATAATTTTTTTTTTTTTCTGTTGTGTTTTGGTCTAGCCGAAACCCAGCTTATTTTAAAATATTTTTAAAGTCATGGTCGTCAATGAGAAGACCAAATTTATTTTCCTAGACTGCTTCTGCTGAAGTGAGGCTTGAAAAATTCAATATATCCTCGATTTTATGAAAATCAATAATATGCCATGGGCATTTTACTGCCCTGCCAGCTTCCCTCCAGACCCACTACGCATGGACGTATTATTAAGACTGTACAACATTTGGAATTAAAAAGGCAGCTCAGAGCTTTCCTATCAAACTTAGTAATGATATATTTTTGTCTATGAACACTCAGGATGGTTTAAAATAAGTGAGAACACTTACACTAAGTCCACATGCTAAAGTAAGATACTGGCGGTATGTCATTAAATATGCTGATTATATAAAATGTGACCCCTAATTTCCATTGAGACTTCAGAGTGGCGCTCAGGATTGTCCTGGTGCGTCGGGGGAGAGGAAGGATCCACATGTAAGGGGAGGGGGATGGTACTTAAATTTCTCCCATTTTATGCTTATCCATAGGGGTTGGCAAACTGCTTTTGAGCTACAACGGCAGACTTGAGTAGTTGGGGCAGAAACTGGTCTGTGAAGCTGAAAATATTTACTCTCTGGCCCTTTACAGAAAAAAGTGTGCCAATCCCTGGTTTATAGGATGACAAAGTATATAAAACCAAGCCTTTTGGAGTCAAGGATTCCTTTGTGAATATGATAAAAAGCAAGGCTCCGGGGCTTCCCTGGTGGTGCAGTGGTTGAGAATCTGCCTGCTAATGCAGGGGACACGGGTTCGACCCCTGGTCTGGGAAGATCCCACATGCCGCGGAGCAACTAGGCCCGTGAGCCACAACTACTGAGCCTGCGTGTCTGGAGCCTGTGCTCCGCAACAAGAGAGGCCACGACAGTGAGAGGCCCGCGCACCGCAATGAAGAGTGGCCCCCGCTTGCTGCAACTAGAGGAAGCCCTCGCACAGAAACGAAGACCCAACGCAGCCAATAAAAAATAAAATAAAATAAATAATAATTAAAGGTGCTAATAATTTAAAAAAAAAAAAGGCAAGGCTCCTTCCCCAGCAAAGGGCATGTGTATCTCCATACACAGTCTCCCTACAACTTCACAAAGTTCATGGTTAAGAACTCCCGACACCAGTTTGGATGAGCAAACAAAACAAACAAAAACACATCCAGCCTTTAAAAAAATAAGTGGGGTAAGATTTTAGGTAAACATATGGACATTTAGGCCCAGGGGGCAAAGTAATATAACAAACATCTGTGTCAGGGAAATGTTTCTCAAGAGAGGAGGTGCCCAGTATCCTGAATCCAGAGCAGGGGTCCTTACTGGGGAGGAGAGGGGTGGCCCTGTGACATTCTGGTATAGAGATACACTGGGACCACTGTGGGCTAAAGAATGGAAGTTTGTGAATCATATACTTTTTTTTTTTTTTTTTTTAAATATTTCAGCTTACTTTTTTTTTTTATCTTTGGGTTTATTTTATTTATTTATTTATTTGTTTATGGCTGTGTTGGGTCTTCGTTTCTGTGCGAGGGCCCTCTCTAGTTGCGGCAAGCGGGGGCCACTCTTCATCGCGGTGCGCGGGCCTCTCACTGTCGCGGCCTCTCTTGTTGCGGAGCACAGGCTCCAGACGCGCAGGCTCAGTAGTTGTGGCTCACGGGCCTAGTTGCTCCGCGGCATGTGGGATCTTCCCGGACCAGGGCTCGAACCCGTGTCCCCTGCATTGGCAGGCAGATTCTCAACCACTGTGCCACCAGGGAAGCCCATGAATCATATACTTTTTAAAAATTAAATTGAATTTGAGTATCCAGATACACTTTCATTTATTTGTCTATTTTTAAACACAGTTTTTAAAGAGCAGTTTTAGGTTCACAGCAAAATTGAGAGGGAGGTAGATTTTCTTCCCTACAAATCCTCTGTTGTCTGCCTATTCTTTCTTCCCCCAAATCCCAACCCCAAGCAACCGCTGGTCTTCTTATTGTCTCCACAGACAATAAGAGTCTCTGCCTTTTCCAGAGTGCCACAGAGTTGAAATCATACAGTACGGAGCCTTTTCCGATTGGCTTCCTTCACTTAATGTGCATTTAAAGTTCGTCCACGTCTTTTTATTTTTTAAGATTTTTTTGATGTGGCCCTTTTTTTTTTTTTTTGCTCTTTCTAAAATATTAATTTAAATGTTTATTTCCTCTTTTACATTTTGTATTATAAACTCATTTAAAGCTACAACTTTACAAATATTGACAAGCTAATTCTAAAATTCAAATGGAAATGCAAACGACTCGAACAGCTGTAGTTTTTGGCTGCATCCCATTAGTTTGGACATGTGCTGTTCGTAAGTTTTAAATATAATTTTAATTCTCTTCTTGATTTCTCCTTTAGTCCTAATAATGTTATAAAAGAGTGATTTTAAAATATTCAAATTTGTATTGCTGATTTAAAAAAATTTTTTCGCAGTGGTCAAAAACATGATCTTGCAATTTCAACTATTTTGGAAGCTAAAAAGAAATTTGAGGTTTTCTTTACGAACAATTTTTATAAAACTTCTTCCAATTCTTGAAATGTCCTGCCCCATAACTTTGAAAGTAAATATTAACTTAAGTTTCTACCATCTAATTGTTATATTTTGCGCATTGTGTATTGTGAGGCTAAGAATGAAAACCAAGTACTTAGTCAGTAGTTCTTTATGCCTGTGCCATCAAATCTTTTTTAGAGAGAAAAGAAATAGAAGTTTAATAGCTATTCTTAATGAAGAAATAGCTTCACTCCACTCGCTGTCATACAACATCTGAGAATTTTCAACAGGAAAATAACTGGCTGCTCTCATGTTCAGAAAGGGGAAATCTGAGGAGAACTGCACCATTTTCATTAATCTGGGACACTTATAATCCTTTACCCCACAAGCAGTTGCTGCAGTTCATTTTGTATTACTGTGTATACTATGAACTCCAAACACAGGAAGTTAATTCAAAGTATACTGTTGTCCTCCGAGACAAAGATAATGTACTGATAACAATGTCACTTCTTGTATTTACAAGTTCAGCGAAAGAGATGAAAGTGACACCCATTCCTCTTCTTGGGAATCACAAGTTGAATAGAAGTATTCAGCACTGGTCATGCTAGATCTTCAAAGAACTACGCACACAAAAACCAGTAAGTAACCATAAGTCCATAAATAATCATTATTTCACTTAATTAAAGTATTCACTCTTTCTAGATAACATCTTCAAAATAGAATTTTTTCTTTGATATTAAATTTTTTTGTTGTTGTTGCCATTGTTTTGTTGGTTTCGGATTACCATTAACTTTTGTAACTTCTCTTAAAAATAAGAGTAACAGGGGCTTCCCTGGTGGCGCAGCGGTTGAGAGTCTGCCTGCCAATGCAGGGGACACGGGTTCGAGCCCTGGTCTGGGAGGATCCCACATGCCGCGGGGCAACTGGGCCCGTGAGCCACAACTACTGAGCCCGCGCGTCTGGAGCCTGCGCTCCGCAGCAGGAGAGGCCGCGACAGTGAGAGGCCCGCGCGCCGCGATGAAGAGTGGCCCCCGCTCACTGCAAACAGAGAAAGCCCTCGCACAGAAACGAAGGCCCAACTCAGCCAAAAAAAAAAAAAAAAAAAAGTAACAATTTTCCAACTGTAATGACTAAACATTTATGCCATGCTAAATTATTACCTCAAAAACCTGCTTTTTAAATTATATAAAGGGAATTAATACGAAGTTTTCTCTCTAAAAAAATGTTTGTAATTAAAAAAAATAACAGTAACAACAAAAAAAAAGAGTGACAATGTTAGGGAACTAATCGATTTAACGATCTTCAAAGATGTAACTCCAACCTTATGAATCCGGCGTCCTTAGGGCTAGCACAGAGCCTGGCACCTAGTAAGTCCTTCACAAATTTGTGTTAAATGAGCACTGTCAAAATGATGCAGTTCCAGAAAAAGCACTCTGGCGCCATCCAAGACAAATCACATACTTGCCGCGTGGTTAAGATCCCTTGACTTATCTGGTCCTCTACCAAAGCTTTTCTCTCCATTCTTAGAAGCCCTTTCAATCCAATTCTAGTTCTCTGATGCTAACGTTTTCTTCACAATCTACTAAAGAAGGAGGAGTCAGAAAGGGACAAGGGAGAGGAGGGAAAAGAAAAGAAAAGGAACGTATATAGACCACGGAACTTCTCCACCTTCTCCGTCGTACTGCTGTTTTCTCACAATGAGCCATCCAAGAGGTGGGTCAAAATCCACCCAAGTCCAGGAGGTTATGGTCTATACAGGTGTTCAATCAGGCGTCTCACTGTTGATGTGGACCATCTTTAAAGCCTTTATTGAATCTGTTACAATATTGCTTCTTTTTTATGTTTTGTTTTTTTGGCTGCGAGGCATGTGGGATCTTAGTTCCCCGACCAGGGATCGAACCCACACCCCCCGCGTTGGAAGGCAAAGTCCCAACTACTGGGCTGCCAGGGAAGTCCCTCTCCATGTCTTTTCATGGCTTGATGGCTTGTTTCTTTTTAGTGCTCAATAATATTCCACTGTCTGGATGCAGTACAGTTTGTTTATCCATCCACCTACTCAAGGAAGTCTTGGTTGTTTCCAAGTTTGGGCAATTACGAGTAAAGCTGCTATAAACACCTGTGTGTAGGTTTTTGTGTGGACATAAGCTTTCAACTCTTTTGGGTAAATACCAAAGAGCACGACTGTGGAATTGTGTGGTATGAGTATGTTTAGTTTTGTAAGAAAGTTCCAAACTGTCTTCCAAACTGGCTGCACCATTTTACACTGCCACCAACAATGAAGAAGAATTTCCGTTGTTCCACCTCTTCGCTGGCGTTTGGTGTTGTCAGTATTCCGGATTTTGGCCATTCCAATAGGTGTGTCGTGGTATCTCACTGTTTTAATTTGCATTTCCCTGATGACATATGATGGGGAACAATTTTTCATATGCTTATTTGCCATCTGTATATCTTCTTTGGTGAGATGTCATAGTCCTTGGCCCATTTTTTAACTGGGTTGTTTTCTTATTGTTGAGTTTTAAGAGTTCTTTATATTCTGGATAAATCTTTTATCAGATGTGACTTTTGTAAATATTTTCTCCTAGTTTGTAGCTTATGTTCTCATTCTTCTGACATAGTCTTTCACAGAAGTTTTTAATTTTATTGAAGCCCAGCTTATCAGTTTTTTCTCTCATGGATCATGTCTTTGGTGTTTTATCTAAAAAGTCATCACCATACCAAGGTCATCTAGATTTTTTTCATATGGTATTTTCTAGGACTTTTATAGTTTTGTGTTTTACATTTAGGTCTGTGACCCAATTTTTTTTTTTCTCATATCTTTATTGGAGTATAATTGCTTTACAATGTTGTGTCAGTTTCTGCTGTACAACAAAGTGAATCAGCTAAATGTATACATATAGCCCCATATCCCCTCCCTCCCACCCTCCCTATCCCACCCCTCTAGGTTGTCACAAAGCATCGAGCTGATCTCCCTGTGCTATGCAGCTGCTTCCCACTAGCCATCCATTTTACCTTTGGTAGTGTACATATGTCAATGTTACTCTCTCACTTCGTCCCAGCTTCCTCTTCTCCCTGTGACCCATTCTGAGTTAATTTTTGTGAAGGGTGTAAGGTCTGTATTTAGATTCCTTTTTTTTTTTTTTTGCACGTGGATGTCCAGTTGTTCCAGCATCATTTGTTGAAAAGATTATCTTTTTTCCATTGTCTTGCCTTTGCTCCTTCCTCAGAGATCAGATGACTGTATTTACGGATGTCTATTTCTGGGCTCTCTATTCTGTTCCATTGATCTGTTTGTCTGTTCTTGCAGCAATACTGCGCTATCTCTCGATTACTGAAGCTTTATTTGAAGTCGGGTAGCATCAGTCCTCCAACTTTATTCTTCTCCTTCAATACTGTGTTGGCGATTCTGGGTCTTTTGCTCTCTCTGTAAACCTTAGAATCAGTTTGTCAATATCCACAAAATAACTTGCTGAGATTTTGATAGGAATTGCATTGAATCTATAGGTGACGTCTTAATGATATCGAGTTTTCTTGTCCATGAACGTGGAATATTTCTCCATTTAGTTCTTCTTTGATTTCCTTCATCAGAGCATTCTTCATTTCTGTTACATTGTTGTTGATCTCTAGCACTTCCTTTTGGTTCTTTCTTTGGATTTCCAGCTCTGCTTACATTGCGTGCTGCCTACTTTTTCTGTTAGTGCTCTTAGCATGTGAATCATAGTTGTTTTAAGCTCCTGGCCTGATAACTCCATCATCCCCGCCATTCCTGATGCTTGCTCTGTCTCTTCAAATTGTGTTTTTTGCTGTTTGGCACGCCTTGGAATTTTTCTTTTTATTGGATAAAAGAAGCTGCCGTAAATAAGCCTTTAGTAATGTGGTGGTGTGGGGTGCATTCTCCAGCCTGTGTTGAAGGCTCGGCCTTTTCGTGAGCCTGTGCCTCTGGGCTGTGGTTTCTCAGTTTCTTTTTTCTCCCCTCTTGGGTGGGACAGAATGTCTAGAATGGGGTGGAGTTGGGTATTTCCCTTCCCCAGGTCAGTTAGGCTCTGATAAAACCCCAGCAGATTAGGCACTGGTTAACTAGTCTACCCCCAGGACAGGCCTTGTTAAGAAGAATGGTTCCTTTTCCACTCCCCCTGCAGGAAGCAGAAGGAGATTTTTTGTTTTTTTCTTAGATATTCGCTGTGGGAACCTTGTTAAACTCCTGGTGGTAAAGCTCACAATACTGTGGGGATCCCCCTATGACTGGATCCCCCTGCACCTTTCAACACTCAGAGTTGCCCACACCGAGCCTCCAGCAATTCATCAATGACAGCTCTGGTTCTCCTACACCGGCACTGGCTTCCACAGCAGTTCCTGCTTCTAAGTCTCTGCTCAGGTAAGAGGGAACTCCCTGCATTCACCTGTGTCTCCAAGCTTGGGGGCAGCGGTTTGCCCTGTGGCCTCACCTCTTTTACGGATCCTAAAGAGTTGTTGATTTTTCACTCTGTTCAGCTTTTTACTTGCTAGGATGAAGTAGTGACTTCCAAGTTCCTTACACATGGAACCAGAAATGGGAAATCCCTTTCTTTTTTTTTTTTTTAAACAGCTTAATTGAGATATAATTCCCATACCATAAAATTCACCTGCTTAAAATGTGTAATTCAAGGTTTCTAGTTCATTCACAGAATTGTGCAACTATCCACCACAATCAATTTCAGAACATTTCAAAAAGAAATCCTATACCGTAAACAGTCACTCTGCATTTCCCTTCCTTCCAGCTCCTGGCAACCACTCATCTACTTTCTGTCTCTATGAATTTGCCTGTTCTGGACATTTCATCAAGATGGATCATATAATACGTAGCCTTCTGTGTCTGGCTTTTTTCAAGGTTCACCCATGTTATACAGCATGTATCAGTGTTTCACTTCTTTTCGTGGTTGAATAATATTCCAGTGTATGGGCGGGCCATGTTTTATCTGTTCGTTAGTTGATGGACATTTGGGTAGTTTCCACTTTTTGGCTATTATGAATAATGCTGCTGTGAACATTTGTGTACAAGTTTTTGTGTGGCCATATGTTTCAACTCTTTGGGATACGTGCCTAGGAGTGGAATTGCCGGGTCACATGGTAACTCTATGTTTAACTTTTTGAGGAACTGCCGGACTGTTTTACAAGGTGACTTCACCATTTAAAAACCCCACCAGCGATGTATAACAGGTTCAGTTTTCCCACATCTTTTATTATCTGCCTTCTTTGATCACAGCCATTCTAATGGCTCGTCCTAGGGGTATCTCACTGTGATTTTGATTTGCATTTCCTTAGCGACGAATGTTTTCATGTGCCTATCGGCCATCTGTATATCTTCTTTGGAGAAATGTCTACTTAGATCCTTTGCCTGTTTTTTTTTTTTTTTTTGGTTTAAATTTATTTATTTACTTACTTACTTACTTACTTACTTATTTATTTATTTATTGATTGATTGATTGATTTATGGCTGTGTTGGGTCTTCGTTTCCGTGCGAGAGCTTTCTCTAGTTGCGGCAAGCGGGGGCCACTCTTCATTGCGGTGCGCGGGCCTCTCACTATCGCGGCCTCTCTTGTTGCGGAGCACAGGCTCCAGACGCGCAGGCTCAGCAGTTGTGGCTCACGGGCCTAGTTGCTCCGCGGCATGTGGGATCTTCCCAGACCGGGGCTCGAACCCGTGTCCCCTGCATTGGCAGGCAGATTCTCAACCACTGCGCCACCAGGGAAGCCCCCTTTGCCTGTTTTTAATAGGGTATTTAACTTTTTATTATAGTGTTGTAAAAATTCTTTCTATATTCTAGATGCAAGTCCCAATGTGCTTTCTCAAATGGAAGGAAAAGTTTCAAAACTTCTGACTTTATGTTCTGAAGGATTCTATGAGGCTGACTTATTCTTTTCTCTGCTTTCTTGTTTCTCACACCAAAGGGCAGCTTCTTTACAATTTTAACTCAGTATGAATGACACTATTTTTGGAGCACTGCCACCGCTTCTGTTTGAAATTCTGAACTAATAGCATTAACACTCCAGGACTGTCCCACACACTACCCAAAAAACACAACTACCCTACCATCTTCTTCTAAAAGAAAAGATAGTTTCTTCCATAAGAATAGTCAAGTTCAGATAATTTTAAACTTTTATAAAGTACACACATCATCTAGGGATCTAGCTAATCATCTGTGGTGGCTTTAAAATGTCCACAAATTCTTTGGCACTCTTTCTTTCAAAAGGGACTTTACCCCTCACCCCTTGAGTATGGGCTGAATTATATGATGCATTTCTAATGAACAGAAGCAGGGTCGTGTCACTTCTAAGATTAGGGGACACTGTGGCTTCCTCCTTGCTCTCTCTCGCTCTGGTCACGAGGACACTTGAGCAGCCCAACGGAGAGGTCCACGTAGTGAGGAACTGAAGCCTCCTGCCAACAGCCATGTTGAGCACGCCATCCTGGAAGCAGTGCCTCCGGCTCCAGTCAAGCCATCAAATGACCGCGGCGCCTGACAACATCCAGACTGCAACTCACGAGAGACCCAGAGGCAGAGCCACCCAGCTGAGCCACTCCCAACTTCCCGACCCACAGAAAATGAGAGATAACAAATGTTGGTTGTCTTAAGCCACTACGTCTCGAGGTAATCTGTTAGGCAATAGCTAACTAATACGACACCTAAAAAAATAAAATTGAAGAGTAAATGTATTTCTGAGCACAGTACCGAGAGCCCTATTCTAAGAATATCTACAAAACATATTAAAAATTGCATTCTCTCTGTGAAGTAGCCTAAATCTAATCCACAGGGACAATTTTTAAAATGTTACCCTAAAAGCAGGGGTTCTTTGTAGATTGTTTGGGAGTCTGAGAACTCCCTAAAGCCATTTGCAAGATTCTGTCTGCAGGAGTGTCTTTTTTCACGGAAGAGAAACCACATGTTTATAAGATTTTCAAGAGTTTTGTGACTCTAAAAAACTAATAACCACTTTCTTAAGGCATGACAGATGCTGTCTTAAATCCTGGCAAGTTTCTATAATCAGGATAAAACTGCCCAAGTGTGACACCGTGCCTGGGGACACAGGGATCTTTTCAAGGAGGATTTACTGGGACTTGAGTGAGCTTACCAAGCGGGAAAAGCCTTTGCCACACCTGGGGCATTTGTAAACAGTCGGGACGAAAGTTGTATCGTGGTATTTCTTGAAGTGCACGTTTAGAAGTTGCTTCTGTCGGAAACATCTATTGCAGGAGGGGCAGGCAAACGGCTTCTCTCCAGTGTGGGTACGTATGTGAACTGTCATATGACGTTCCTAGAAGGAAAGGAAAACAAATGGCTGAGCTACTGACAGGAATTTTTTAGCATCAGACGTTATTTATTGTATACCTTTTTTTTTTCCTCCCCAAAGATGTGTGCATTTTTAAGAAAAAACAAAGCAAACGCATTCTTGACACAGCACTACCGTGGAAGTAGCGCGGTCCGGCCTCTGGGAAACAAGCTTACACAGTCCCTGCCATCAGGTTACCAAGTTCTCACAATTAATCCCAGCTGGTCCCACAGTCCCAGGGGGGATGCAGTAGAACATACCTTGGGGAGTGAAACCGTAATCAATTCCCCTCCAAAACAGCTTATGTATTTGCAGCCCTACTTCTATAATTATTTGCCATGACCTGAGTTTACAAAGGGCGGATGGAACCTGCAAACTTGAAAATCTATTGTCTGAAGGACATTAAGCATCTAAACATTTTCCCGGCTACTTCCTGATAGTGTTACAAATCTTCATATTGATTTAAAAGCATAGTGGGGGACTTCCCCAGTGGCACAGTGGTTAAGAATCCACCTGCCAACGCAGGGGACACGGGTTCGAGCCCTGGTCCGGGAGAATCCCACATGCCGCGGAGCAACTAAGCCCGTGAGCTACAGCTACTGAGCCTGCGCTCTAGAGCCCGAGAGCCACAACTACTGAGCCCATGTGCCACAACTACTGAAGCCCGCATGCCTAGAGCCCGTGCTCCGCAACAAGAGAAGCCACCGCAATGAGAAGCCCACGCACTGCAACAAAGAGTAGCCCCCGCTCACTGCAACTAGAGAAAGCCCATGCGCAGCAATGAAGACCCAACGCAGCCAAAAATAAATAAATAAATAAATAAATAAATAAATAAATTTAATAAATTCCTTTTTAAAAAAAAAAAAAAGCATTTGGGTGAAAATAATTGTTCTTGGCAAAGAAATCGCCAAAAATTTTAACTAAGATTTATATGAGTAAATCATTTGGGACATCAGGACAAGAATATAGAGAGAGCCAAGCGAAAGTACACATTTTATTTGTTTTGCTTAAAATGGCATGATTATTCAGATGGAATATACGACCACTTCTGCGTTACTGTTAATGCCCTAACTGATGGTCTTCCTTGCAATCTTTCTCTCATGAACATACACCTCCCCGCCACACACCTTTCAGCTCATCCCTCTCTCCCAGGTAAGCATCACCTGGTCTCCTGCTGGGAGTCATGGTCTAACCCGGGAGGGCTGCCCTCCAGGACCAAAGCGGCTCAGTGCACCCAGCAGTGCTCCGGCCTCATCCCTGGCCTCCAGGTACCCCTGTCTGCTCTCTGCTCCCCAAATACCTGGGGCTCTATCCTCCCTGGAACCACCTCCCAAGTCCCATCCATCTTCCAGGAAGCTCTCTTAGTTCATTTAAACAAATTTGAGCCTGAGGCATCCGAACAGTCTAATGCTCAAAATCTACAAGAAAAACTCACTCTCCTTTATTCAAAGCATATACTGTTTCCAGCCCACACTTTGAAACACAATAAGAACTGACCTCCACCTTTGGTGACCAGTGGCAAAATATTCACAGTAGCACACAAGGCTTCAAAACCGCTGTTCAGTTCTTCAACTTTTGGTCTTAGGACCCATTATACTCATAAAAAATCATGAACAGCTCCAAGGAGCTTTTGTTTATGGGGATGATATCTATTAATATTGACTGCATTAGAAATCAATTGAGAAATTAAAAATATAAAAAATATTTAGCAATTCATTTAAAAATAACAACAAATCAACTACGTTAACATACTTCTGTAAATGTCTATTATCTATTTTTTTAAAACAAAAAAACTAATGTCTCGCCTCATATGTAAGATTGCATTATTTGGGACATACTTACATACAAAAGTATTTGTTGTTTACCTGAAATTCAAATTTAACTGGTCATCATCTATTTTTATTTCTAAGTCTGGCAACATTATTCAAAGGAAATAGCTTCTGCCTTCGGTCTGCAGGGGTGTGTTATTGTGGCTGAAATAGATGAAGGACATCTGCTCTCCCAGATATGTAGTTGGGAAAGGGAGCAGAATTTTTATAGTCTTTTTCAAATAATTGTGGATATTCTTCTCTATTACACCCAAATTCAACAAGTGGTAATTTCTTAAAAGTTGGTTAAAATGTGGGGCCTGAAACCACACCAATGAACTTTTTGTACTTTGTTACGTTAAAATGTGTTGATCTTTTTATACTTTGAATGGATCTTTTACCCATGCATGATTTTGTAAATAACAGATGGGTCATTTGGAAAACATCAGCTTACTGAGTTATAAAGAGCTTCTAGGTGTTGAATATATACTATTAAAAATGCTTTCTTAAAATCACTTCAATCTCATTTGCGAAGTCTTAAGTGTTAGAAAGCTGCCAGGTTCACACTGATGGATATAAGTTTTCCAAAATTCTAATTCTAATTTCCTCTTGAAAGTGGAAATTGCTTTCTTGGCAACCCATTTTCCTTGACATGGCAGGATCACTTCATTTGCTTTCAAGAGAACGTCTACCAAATACCCAATAATGGAATAAGCAGAGTTTGTCATCTGTTCTTTCAAGAAAAAATAGTGATTCATGAAAAAGTGGCTAGTTGAGCTGGCAACTCAAAAGTCCCACAGATGCCTCCTCCAGATGACCGCCGTGCTTTGGAGGACAGCGGAGGTGCTTTATGCCAACTTTGTGGTTCATCGTGCAGCCTATTAAAAAGAGCATTCAGGGTCAAGATGGAATAAAGTGAATATAACTTTCACTGCTTTGTCAAGGACATTCTCAAGTAAACTGCCCTTTCTTTTTGCTGCCAGTGCACGAAGAACAAGAACACAGCGGTCCTGCTTGGTGTGGCCGCACTGACTCACATTAAAGCAGCTCCACTGTTTTTGCACCATCGGTGCCAATGTCACCTAGTGAAAAGGGCAAATAATGTGTTGGCATTAAAACTAGTTAATAACAGTGATTTTGATCTTATGATCCTGGTTGGTTTCAAGGACCTCTAGGGGTCTGTGAACCACACTTTAAGAACGGTTGCTTTCAACTCTGGGCTCCTCCCCAAAGCGCCTGAAACACAGCACCTGCTTGCAGGCGTAGCTGCAGTGTTCACACTTGAACCTCTTCTCGTTTTTGTGAGTTTTGTGGTGCTGAAGGAGAGCATGGCGCACGTGGAAGACAGCAGGACAGTAGCGGCACTTCATCTCTGCAGCTTTGTACGTATGCAGGTTGCGCAAATGGACATCTAAAAGAGTAACAGAGCATAACGAAGGAGAATAGGGTTACTTTCTGTGAGGCCGATTTCCCCCTACCCTCCAAATAGGGTTTCTCATCCTTGCTACTACAGGCAGACCTCGGAGATATTGCAGGTTCCGTTCCAGACCATCACAATAAAGCGAATAAAGTGAATCACATGGACTTCCTTGTTTCCCACTGCGTATAAAATTTATGTTTATGCTATACTGTAGTCTATTAAGTGTGCAGTAGCACTATGTCTAAAAAACAATGTACATACTTTAAAAATACTGCTAAAAAATGCTAATCGTCATCTGAGCCTTCAGCAAGTGATAATCTTTTTGCTGGTGGAGGGTTTGAAATGATGCAAGATTTACCAAATGTGACACGGAGACAAGAAGTGAGCAAATGCTGTTGGGAAAATGGTGCCCATAGACTTGCCTGATGCAGGGTTGCCACAAACCTTCGATCTGTAAAAAACGCGGTATCTGAGAAGCACGAGAAAGCAAAGTGCAATAAAACAAGGTCCGCCTGTGTTAACACTTGAGGCTGGCTAACGCCTTCCTGGGGGGTGTCCTGTGCATTGCAGGATGTTCTGCAGCATCTCTGCCTCTACCCTCTAGTGCCAGTACCATCCCTTCCTCCCCACTTGTGACAACCAAAGCGCCTCCAGACATTGCCAAATGTCTCCTGGGAGGTAAAATCACTCTCAGCTAAAAAACTGCTGCTCTAAATGCACGGCGCACTGACATCTCATTTTAATATTCGTTCATATAGAGTTAAGAGTTACATAAGGTAGGGCATATTGGACCTAGTGTGTTCATGTAACAAAGCACTTGGAGGGCTTCCCTGGTGGCGCAGTGGTTAAGAATCCACCTGCCAATGCCGGAGACATGGGTTCGAGCCCTGGTCTGGGAAGATCCCACATGCCGCAGAGCAACTAAGCCCGTGCGCCACAAAGAGAGAAGCCACCGCAATGAGAAGACCCCATGCAGCGATAAATAAATAAATAAATAAATAAATAAATAAATAAAACCAAAAAACAAAGCACTTGGAGAACCTTACGGTGTGGGTGGAATTTTAGGATAATGTTAAGATGGTTTTGGGGCTTCCCTGGTGGCGCAGTGGTTGAGAATCCGCCTGCTAATGCAGGGGACACGGGTTCGAGCCCTGGCCTGGGAAGATCCCACATGCCGCGGAGCAACTGGGCCCGTGAGCCACAACTGCTGAGCCTGCGCGTCTGGAGCCTGTGCTCCGCAACAAGAGAGGCCGTGATAGTGAGAGGCCCGCGCACCGCGATGAAGAGTGGCCCCTGCTTGCCGCAACTAGAGAAAGCCCTCGCACAGAAAACGAAGACCCAACACAGCCATAAATAAATAAATAAATAAAAATTAAAAAAAAAAAAGAGATGGTTTTACATAACAAAGATATAACTTCTGTATTTTGGCTTAAAATAAAAGCCCCGACGTTCTGTTAGAGGCCAGTGCTCTGTTTTCTCCTACATCGTAACTGAGAGGCACGCTCTAGGATAATTTCTGCTCAACTGAGTCTAAAGCGTGGTGGCTTTGTGATCCTTTGTGTAAGACGTCTCTGCAGGGCAGAGGTACACACCTCATATGTGCCGACTCGGTCATTTAAAGAGCTTGGTGTCTCATATAGTGACAGGAAGGGAGACTTAGCTTGCGTACAAGGCATCTTATACGGTATACGGAGGTATAGGGAGTGCGCCACCGGCTTGGATGGGACATAACCTGTATTTCTTTGCCGTGGTGTCGAAAATGTCCTTTCTTGGCAACTGACTCAAGACTCTTGTGCCCTACAGGGTCTCACTGGGCTGTGTTTTGCAACTGACAAAGGATTTGGATGCAAAGTTGTTAAGACTTCATTAAACACCTTTACCCTTTCAGAAATGTTTGCAAATGTTTGTGCCTCTCATCCCCAGAATTCCTCTGGGCAAACCAGGGACTCTATTTCTGCCGACATATTCTGAGTGTCACAGTGTCATTCATGTGTTTTAGAAAGAAGAAAATGAGAGACCAGGAACCCTGAAACAAAGGAGAGGGGCTGGTTCACTCACCGTCACCTCCACCACCGCCCACGGCTAAGTAGGGCCGGTTTCCCCTGCAGGCGGGATACAATCCCAGCTCCCAATCTGGCACTCGGAGCTGCTCAAGGTGCCTCGTATTGTTAGGAGGGTTTACCTTGTCACAATACGGATCTCACGTCACATGAAGCGGGCTCTTTTACTGAAGCAAGTTCCTTATGGGAAGAACCATGTCTTGCTTCTTGCTTTTGCACCCTCGGTTCCCAGAATTGTTTCGGGTCACAACAAGGGTTTAAGAAAAATTTGCTGAGTGTCACAGGAGAGATCATTTAATAGAGTCAGAACCTGCAATCAGGCCACCTCCTGGCACCTGGTCACGAGACTCTGGGGCAGTTCGCTTTTTGCCCCTTATCCGCTTTGTCATCTGTAAAGACAGACCCAAAATGGAATAAAATAATACCCGGGGAAGCCCTTTATGAGCTCAAATGCCCGCGAGAGCTCATCTGTGTACCTGGACCAGGCCTGGGCCAGACTCTGAAACTGCACTTATGCTATCTAGCCACAAGATGGCACCACAGGACGTCCGGAAAAAAAAAAAACCAACAACCCAGGAGCAGCTCCTGAATCCCGCTGCCTCCCTGGAATCAGGCCCAGGGCTCCACAGGCTTCCTGAAGAGCCGGCCCACGGGGCAGCTAAAAGAAGTTCTCTACGCCAGACACTCACGCAGGTCACTCTTCCTTGCAATGACGGTGGCACAATGCGGGCACTGGTACTTGGGGACGTTCTCGGTGTGCTTCTGCAGGATGTGAATCTTCATGGTCCCTCTCTGGGTGAAGCGCGCGTGGCAGATGTGGCATTCGTAGGGCCTCTCACCTGGGACACGGATGACAACAATGACCCTCCGCCGAGGGGCTTCACCCCGAAACCCCTGGTGCTCCCCAAAGGACACCTGGAGCTGAAAGCCTTTCTTTCCCCACCAGGACTCCCTTTGCAACTCCTTTCTCATATGTTTAACTCCCAACTAGGGCCAGGTTCCTAAATCAAGCCCGGACAACGTGCTGTCCAGCTGTGTGGACAGCAGCCCAGGTGGGCGACTCTCCTAACATCTGGCGGCTACTCACAGCTCAAGACCCACACCTAGTTCCTACCCTTGGTGTAAAGAACGCAGAAGCACACATATCATAGCCCTTATACAACAAAATATAAAGAGAGTGCTTTACGAAATCAGTACACCTTGTTTTTTGTTTTGCCTTAAAGTTGAAGGATGAATTAAGGCGCCGACTTTTAAAACCCTGGAAAACCCATGGGAGCAAATAGTTGACGGTGTTTACTCTTCACAGTGGGGTCACCACGGGGTATTTACGTGCTGTGTTTATGTGTTGAATTATGCTCCCTTAACGCTAAATAAAGGCAAAGGCAACATCCCTGTGTCAGAACTTCGCTTTGACGTTCGAACTTTAATTCTGCACTGAAGATAACTTTGACAAGGTCACTTGTAAGAAGGAAACTACGCTTTACTTATTTGGCCTTAAGCGTGAGAAACTTTTACCGGAATGCGTCCTCATGTGCCGTTTCAGCTTGTAGGGGTCTTTGCCGGCGTAGCTACAGAGACAGCACTGAAAGGGGCGTTCGCCCGTGTGTGAACGGATGTGGCGCTTCAATTTACTTGCCTGATAAACAAATGAAAGATATTTATTGCAATAGAAACTTCCAACTTGGGGAGTCTTCAGTAAACCAGTGTTATAAGAGATATCTAAACGAGTCCGATTTTAACAGCAGGGCCTATCTCACAGCCTGAAGAAAACATGCTAAAGCCACTGCTTTTTCTTTTCCGTGGTGCATGAGGTACTGCATTTGACGTGTGTGCATAAGACCCTCGGGCGATAATGAGCGGAGCTTCAGGAGGCTCTCACCTTCAGCTTCACTTTACAAAGGAAAACGGAAATCGAGCTGCTCCGTGGTATCCACAATTTTATTTTCATTTCTAAGGCAACGGCCTCTCAATAGCTGCAAAGTTTAGATCATGCTGCAGGAGTGCAGAGGCCAGAAAATTTTTTGCTTGCATAAATAGAGAAACTTGAAAACATGAGCTCTTGAATGGACCGACATCTGTCGGAGGCACTTCACAGTTCCAACTTCTGTGGACTCTAAACGGCCCAGGGATGTTGGAACACCTTCCTTGCCATTAAGAATAGATTCTACGCGGGGACTTCCCTTGTGGCGCAGGGGTTAAGAATCTGCCTGCTAATGCAGGGGACACGGGTCTGAGCCCTGGTCCGGGAAGATCCCACATGCCACGGAGCAACTAAGCCCGTGCGCCACAACTACTGAGCCTGCGCTCTAGAGCCCGTGAGCCACAGCTACTGATCCTGTGTGCCGCAACTACTGAAGCCTGCACGCCTAGAGCCCGTGCTCCGCAACAAGGGAAGCCACCGCAATGAGAAGCCCGCGCACCGCAACGAAGAGTAAGCCCCAGCTCGCGGCGACTAGAGAAAGTCCAGCACAGCAACGAAGACCCAATGCAGCCAAAAGTAAACAAATAAGTAAATTTATATATATTAAAAAAAGAATAGGTTCTACGCAGTAGCAGTTTGTAAGAACTTTCAAGTAGAAGAAAATACATTCAAATTTGATTAATTACATATCGTAGTTAAAAGGCAAACATGCCCATTTTATCATGTTTTTGGCCTATTGTATTAACCTTCTAGGACTGTTCTTATTCTGTATTCACTTACTTCAGGCTCTTTTCTACCTTTAGCCGAAACAGAGGTAATGAACCATGCTTGGGCTACAGACATGGGAAAGCCCTCAGCGGCCTGTCTGTGATCTTAGGAAGGCTCCACTTGGCCTGGTTCCCTAACGTGCGGCAAGTACCCAGAAGCCTAAAGAACATTCAAGAACAAAGGAAGACTCGGAATGGAAAACAAGATCCAAACCAAAAAATTTAGCTTAGATTTTTAGAAGAAAAAAAGATATCTTTGAGTGTATCAGAAAGCAAAACAAAAGGAATGTTTAAAATTGTAGCATGAGAGGTTTGGTAAGCTGAGTGGTGTGAAGGATCAAAGAAGGCTGTGTGTAAACCTTCTCTGGACGGCTTTGAAAGGTGGGAGGGGGAGGGAGGGGAGTTCAGACGTTGGTGTACTCTGCACCCCAGCTTCACACATTCCTGCTGGCACATGTGTAAAGGGGTGGCGTCAGGGTGGGGGGCTTTGGCTACTCCCCTTTGGAGCAGACCAGCATGCCAGGACTTGGAAAATGCAAAAAACAGGGTGATGGCAGAAGCAGGGGGTCCATATGTCGAGGTTGACCCTGGAGAAGGGTCTCAGCGAACGTGGGAAATTTGTGCTGAGAACTGGCGGGACACCAACCAAAAGTCTATTCTAGGCTTAGGATTCTCAGGTGGCTTTGCTCTTTGAAACCCTAATTTTGTGTTTTCACAGTACAGTTTCAACCTTTAACTCAGATGACAAATAATTTTTAAAAATAGTAATAGCAAAAAAAAAAAAAAAAATTTTTTTTTTGGAGTCAAATTCTGCCCTGTCTGTGAAATTTCCTAGTTGATGAAACACAGTTTCATCACTACTGTATTTAAACTTTAGCCATACCCTTTAACTCAGTTCAATTCAAGTGTATCGTCCTTTCCCAATGGGGCTCAAAATCAGGACCCAGCATGCACTCTGCTAGATAGTGGAGTTCTTAAAGATTAATTGTACAAAAGTGACACTCAAAAGTAAATATACTGTGCTGTTGTTTCACTGAGGGTGTGCTAAATCTGCTGGAAGGTATAAATAAACCGATCTAGTTGAAATGAACATGACTTATAACTGAAGATTTAAAAAGTTGGCCTCTGTCATTAAGAGTGGAAATGGCCATGTTTAAATCTTTAAGCCCATTGCTTTGTATCGAGTCAAGTGCCATTGAGGAAAGCTCAAAAATCTCAGCAAAAATTCAGATTGGATCTCTGTTCTGTTAGAGCAAATACACTTTGATTTTGTGGAATGAGTCCTATAAAGAATGCAAGGTAGAACTTTTTAACAAATACGAGAATTATTTCTCAAGGACCACAGATTATTTGTAATTTGTACAGCTCTACATACTGCTTTCACTAGTCGGTAATCAAAGAAAAAAAGAAATCACATTTTAAAAATTAAATTTAGGATACAGAATGAGTATTATTTCCTGCAGAGATGTTACAAGAGATTCTGCTAGTAGTTTGACTTACATGACTTTTACAGCAGCTTCTTAATACGAAACTATGAAACTTTAAGAGTGAACTTACCTCCACGCTAGCATACTTGCACATGGAACATTTAAAGGGCTTCTCGTGAGTGTGTTTATAACGTCTGTGTCGGACAAGTTCTCCACTGGTGACAAATGCCATGTCACAATCACCACACTTGTAGGGCCTGGTTCCTGTAAAATCACATAGTTTATTCTTTTAAGCAAGATTTAACCACAATTTTCCTAGGGAATCATAACTTATAAATGACACTCAGTCTCAAAATGCTTTAAAAATTAAGAGGCTCTTTAAACCACAAATGCCCCGGAAAGATATGAGAAAAATCTTTGCAACATCCAACGTTTTTAACTAAAATTGAAGAAAAGAGACAAAACTAAAGTCTAAAAAAATGCGTTATTTTAATATACAAACACATGGATCTGCATTCTTACCTAAGCCTCAACACACATCATTCAAGGGAAACATCCTTCTCAGCTGTTTACCTGTATGGGTGTTGATATGATTCCGAAGGAGAGTAACAGTACGGAAAGCTTTCAGGCAAAGGTGACACATATGGGGCTTTTCATTGGTGTGAGTTTTCACATGACGATTCAAACTCGAAATCCTAGAAGAGGTGAACGTGCAGATGTCACAGTGGAAGGTTCGTTTTACTTCTGCAGGAGGGAGAGACAACATTTACGTATTTGTAAGAACCTTTCTTTAGGTGTTCAAGTTCCACTTAAATGCAAAGTAACTACACACATCCTTTTCTCACCTAATGTGGTAACCGAACAAGGTGCTCCATGAAAATGGTAAGCAAAAGAGAGCTGGGTGGCTCTACTAATAGACAAAACAGACTTTGACAAAAATTGTTCCAAGAGACAAATAAGAACATAACGCAATGATAAAAGAGTCAAACCATCATGAAGATATAACAGTTACAAATACACGTGAACCTAATAACAGATCCCCAAAATACTTGGAGCAAAAACTGAAAGAACTGAAAGTAGGAAGAGATGCTTCAATAACAGCTGGAGACTTCAGTGCCCCACTTTCAACAATGAAGAGAACTAGACAGAATATCATCAAGGAAACAGAAGACTTAAACAACATTATAAACCAACTGGGCAGAAGAAACCGCTACCGAACACTCCACTCAACAACAGCAGAACGTACATTCTTCTCAGGTACACAGGGCACCTTCTTCAGGAAAGACCATATGGTAAATCAGAAAACAAGTGTCAATTAATTTTAAAAGACAGAAATAATTTGCTCTCTGACCATTATGGAATGAAGTCAGAAATCAATAAAAGAAGGAAATTTGGAAAATTCACAAATATATAGAAGTTAAACAACACACTCCTAAAGGACCAATGGGTCAAAGAAGAAATCACAAAGAAACTGTAAAATACTTTGAGATGAATAAAAGTGAAAACATGGCATACAGGATATGCCAAACAAGCTTACAGGATATAGCTAACGTGCTCAGAAGGAAACTTTTAATTGTAAACACTTACATTAAAAAAGAAAAAATATTTCAGAGCAATAACCTAACTTTACATCTTAAGGAACTAGAAAAATAAGAGAAGTCTAAACCCAAAGCTAGCAGAAGGAAGAAATAATAAGGATTAGAGTGAAGATAAATGAGATAGAAAATAAGAAAACAGCAGAGAGGACCAATGAAACTGCAAGTTGGTTCTTTTAAAAGATCAACATTGACACTTTCTCTAGACTGGTAACCAAAAAAAAAAGATAAGTCAAATAACTAAAATCAGGAAGCAAAGTGTACTACTATTTCTGTACTACCAACCGTACAGAAGTAAAAAGGACTATAATACACAAATGTGTGCCAATAAACTAGAAAACCTAGACAAAATGGAAAATTCCTAGAAACACACAAACTACCAAAACTGACTCAAGAAGAAATAGAAAATCCTAATAGCCCTACAATCAATAAAGAGATTGAGTCATTAATCAAAAAACGTTCAATAAAGAAACCCCCAGGGCCAGATGGCATCATTGGAGAACACTACCAGACTTAAAGAATTAGCATCAATCTAAAACTCTTAAAAAACATCTAAACTCTTAACTGTAACATCTAAAACTCTTAATAAAAAAAAAAAAAAAAAAAGGAGAAGAGTAGGAAACACTTCCCAACTCATTTCATGAGGCCAGTATTACTCTGATACTGAAAAAAAAGACACCAAAACAAAACTATAGACCAATATCCCTTATGAATACCGATGCAAAAATTTTCAACATACTAGCAAACCAAATCCAGTAGCATATTTAAAAGATTGTGCACCTTGGCCACGTGGAATTTATCACAGTACTGGAAGAGAGGTTGAACAGATGGAAATCAATCAATGTAATACACCAAACTGACAAAAGAAAGGGAGAAAAAAACCTACATGATCATCTCAATAGGTACAGAAAAAGCACTTCACAAATTCCAACACCCTTTCACGGTGAAACACTCAACAAACTTGGAATAGAAGGTTTTGGGGTTGAGTTGTGTTCCCCGAAAAGATAGGCTGCAGTCCTAATGGCAAATATCTATGAATGTGACCCTACTTGCACATAGGGTCTTTGAAGACAATTTCAGATGATCATACTGGACTAGGACGGGTCCTAATCCAATATGACTGGTATCCTTATAAGAAGAGAACAGAGACACACGGAGAACTTTATGTGACAACAGAGGCAGAGACTTGGAGGGATGCATCTACAAGCCAAGGATGCCGTGGCTGCTGCATCACCAGAAGCTAAGAGAAAGGCATGGAACATACTCTCTTTTAGAGCCTTCCAACAGAGCATGGCTGTATCAACACTGTGATTTCAGACTTCCAGCTTCCAGAAGTGTGACAGAATACGTTTATGTTGTTTTACACCACCCAGTTTGTGGCATTTTGTTATGGCAGCCCTGGGAAGCTAATACAGGCACCAATTTAAAAACAGGCAAAGGATTTGAATAGACATTTTCGAAGAAGACACACCAACAGCCAATAACACATGAAAAGATACTCAACATCATTAGTCATTAGGGAAATGCAAATGAAAACCATAACGGGATACCCCTTCACACTCACTAGGATGGCTGTAATTTTTTAAAATGGAAAATAGTGAGAATGTGGAGAAAGTGGAACCCTCCTACACTGCTGGTGGGAATGTAAATTGGTGCAGCTGCAGCTCCTCAAATAGTGAAACATAGAGTATCCAGCAATTCCACTCCTAGGTATACACCCAAAAGAACTGAAAACAGGTGTGCAAACAAAAACTTGTCCATGAATATTCATAGCAGCACCATGGACAATAGCTAAAAGGTAAAAACAGCCTAAATGTGGATCAACAGATCACTGGATAAACAGAATATGGTGTGTATCCATACAAAGGAATGTTATTCAGGGGTGAAGGAATGAAGTACCGACACATGCTACGACGTGGATGAGCCTTGAGAACGTTATGGTAAGTGAAGGAACCCAGACACAAAAGGCCACGTGTTACCTGGGTATGATTCCATTTAAATGAAATGCCCAGAAGTGACTGTTTAATGGGTACACTTTTCTTTTTAGGGTGATAAAAATATTCTGGAATTAGACAGTGGTGACACTTGCACAGAATTGTGAATATACTAAAAACCTGAAAATGAGCTAGGAGCTGGGAATTTGGGGGTACAATCTCTTGATTTAAATATATGAGAAACTAATACATAGCAAAGGTTACGAATGCAACCAGCTACTGAAGCCAGAGGCAATCAGCCTAAATGAATAACGTTCACCACACGTAAGAAGAAGGGATCGTGGTGGCAGCGTGGCTTTCTAAACTGAGTCTCTTTCTGACCCCGACTAGCTGTTGCTAGAAGGAGGAAACGGCCGAGGGTGGCCAGATATGACTTTTTATAAATGAGCTAAAAGTTGAGACTTCAAGGGTGAACTCTCTTGATTTAAATAAGGGAGAAACTAATACTTTTTAAAAAGCTGAACAAATAATTTTCCAGGGTCAGAGTCATCCTCTTTCCTGGCCTCACCTAAACATCCCCTCCCCTTAAAGGGCACCTCTGCTGCCCTCTGGGCATCACTCCTTCCTTCTCCAGGGCCTGAAGCACTTGCTCTGGTCTCCGTCAGACACCCCCTAACCCCCCGGGGCTGCAAACTAGGGGGCAGATGGGGCCCAAACTTCTATTTATGTGCACGGCCCTTTTCGGGAGCCTCTGTACTATGCTTTCAAAACATTTGCGCACAAGATGCAAAAACTCTTTTGGATTTGATTCACAATACAGAATGTTAGTTCAAAATTTCTCCCATCTCCTGACATTCTGAAAGGGACTAAGGCAACCACTTCAAACTTCAACTGCCATCCCCTTCCCCTAAAGAGAATCAGCAGCCCTGTCGTTTGAAGAGTCTCTTACAAATGAACTGGCCTACCCTTTGTCTTCTTTCGACTTTTTGTAGCGTTGGCTTTTTCAACATGTGCTTGACCCAGCGCAGGTTTCTCAGTATTTAAGGTTGAAATTGTCAGAACAATTTCATCTCCTGGTCTCGCTTCCACAAGAAAAAACTGCCCTTCTGTTTCTTCACTGAATCCACCTTCAACCAGCAGCTGTTCCTCTTCCTGACGTTTCTCAAGCTAATACACAAAAACAAGTATTCAAACAAGTACAATACTAAGAATTACAGCCTGATTCAACTCTTTGCTTTGATGAAACCATAGAATCCATAGAGAAAAACACACATTAAAGAAGCACAGAAGATTGTCCATTGCAACCAAAATGCTTAAACTGTAATTACTAAGCATCAAGGGTTTCGGTGGTGAAACAGAATACAACTTGAAAACTCGATGCATCTCATCGTATTCTAATGAGTGTAACTTTTTAAACTCTTAAAAAACAACACGAGGTCTCCCAAGATTTTCCTGGGAAATATTTTTACTGTATTTAATTTTAAATGGCCAATTTTAAACTGCTTGTCCATACACAATACTGCATGAAGGGCAACTCTAAAAAATAGTTTTCTGGCTTCCTCCCCCACCCCGCATTTTATTAAAACCAGTCGTACCTTTATAGATCCAGAGCTTTCTGCCACGCTCACTGCACACTTACTGTCTTCACTGGCCCCGGTCACATTCTCCTCCAGAACATGAAACTGCATCACCTCCACCTCCTGCAGCGGGTACATCTCCTCCTGGATGCTGATGGTGACACACTGGTGCGGGCTCTGCTGGGACCCCTCCCCAAGCCGCACCAGTGACTGCAGCCCACTACCAGCCTGCTGCACCACCACCGGCACCTCTCCCTGGTGCTGTGGTGCCAGGTCCTGCAGCTCCGCATCTTCGGAGGTCAAGTGCGCCGTCTGCAGGGTCAGAATGTGCTTCTCGCCCTCCTCCGGGATGGCCAGCACCAGCTCCAGCTTGCCCCCCGGGATCTTGGCCTGGAGGGCCCCGTGGGTGCTCTCGGCCTCTAACTCTTCAGAGCTTGGGTGTTCCCTCACTCTGCACACCCCGTCTTCTCCCTCCTCCAGGGCTTTTTCTGTTATCAACACTCCTTCTTTGATTTTGGTGAACTGCTCCGGAGGGACAGAGATCTCGGTCCCTGCCATCGTGACTTGGTCTGTCAGAGAAAGAAGCAAGCCGTGTGGGCACAGTGGGTTCGGCCTAGCAGGCTTTGGGGCTCACACGGCTCAGGACTAAGTTAACTCAGCCTAGGCCTAGAAGGGGCTGGACTAAGTAGGATTGAGGCTAAAGCAGGTGTTTGTCCAGAAGATTCTAGAACCAACAGATTTGGGCCTGGGCAGGCTTTCAACAAATGCACATTCCAGGCCTGGAACGCTTGACGCTGGGCAGGCTTCTAGCAAATGCGCATTCTAGGCCTAGAAGGGAGGCCTGGACAAGCTTCCCACCAGGGCACAATTCCAGATTCGGCACCCTTTCAGCCACGCAGCCTTGGCCCCGCAGACCTCAGGTCTAGCATGCGCCCCTCCTGGGCTGGGGCACCTCCCCCCACCCCGGCTCCACCCTCGCCGGCCCCCTCCTCGCCACCCACCAGAACCTTTCCTGCCCACGCCCGCGTGGGGCAGCTCCGGCTCTGGAGGAGGCTGGAGTCCGGCTCCCGGGGGCGGCCCCTTACCCGGGAGGCGTGGCCTCGGCGCCCGGGCGGCCAGTCCCGGTGAGCCCCACCTCGTGACGCGTGCTGCACCTCGTGCCGCGTGCTCCACCCCGTGCCGCGTTGCTCCACCCCGTGCCGCGTGCAGCAGGCCACCGCCCGCCGCCGCCAGCCAGCTGCCTGGGCTCGAGGGTCAAGAATGGCAGTACGCAGGCGCAGGGCGGGAAAGTGGGGCGGCGTGCAAGGGGCGGGGCCGGGGGGAGGGGTTGATGGAAGATGCGGAATGTGGAGGAGAGGAGGTGGGAGCTGCAGGGGGCGCTGCAGGTACTGCTGAGAGACCATGGCGGGGTGGGGATGGATGAGGGGGGGAGTGGAGGGGGACCTGCAGGGGGCACTGAGACATACGGGGAGGTGGATGAGGGGGAGAGTGGGGGGGGGGACCTGCAGGGGGCGCTGAGACATACGGGGAGGTGGATGAGGGGGAGAGTGGGGGGGGGACCTGCAGGGGGCGCTGAGACATACGGGGAGGTGGATGAGGGGGAGAGTGGGGGGGGGACCTGCAGGGGACGCTGAGATCTGGGGGGAGATGGATGAGCGGGGAGTGGAGGGGAGGAGAGAACCAACTGAGAGGGGTTTTGAGAGATGGCGTGTGTGGAAGGGGGAGGGGGGAACCCGCTGGAGGCTACGGAGACCTGAGCGCGGGATGGATGGCGGAGGAGAGGAAGAGGGGGAGGAGATGGAGGGAGAGGGGAACACGGCGGGCGTGATGGAGAACAGGAGTGAGCCCAGGACATGGTCAGGGGGTTAGAAATGGAGGTCAGTGGAGTAAAAGACGTTGAGGGGGGGAAAGGGTGGGCTGTGGAGGAGATATGAGGAGGCCAGAAGGAAGACACAGCTAGGTGGAAGCGAGAGGGAGCGAGAAGGCGAGACGCTGGGAGGGGGCTGGACTCCCGTACAGCTTTACAGCCTTCCCGGCTCTTTAAACAGTCTAAAGTTCTTTCCAGAACCTCTGCGGTAAGGCAGGTGGAGGGCAAGGGAAAGTGAGGGAGAAACAGAGAAGGGGGTGTGGGGAGAGGTAAAACTCAGAAGGAGCCGTGAACCCACCACCTGTCCCTGAATTGTTCGCTTTAAAGGGGTTACTTTCTCGGGTACGAATTTCATCTCAATAAGTTCTTTTTAATGGAGAATAATGATTTTGATGGTCTCCACGAGGAGTTGGTTCTCCAACTAGATACAAGATAAGTACAAGTTTGGAGCCAACGGATGATTAAAATCATTTGCAGTTCACTGATGTTTTTAAGGCATGGTTCACACTATTCCAGGAAATTTCATTCTGTTTTATTTTTACTTTTAAATTTTTTTCAAAATTTTAATGAAAATTTAATGTTTGCTGATTGTGTATAAATATATTTGGATGCCGGGAAACAAAAAATAACTCAAAGAAGAAAGCATTCTTGAGGACAGGGTTGGGGTGGGCCTCCAGAAGCTCAGTGGAGGAATGGCCTTCGTTTGGCCTACCTTTATGTGAGCCCATCTTCCAACAAACCGGTAATGGATTTTTCTCCCATCCATAGCCAGAGAACCGCTGGTGTCCATCAAAGTGCTTCCTATATGTCTGCCCATTCATTCTCCACAGCCCCTTCTTGTAGCTCTCTGTATTTTATTTCACATTATCGTGCAGAGTACGTATGCAAATTTTTTTTTAATTTTTGATAGTACAAAGGATAGAACTAAATTCACTTTTAAAAGAAACTCACTTGAAACTAACACAGCACTGTAAACCAACTATAGTCCAATAAAAAAACCAAAAAACCCAAAAAACAAAAACTCATGTACCAACAGTAATGGGTTTGTTGGTTAAAATCTTGGATGGCTAGTTTTAACATTGTGTCTGGGTTTTTATTACAGTATGTGTGCTATATGGGTGAAGATAAATATTTGAAGGTCACTGGGAAAAGAGTGTGTTATAATAACTCCTTTTAAATCATTTAAATGAGTTTTTCTGCTTGAACAATCACGACCTATTTAGTGCCTTCTCGGGTAATTTTGCGTTATTGCTCTCACACTCATGCAGCTAGAAGGTTTTACCAGGATTTATATAATAAATTCATGTTTAGAAATTTCAACTACTGATTAAAAACACATTTTTTAAAGGAGAGGAGTGACATAGAAAGGGGAAACCGAGGTAGACTTGGAGGGAAAAGTAGGGGCTTAAAGAGGAGACAGTCAGGGGGAGGGGCGAGCAGGGAGAGAGCCTCCTTGAAAGGGAGAGTAGGGTGACATGGATGAAACACTCAAAGGAGGTAGAGCAGAGCAGACAAACCTGCAGTTTTCCAAACTTTGGTTCTGATGTGGAAAGTTCCAGCAAAGATTGCATCTGTTTCCTTTACTCTTTGCAGGCACCCCTGGGACTCCCTGGAAAACCTCCCACTGAAGGATGTGTCACTTTGGAGCCTCTGCGGAGCCTTCTTTCAGAAGGTGGAGGTAGGAGAGACACCCCAGAAGGTTGTCTTCCTTTGAGAGTCTCCAGGCAGCCCCGCTGACTGGGGGAGGGGGAGGAGACTTCACGGGTGCAGGGCCCCTGAGGCGGCCGGTGTCGAGGCAGCCTTCCTGGGCCAGGCTGCTACCCTGGCTGCGCCAGTGAGTGGGTTCAAAAGGTGGGCAGTATTTGGAGGCCACCGGTAGGCCAGACGCAATCTCCAGACAGCAGGCTTGGCTGGCAGCCTCTGGAAGAATCCAGACTGTCGAAGCCTCATTTCGGCAGGGCTGGCTTCTTTGCGGATGCAGGTGACTGTCACGTCCATTCCTTATTCTCTGTGGAATCTGAACTGACCCTTCCTTTCCAGTTCCATCAGCCTCCCTGCGTTTTTGGTTAATGTGATATTCGGGGGGAGACACCTCCAGAAAGAGATGCTGGATTTCTGCTAAAAGGCCCTTGGAGCGCAGGAGACTAGCGAAGTAAGAGATGTGACCTATTTCAGCCCGAGTGCGTGGAGCGGTTTCTACCAGTTAAGCTCTCGATCCCTGTTTATTAGGGGGATTGAGGTAAAACGCGAGGCAGCTTGCTTGCATTTAGTCTAGAATGAAAAGAGCAATTAACTCGTGGGCCTGCAACCGTCTTGTCAAAAGTCTAGACTCCTCAGATTCACTTCAGTTGCCTCCTTTACCCCTTCCCTGTCCCTGCTCCATCCAGACCCATCTCCTGATGGTCCCAAGTGGCCACACAGGGTGTAAGCTGAGCCACGTGTCTGTTCTAATACCCAGAGCTTTGCGCCTGGCTTGGCTTTGCCATCGTAGGTGTCCCTGAGAGCACCGATGGGTATAGCGTAGCCCTGCTGAGACCTGGGAGACCTGGCATCCTGTCCCGGAGGCAAATGCTGTTGCATCTGCTAAAGATGCTGCGGTTGGCACCGGCCAGCCTCAGGTTCCTCCAGCACCTTTGGGGTAGTTGTTGGTCACTTGCCTCCTTCAGGGCACAGTGATACTCACCATGCCTTTTGCCCAGGATGTCAAGGGACTTCTGCGTGGTTGACGGCTGCTTGCTGGATGGGCTCCTGGGAGACTCTACAGAGGACTGTAGCATCGCGGGTGGTATTGTTCCTTGGCTCCTCCACATTAACAGCTTTTGACCAGGCAGTGTGGCTCAAAGGAAAGAAGGGTCCTGGCCAAGTATATGGTGCTTACGACGCAAGATGGAACAAGGGTAGGAGGCCACGTTAACGCTTGGTTGCAGAAAGCAAATGTTCGAGTACCTCTACTCAGCTCTCTTGCCCACAAGGTCTACCTCCAAGGTCTGCTTTTGACCCAGGAGGCATGGATGACGGTGGCGGCGGGGGGGAGCAGACGTAATGTATAATCCTATTCAGAAATGTTAATAGATTTACCCAGAGACATATACATGATCAATATAAAAATATTTTGAAACAAAAAAAATAATAAATGAATGTCTCGCAGGACAGCATTGAATGAGGCAGGCCGGCAAGTGCCGACAACATCTTTTAGAATTTATTCTCAGTCTGCTCACTGCTTGCAGGGCGAGTGTCATGAGTCTTACCACCTAATGAGTCCCTGGCCCCCTAACTTGAGTGCAAAATCTTTACAAGGCACGTGGTACGCACTTAAATAGTTGAGCTTCCCAAGTGAAAAAGGAGTTTGGTGGCGCAATGCTACGTGAAGGTTGGAACTGCCAGAAAATCTGCGGCAAGGGGTCTTTGTCAGTAGTTTGTATCCAGTGTGCCTAGGACAGGGAGGGCCCTCGGCACTGCTTTGTGGAATTGCTGGATGCTGGCGTCCATAGCCCTTCCCCATTCTTTTTTCTTGCCTCTTTAGCATCCAGGAAGGGTGAATTTGGTTTTTATATCCTGGAATCTTACATAAATAAACGTCAGGGTGGTTTTCTCCTGTTGCCCTGCAGCGATATTTACCTGAACAATTGAAAGACATCTCTGACCTCTTCATCTTAAGAAGCTTTCCTGAAACTTTTTACTTTATTCAACAGTTGTTCATTCATGCCGTAGGTGTTTATAATTAACTCTGCTAACTCCATCGTTGGGAAATGGGGTACTCAGAGGACCTCTCTGAAAGGTGATCTGGCACCCCAGAATTTCCAAACTCCACACTGGATGGGCCACTTCCCAAGACGGGCGGTGGGCCTGCTTTAAGGTAAACAGAATTTAACCCATGATAGGTTAGGAGGAAGCCCTAGTACTAACTAAGGTATGTTCGTACTGCCTCAGCCGCGTGTGTTACTATAATCAGTCCAGTTCTAAGGAAGAGGAGATGGAAAGTTAATTTCTACTTTGTCAAATATTAGAATTTAAGAGTAGATACCAAGTTTTTCTTCTGCATGGTTGGTTGTTTCTGTGTTTATTTGCTTATATTGCACTGAAGCCTGACTAGCAAGTGGTAGTACATTATTATTTAATCGGCTGTTACAGCGATAAGGTTGGCCCCTCTGCGTGTCATAAAGATAATTCATGCCCAAAGAGTACATAAACAGCCTAGCTCTTTTGCCTGAAATGTGATTGCTGTCACTCTGGCTTCAACCAATGGGTTGCCAAGGAGCGTCCACTTTCCGAACCTGCCAGTTGACCTGTTGGGCAAACAATGTTTTTATACGGATCGTTATCCTTTGACCTTTGGTATGAACACAGACCGAATGTACTTTTATGTAATGAGCAATTCAGCATTGCTCGTGGACTTGGCCACAGGGCGAAGAGTTTGGGGACAAAGGAGGCACAGGAGAGAATTCTTAAAACCATGTGGGATGTTTATGAGAAGGGAAGAGGCAGGATACAAGCATGGGAATTCGACTGTTAAGCAAAAGCGCAGTAGGTGTTCTGGAACTCTCCAGAACTTTATCATTATAACCTCTACCTTGTCCTGCTTCTACATGAAGAAACATTTGGGAAATAAGTAGATACCTAAATAATAAAAGCTTTATTACATTAAGTCTGATTAAATGGAGTCCAAAAACAAGATTCTTGGGGGGAAAAAATCTGGAAATGTGTACTCCAGCCCATGAATGATAGTTAACTTGGGGGCTGGGGTGCTGAAGAGGCCGATGGGAAAGACTCCTGTTTTTTCCTGTGCATAATTTCTTTAAATAGTACCTAAAACTAGTGTGAAAGAAAAGGTGATCTACTTTTTTGTTGTTGGAAAAAAAAATCCTGGAGGATCAAAAATCTGAAATAAATGCTGAGGGATTATGGACTGTGTTCCGTTTGTCTCTACAGCCCAAGCTTCTAACTGCTATTCAGCATCCAGAGGAAGCATAACTTAGCAGTAAAAGTGGTGCACAGCTTCCCTGCTGTGTGGCCTTCGACTGCTTACTCACCCTCTCTGAGTCTCTATTTTCTCATCTGTAACTTGAGCCTAATAATAGTGCCTTCCTAATTTTATTAATACGGGGAATAAATGAAATAATCCATATCAAGTGCTGAAAAATAACACAGAGCTTGGGATATAGTAAATACAAAATAAACGCTAGTTATTTTATTAGCATTTTTCACTGATTTATGCAACAGTTGTTATTTATAATAGAATATTTATGTTGTTGGAATTCTGCAAGTCTTTATCTATCTATCTATCTATCTATTTATTTATTTATTTAATTTATTTATTTTTGGCTGCGTTGGGTTTCGTTGCTGCGCGCGGGCTTTCTGTAGTCGCGGCGAGAGGGGACTACCCTTCGTTGCGGTGCATGGGCTTCTCATTGCGGTGGCTTCTCTTGCTGTGGAGCACGGGCTCTAGGTGTGCGGGCTTCAGTAGTTGTGGCACATGGGCTCAGTAGTTGTGGCTCACGGGCTCTAGAGCACAGGTTCAGTAGTTGTGGCACACGGGCTTAGTTGCTCCGCGGCATGTGGGATCTTCCTGGACCAGGGATCGAACCCCCGTCCCTGGCATTGGCAGGCGGATTCTTAACCACTTCGCCACCAGGGAAGTCCCTCTGCAAGCTTTTAAACTTCACTTTTTAGATTTCTTTTGCTAGTTCTAAAATTAAATCTGCCTTAAAAAAAAAAAAAATGACATCCCTACATCTTCTGGCACAGAACAGATAAAGAGGGATTATTTTACATTTTTATATTTCTCCAGTAGGTTTAGCATTAGAAAGAGGTCTAAATTCAGTGGCATGGTTAGATCATACCTAATTAGATGATAATTAGAGGCTGGTAATTCTACTCTAAAATCTAAAAGGACTGATGCCCTGTGCTGTCCGGTACCGAGGACAGCTTGGGATGTCCTGATTTTTGCAGGAGCTGTTGTTCCATTCTTGCTCTTGTCAAGGTCAATGCTAACCCCACTGATGGGTCCCTGCTCAGTTCTCAGTGCTCTGACCCCCCCCTCCAATCCTCCCCTGCTCACCCCCCAACACAGGCCACTAGGATCTCGCCTCCGCTCGAAACACCGCCCTGCCCCACACAGAGCCCTCCAGACGCCAGGAGAGCTGATGTCCCCCCATCCCCCAGACTTTAGGCAACCACCTCTCTCCCACCTGCTCCCGTCACACAGCCCCTTACTGTCTCTCACACCCCAAGCAGGCTGTCCCTCAGGGACTCTGCGCTTTGAAGGATGGCAGAATGCCACCCCAAATACCCCACTTTCGCATAAGGATTATTTTGAGCTAAAGGCATTTGGAAAAGAGCAGATGCAAGAAGGGCCCCCTGACCTCCCCTTTTCTTCCTGAAAGCGGGAGATGAACCCCCCCCCCCGCCCCCCGTGAATGGTGCCCTCCCGGTACCAGGAAGAAAGAAACAGTCTTGTCACCAGAGATGGGGCGTGGAGGTCGAGAGAAATCCGAACAAGCAGACTTGTTAAAATAATTCCTATTTTCCTTTAGTCTCCCCATGTATTGTTACTTTTCCATAGTTTCCTGTCTTTGCTCAACTCTGTGGATAAACACCCAGACCTGACCCGTTCACTGGGTCTTTGTTCCCTTGGGGGCGCCAATGTCCATGGAACAATCTGTGTGCGTTTCTCCTGTTAATCTGTCTTAGATCAGTTTAATTCTCAGGCCCAGCTGGAGACCCTAAGAGGACAGAGGAAAAGTTTAGCCTCCCCTAAAATTTGATCTCTGTTGCACCATCCCTTCTCTGAGGCCTTCCTGACCTTCCTGTTTATTTATTTATTTTTTTGTTTTGTTTTGTTTTTTGAATTTTATTTATTTTTTATACAGCAGGTTCTTATTACTTATCTATTTTATACATATTAGTGTATACACGTCAATCCCAATCTCCCAGTTCATCCCACCACCACCACCCCTGACGTCCCTGTTTAAAACGGACCCCCCAGTGTCCTTTGTCAGCTGCCCGTTCCCTAGCATTTAAAAGTGGTTGGCATCTCCTCCAAAACTTGAAGGCTCATGGTGTGCTCATAACAAATGTCACTAAAATGCATGCTCCCCCAGGGCCAAGGTCGTCCTGTTTTCTTCTGTTGTTTGTTCCTTCCTGGTACTAGATCAGGCTTGCCACTTGCAATGCGCTCAACAAATGTCTGTTGAATGAATGGACCTGAATGAATAGTTGTGCAATCATTTTATGCAATAACCTTACCTGGTTCTGAGAGCCAAGTGTTCAAAGTCAATGCGTAGTGGGTTCCGTTTACCTTTTAAGGTTAGTTGTCTATATCCTTGTAACGTCACACACGTCTAATGCTTCTTTAACTTCTCTATTTGGAGGATTTAGAAAGGCTGCCTGCCGTAATACAGCAGTAGGAAATAGAAGCCCCAAACGGAAGCTGAGAGTCTGTTCATGCTTTACCTCTTATGCCCAAAGTACCTCTGGCTTTTCGTTGACACATGTTCTAAAATATATGTTCTACAGAATTAAAATTCAGAATCATTACTTTGGAAAGGGGAAGAGATGGTTTTCATGTGGAACAAGGGCTGCATTTAGGGTGACAGAGGACTCAGAAGAGTCCCCGTGTGTGGGACACCTGCCGAGATGCAGGGCAAACGGTCTTCTCTTCAACTTGGGGTCGTCAGGGCTGCACTTCAACCAAATATTTGTGAATGGATGGATGGAAGGGAGGAAGGAGGAAAGGAAAGGAAGGAAAGGGGAAGGAAGGGGGAAGGAAGGGAGGAAGGAAGGGGCCTGAAAAGCAGACTAGAAACCCCGATGAGTGAGTGGGAGGCTGGCGGATAGACCAGGTTTCCCAAAGGCTGCTGTTCAGGCCAGATGCCCCTCCGGCTAGGCCGCCCAAGGGGAGACACGTTGTCTAAAGCAGCTGGCCTCCTCACATCTCTGGAGAGCAGGACTGTCATGAAGTGGAAAATCACCTTGATAAGTTGCCTGCAGGTGGAAGAGGTTCCCGGCCAACACCCTCCACGAGATAAAGAAACTGCTCTGTATCAGACGTGGAGAATTCGCCTCTATCGTGTTTGCCTTTTCTTGTCTGTTTGTTTTCGAAGGAGGGGGGCGTGCAAGGAAAAGAGCAGAGAGGACGGAAAGAGGGACGGCCAAACAATACAGCTGACCCTTGAGCAACATGGGGGTTGGGGCACTGACCCTCTGCAGGGTCGAAAATTCTGGTATAACGTACAGTCGGCTCCCCCCATCAGGGGTCCCCTGCATCCACGTCTAGGGATTCAACCACCGCGGACCGTGCAGCACTGTTGTATTTACTACTGAAAACACCCACCTGTCATGGACCCACGCACTTCCAACCCGTGTTGTTCAAGGGTCACCTGTACTGCGAAGTGGCTTAGGTATCGCTTAGAGGTGCGTCTTATGAAGCTGCAAGTTGCGTTTCTCTCTCCCAGCCGTCAGTGAGCTCTCCTGCACACACAGAGGCCTTGGTTTGGGGGCGGTGTATGTGGTGTGTGTGCGTGTGATGTTTGTGTACATATAGAAGTCAAGCGAAGGGCTGGCTTCCACGTGGGCACGTGTGCAGTGCAGGCCAGCGTGGGTTGGGGGAACGATCCACCCATGAACTTAACCCAGAACTGGGGTTTGGACGCAGAGGCCACCATGAGGGCGTTGGTTTTGAAAATAATTATAGATTGACGGGAGGTTGCCAAACAAGAGTGTACAGGGGGGTCCCTTTACCCAGTCCCCTGCGGTGGTTACATCTTAGGTATCTGCAGTGCAATATCAAAACCAGGAAGCAGACATGGGTACAATCCACACAGTTTATTTAGACTTCCGCAGTTTTACGTGCACTCCTTTGTGTGTGTGCACGTGTAGTTCTATCACGCGTGTAGATTTGTGTAGCTTCGTAAGTTCCTAAAGCCACAATCAAGATGCCAAGTACCATCAGCCCCGGGATCCCTCCAGCTGCCCCTCTGTAGGCACACGCACCCTCCTCCCCTACCCCATCCCTATGACCATAAGAATTTAAGCCCCTTGCGAATTGGCAGAAATCTTGGGAAGGATGTTGTATTTTTCCACAAGACGGGCATGGGAGGCTCATGCTTATCTTATCTAGACATTAAGGGTCGTGTCGGCTACTATACCATAGCCCTAGAACTATGCTGATGTGACAAAACGCCGCTGACTTCAGTCCTAAAGAGCTCCTACTCCAAAGTCCTCTCATTCCCAAAGTCTGTGTGTGGACAGCCTCTGACAAAGGGGGTGGGGATGGTGTCTGAGAGCTAAACGTTGTGAGCTGGGTCCTCGAGTGCCAGGGGTGTCCATGGAGAGTGGGAAGAAAACCTCGTGGGGGCCGGAAGCATCGGGTCCCTGTGTTACCAGATTTGTTTCCTCTGCAGCCCCGGAACCATACTCAGTGTGCTGTGACAGTGATCGCTTCCATGAAGCATCCCAAGGTGCCTCTATTATGGATAAAGGATACATTTTAAAATCTAGAACAAAGGCGGCAAAGCCATTTGCCTTTAGGGACCAGGCCCATCGGTGACTCTGGCGGCTGGAGATGGGCAGGTGTCCTCTCCCGAGGGAGACAGTGCTCCCAGCACCGCTCAGCCGCGGCCACAAAGAGGCAGATGCCGCGCGTCTTATTTTTCTAGACGAGCCAGGGCCTGAGCGTGCAACTAAATTCCTCTGAGTGTTAAACAGTGGCAACTAATTAAAAGAAGTTTTAAGTCCTCTTGTCAGCCAAACAAAATGGATGCAGGAACCAGATTGGCCCAAAGCCAAATGGGATATTTTCCCGTTGGTTCCCATTACTTAGTCACAGAAGGAGGGGTCGGGTGGCTGGCGCCATGGATCATTCAGAGAGTACTTGTAAGCGCTTTAGGAACTTATGAAGTCACTGTTTTCCTCAGAAGAGAGCTCTGGAAGTGATAATAATTGAACTTTGTAGAGTGCTGTCAGGCTCACCACATCCACGTTGGTTCAGGCGTCCCCGATTTACCTCCCGGTACGACGGTACATGGATGTTTGTCTGAGGTCACAGGGCCTGGGAGTCCAGGCACGGCCTGAGCATCTGAACCGCAGGTGTGCACGAAATCAGGGTGGACTGGGGGCACCCCAGGGCTCTTGCTAGAGCCCCCAAGTGCATGACAATTGCTGCAACGGGGCTAACCAGAGAAAGAGTGACTTTTTCCAACTTGGAAGGGGAAGCTGGTGATGTTGGACCTATTGCTGCTTCTTGAGGGACTTTCACATGCGTTTAGACTATATTTACTTTAGACTGTGTTCAGAAGCTAACCCCCATCCCTCCCCATCGCTCCCCAGTTTTTCTCACCACCATCAAAGACAGCTCTCACCGTCCTCCCCAAGGCACACACACATACACACACACACACACACGCTTGCTCCCTGCATGTTTTTTCACTTTCCTGTCTCTTCACTAGTCCAACTCTGAAGCATCCATCAAGACTCCTTCAAATCTGCCTTTTTCTGTGTCTGCCTGGGCCACACAGGCCCCCTCTGAGCGCTCCCTCCTTCTTCCCCGTTCTCAGGGCTCCCAGGAGGTGGAGAAGGGCAGGCTCGGTTCCTGCAGGGCTGTGTGGATGGTCCGAGGTCAGGAGTTGGACTCTATCTGGGATCCATAGGAAGCCACTGGAAGGGTTTGCCCCTGGGAGTGACGCAACCCAATTTATATTTTAGAAAGTTCTCTCCTTTCCTTATCTCTCATCTCGCACCTCCTTGCACCCTCAGGTGCCTAGATTCATGCTTTCGACTTCATAATGGTAACCGTGATTTTTGCTGATGGGAAGGTCTGCTGCGTTTCCACTGACTTGGCAGGAGAAAGATGCTAAAGGTGTCATTCTGGTGAGGGTGACGGGTGAATGGCTAGGTGGCGGGAGGCAAGCCACCCCTGGCGTCTGGACTTCTCGGGGAGCGGAGATTATTTCTTACGGCCAGAAAGGTCATCAACGTGACCAGGTCATCCCCATGTCTCTCCCTTGAAAGACACGTCCGTTATTACAGCCGAAACATTTTTCTCGTCAGATTACTGTCCGTGAGGATGCTCATTTGGGACCTGTTTAGTCTTGATTGTTCTAAACAGCCTGGGCTGGAGAGTAAGGAAATCAGTCTTCGGTTGGTCGAGCTTGGACACTTGATCTAGAAGGAGACCGAGATGATCTTTCCGGATTGCAACCCTTTGCCCCGGCCTGCGTGCCCGCCTGGTCCAGCTCCTGCCAGCGGCCTCTGGGCCGTCACACCACCTCCCTCTCTGCCCCACTGTTTCTGTGCTGCAGCCTCCCTGGCCTCAGCTTTCCTTTTAAATGCCAAAGGCATGCCTATTTTGGGGGGTCTCCTCCCTCAGACACAGAAATGGCAACTCCTTCTCAATGAAAGTGTACTTTCTCCAGTGTAACTGCTGTCTAGAATATTCCTCCACAGCACACGATTTCTGTCATCGTCATGTGTTTTATTAGCTCTTTCATCTGAATTCTTGTTTATGAGTTTGCCTGTTTATTGTTTGTTTCCCCTTAGGATGTGGCTCCGGGAGAGCAGGGCTGCCTTGGTCCCCACCGTCCCACAGAGCAGTGAACAGCACCTGGCATTCATCTGCTGAGTGAACTTGCAGAGTCCAAATGTCAATGTCCTTTTTTTAAAAAAAAAAAACTTTGTAAATCTATTAGTTTCTTTTTTTTTAGAAGTTTGAAATATAGGACTTCCCTGGTGGCACAGTGGTTAAGAATCCGCCTGCCAATGCAGGGGACAGGGGTTCGAGCCCTGGTCCGGGAAGATCCCACATGCCGCGGAGCAACTAAGCCTGTGCGCCACAACTACTGAGCCTGTGCTCTGGAGCCCACGAGCCACAACTACTGAGCCCTTGTGCCTCAACTACTGAAGCCCGCGCGCCTAGAGCCCGTGCTCTGCAACGAGAGAAGCCGCCACGATGAGAAGCCCACGCACCACAACGAAGACCCAACGCAGCCAAAAATAACTAACTAACTAACTAAATAAATAATTTTAAAAAATTGAAGTATGGTTGATATAATGCACTTTTTTTTAAAAAAAGGAGCCAGGGCTGCTTTTTTTTTTTTTTTTTTTTTTTAATAAATTTATTTATTTATTTTTAGCTGTGTTGGGTCTTCGTTTCTGTGCGAGGGCTTTCTCTAGTTGCGGCGAGCGGGGGCCACTCTTCATCGCGGTGCGCGGGCCTCTCACTGTCGTGGCCTCTCCTGCTGCGGAGCACAGGCTCCAGACGCGCAGGCTCAGTAGTTGTGGCTCACGGGCCCAGTTGCTCCGCGGCATGTGGGATCTTCCCAGACCGGGGGTCGAACCCTTGTCCCCTGCATTGGCAGGCAGATTCCCAACCACTGCGCCACCAGGGAAGCCCAATATAATGCACTTTTAAGTATTGAGTTCCTGCAGTGGATGGAGCGAAGGCACCCCTGGTGGTCTTGACCTTGACAACGGCAGACACGGCATTTGTAACTCCCCAAACTCAGTCTTCTCATTAACCCTGTGCAAGCGTTGAGCTCTTGCAAACGAACTCTCCAAGACGTGGAGCCTTCCAGAGAATGGAGGCGCAGGGCTCCGGAGTGGACGTGTACCAACACCCCTTATCCTACTGCTTGCTTTGGCACCATATGCCCGCTTGCTTTCTGAGAACTTCCTCTGGCTTCTTTCCAGCAACCTGTCAGGAAGTTATAGACTAAGCACCCTTCAGCAGTTAGACTAGACTGCAGTTGTTTTTTGAAAGATGAATTTAGAGGTAATTTCCCAATTACCAGCAGTCGTCACATGAACTGAGACAAAAGACCGCTGAATCTTTGCTTTGGTACAGACCAGCCCTCACTCCAGCAGGAACCGGTTGTTGTGTCTTAGTGATGAATGCAGGGGATCAGTAGCTTGAAAACCAATTAGCTTTCTGCTTCTTTGCTAATGAGGGGCCAGTGCCGGGCAGAGTTTGGCTGCTTGAGAATGGAGTTCAAACAGGGCCAGCCGTGGAAGTCAAGCTAGCAGAACTGATGAAAGGAACACACCTCAAGGACGTCTGTGTTCTTAGCAATATCAAAATGTTCATCTTCATTTGATGGAACACTTCTGAGTCTGAACTGTCAGTATAGACGTTAAGGATGTAATAGCTATTGACGCCTATTCTAGATAATAATGCCTAAAGATATCACTGGGGCATTTTTTATGGGAGCTTCACTCTGCAAGTGGAAGTTTTTCTGCATTGTTGCTATCTGCAAAAACGTCAGACTTATACACGCTAATATTTGTAAGGGGGCATTGGTATTATTTTTTCCTGCAGTTGTTTGTGTGGCATTGTGCTTTGTTAATGAGTGCATTGTGTCATGGGTTGATGTCACAGGGCGATCGATGGCACAGGGGGACGGGGGGTCACCTTGAGGCTGGTGCTTGGGCTCAGGGTCTGATTTGCCGCCATGAAGGTCTAGGAATTTGATTCTGTCGGGACTCCACAGTGGACTCGGAAGGCACTGGCATATCAATCGGTGCTAATTTCTTAATTTACGACAAAACACGACCTTTCTAGAAAGATAGACCCCAACTGTACCATCCAGGCTTCCTCATTCCTTGCAGCTACTGTGATGAGAGAGAACTGTGGTTGGTGGAAAGACAGACTGGGGCAGAGTCCCAGCTCCACTAGTGACCTCCAGCAAGACCCGACCTTTCTGAGCCTCAGTTTCCTCATTTGTAAGATAGCCACCCTGCCTCCTACTCACAGGGCAGCTGGGAAGATTAAAGGAAAATATGTATGTAAACTTCTGGGTCTAAAAAGAAGCACTGAATGATTTAAATGAGACAGGCAAATGCAGTGGTTAAGCATATAGACTTCAGAGTCAATGAGTGGATTCCTCTTACAGCTGTCATCCCCTGAAATACGCTGCTTCTTTTTTCTGAGATTCAGTCTTCTCATCTACTAAATGGGATCAGAATGTTATCTACTGCATAGGCCTGTTGTTGCATTGAGTGAGATACTGAATGGTGATCATGGTGCCTGGACATAGCAAGGGCTCCAGTGAATGGAACCCACCACTGTCACTAGGAATCTTAGTAGTTTGGCTGGTGGAAACCATAGCAGCTATTGTGGCACCACCAGCAACCAAAGCAAAACAAGCCAGGAGGAGGTGAAGATCGCTTGATGAGCACAAAATCGAATGAAGAGGTGGACGGTCACGGGCAGAGCTTCTCTGCCCTGACATTTATTGGTGTTTCAGGCTGGGAGATTCTCTGTTGTAGGGCTGTCCTGTGCTCTCCCTGGTGCTGAGCTGCATCTCTGGCTTCTACCCCCAGATGCAGTAGCACCACCCAGTTGTGACAACCAAAGATGCCTCTGGACACTGACCCACGTCCGCAGGGAGAGGGCAGAATCACCCCGCTTGAGGAGCTCTAGTCTAAGGGACAACTTCACCCAGACCAAGGAGAAGCCCATGGTCCTCCATAACTTGCTCCATTGCCCGCACCGCTACAGGGGCCTCCCTGCCCGATATTGTGCTTTGATCCTCCCTTTTCTCATCTATGCTATCTTTTGTCTGTTTGATGGCAAATATCGAACGACTGCTATGAACCAAGTACCTGGAGGATAACCTACGGGGGAGCAAGTCTCAGCCTCTCCCTCGGGGACACTCCCTCACACAGACCTTCCACCTTGAGCCCTTCCGTCCGCACACTGCCGCTCACGTGGTCTGGTGCCTTGACCCCAGGTTTCTGAAGCTCCCCACACACAGCCTGGAGCCTCCCTTGGCCCCTCGGAGACAAACCTTCTCTGCATAGAATTACCTCTTTGGAGAGCTCATCTTTTTCCTTGTGCAGTTGCCCGCGATATTTCCTAGCATTATGATCTTGGGGATGAGAATTAACCTCGCCGGACCGCAGGTTCCTGTGCAAAATGAGGGCAACGACAGGTTCCCCAGGTGGTGCCTGCACGCAGGTGAACCGAGATTCCCGGGCCTCTTATCTCCTCTCTCTCTTTTCTAATGATAACTTCATTCTCAACTGTACCTCGCCCGGCCTCTTGATATTTACCACAAAGTGGTTTTTGAGGACAGAGCTTAACTTAACGTGTCAAAGCTTCAGTTTTTTTTTTTTTTTTCTATTATTCCAGTGCCTGTATTGGTCTGCATTACTATCCAATTTCAAATGTTCCTTACCAGTGGAACTCAGTGGTTTGTAAATCTCTATATCATGGCCAGAACAGTTTGCCCCACCGTAATTTGGACTAATCTCTGAGAAGGCCTGGCTGAATGAGTAAAAGTACAAATAATTTTCCAATTAAAAAAAAAAAGAAGTACTTTATTACTTTCAAACCAAGCAAGAACTGGGCTAGAAAACTATGACTGAAGAAAATTCTTTAGGGAAATATTAAGTAAACATTAAGAATGACTGGGAACTTCATTTCGTAAGTCTCTATTGCTTCTTGGTTTTATGAGCCTATGCAATACCCGCCAGGAGATAAGTGCATATATAATCCCTGCTTTGCTTGATGTGTTGGGTAACAGCTTGAGCTCTTAAGTAGCTTCAGCAGTCACCAGAAGTCCCGTTGGCGCTGTTAATTTGCTTAGCAAAGGCTTTCTTTAAAGATCTTAGAAGGTAAACTTTAACCTGGCCTCTGTCAGGATTACTATTAGACGTACAGAATTGATGAGGTTTACTTAGCTCATTTCCATTTTTGCTGCACTTACCAGGGCAACGGTTCCATATTTCTGAGATACATAATGTTCATGTCATGACACTGTTTTTATAGCTGCTTCACGTAATTTAATTTGGGGCACCCAATTTAATCATGTGTGTCCTGTTTTACCTATTGATTTTTCAAAGGGAAGTAAATAATTTTAAAAGGAAATTTTCATTCCTGTTCACCCACACTAGCTCCCTATCTCTGTCTAACAAGTTGAATCATTGCCATGAGGTCTCCTGGAAAGCTTGCAGAACTGGACATCAACAGAACTCGGCCAGATTCGGGTTTTGTCTCTAATGCACTATGCTCATTTCTTCAATATGCAGTGTCAGTATTTTGGAATAATCTTCAATTTTCCTACCTCTCAGCATTGTGAAGATTGAATTTGGGAAAGAAGGAAAGCAGAAAGGTTTCATACAAAAATCTGTCCACAGGGTCTCTCACATCTGCAAAATGAAAATGGATGGGTTGGCATATCAGAATTCTAAAAAGATCTTTAAGAGAGAGTGTGCAGGAAGGGAGCCGTGGAGGAAAGCAGAAATGTCACAAGGGACATTTCACAAAACACATTGTGCTTTAGAGATAAGGTCAAGTTTCAGGCAGGAGAGGCAGCGCCTGCTACGGAGGATGGGGGCGGTCAGCCCAGTGATATTTGGTCTCTAGTTTATGCCATGACTTAGGGCCAGACAGGCAAGATTAGGAGAAAGGTGGGCCATCACAGTTACCAAGGAAGTTTGTATAGTATTGTTACAAGGGAAAAGAGAACGGCCAGCCACATTATCCATAATAGCCCCTGAATGGAAACAACCCAAATGTCCATCAGCAGAGGTATGGATAAACAAAACGTGGCATAAACACACAATGGAATACTATTCAGCCACGAAAAGGAATGAAGTACTGATATATGCTTGAAAATATGATGCTAAGTGAAAGAAGCTCCAAAAGGCTACATCTCGTATGATTCCATTTACAGGAAATCTACAAAATAGGCAAATCAGTAGAGATGGAAAGTGGATTGGTGGTTGCCAAGGGGTTAGGAGGTGGGAATGGGGAGTAGTGAGTGGTTTCTTTTTGGGGTGATGGAATGTTTTAAAAGTGATTGGGGCGATGGTTGCACAATTCTGTGAATATATTAAAAACCACTGAATTGTATACTTTTAAAGAATGAATTATTTTAGGGTGTGTGAATTGTATGTTACAGGGGGAGAGAGAGAGACAGAGAGAGGGAGAGAATTAGGAGGTTATGATCATAAAAACTTGAAGTAGGATTTTTAAAAATCATTATTTCTGTTAATAAAAGTTATGCCTCCAGGTGCTGAGTTGCTGGAAAGAGTTTGGGTTTTGGAGTTCGGAGACCTGCCTCTAGGCCTCGGGCAAGTCTCTTAAACTTTCAGGGCCTTAATTTCCTCATCTAAGCCTCAGGGAGTTAGATAAACTGATCCACGTGTTCCTTTCCGGCTCTAAATACCCTGTGATTTCCAAGATTCTCTTCCTGTCTTCTTTCTTGCCAAGCATCGCCCCAGAAAATTCGACCCGACATCTTGCCAGCACTGACATGAAGAGAGCTTATGGTGTTAAATAACTTTGGATGTTTTACATATTGGATTTCCTTTGAACGGGGCGTCCTTAAAGCAGAAAGTTCCTAATTCTTCTCAAATCGTCCCATACGATTCTAAAAATACTTAGAAACGCCATGCATGGATCATGGGAATTGTGACCCTTGACCGACATTTATGTAACCCTCCGGTTACACAATCAGGCAAGGTGAGGTTAGAAAAAGGAATGTCTTTTGTCTCGAGTCCGGTACCTGCCCATGGGACCAACTTACCACCTTATTTTCTTTCTTGATTCCTGTTTATCTCTCCTGACCTTATTCAAAGCGACTTGAAAACATTAAGTACAGCTCTCGATTTGGTTAAACTGATGGCTCTAAGTGAAAAAACAAGACTGTCAACTTGGAGCTGTAGATAAGGCCGTTTTCCGGGGACGTGAGGACACCAGGCTTTACCTGAAACTGACATCTGAAAGTCAAAGGTGGAGGGGGCTGGTGGGGAGGAAGGAAAGAAAGGCAAAGGAGTTATGTTACAGTTGGTAAAGGTTAGAAATGAATCACAAGATCAGGGTAGGAAACCAAGTAATAAAATAAGTGCATAATAGTGGGTTGCCAGGCAGACAGTGGGCTAATACTAAAGTGACAATTGATACAGCTGGGGGGCTCAGCAAGGGAAGAGTGGGCGAGATGGAAAAACAAAGGAAGAAATCATAAAAGCCAACACAGAGGGGAAGAGCAGTCTGTCACTTTGTCTTAGGAGAAATTAAGCAGCCAGACAAATTATAAGTGTACTTTCCCTGGGAAACATGATCAGACAATCTGAGATTGGCACTCCTGGCGGGGTGGTGAGCGGCACGATGGCGTCCTGTGGGTTGACCTCTCTGACTCGGCATGGGGACAGTCGGGACTTGACAAAGTTTGCAGGTGTCAGTGAGGTGCAGGAGTGGCAGCAGGGTGATGTTTGGGGGTTTTGCTGGATCTCCTTGATTATTCTGTTCAGAAAGGGAATAGCAGACAAAGGTAAAGACATGTAACGTTACTGGGGGCCCGTGTATCCATCCGTGGGCTGCCATGCATTCCGCCCTTTGATTTTCCCCGTGACCCTGTGCAGTTAGAACTATTCTTATCCCACTGTTCCAGACGAGGACACTGGGGCAGCTTGCTCAGTCACACACAGCAAGGACCCTGTGCTTCTAACCTCCCTGACGTCTGTGTCCCTCCCCGGGCGTCCTTCTGGAGCCACGGCATAAACGGTTAAACGTACCTCTCCCAGGCAGGGCTGGAAGGAGGGGTTTTCAGGGACCACCTAGACTTGGATGACATGGATTTCACTTGTCCTGTCACCATAAAGGCAATGGACTTGGCCATTCTGACCATTTGATCTCCTTTGCAGTCGGTTGTCTTTTTCTTCTCTCCATTGGCAATGGCTTCACCAGGCTCTCAGAATAACACCTTGCCAAGAGTGTGCCTCAGTGTGTCTGGGGAACAAGCTGCACAGAAACCCCCTACACTCAGACACCGACCTGCCCAACCAGGCTGCGGAGCTGGCCACGGCCTGCGGTCCAGGCAGGCCTCAGGTGTACGGGGCAGCTCAGCTCAGCGTCCAGACGAGAGTGGGGTCTTGGAAGGATGGGGCTCCTCCCCCATCTCTCTCCAGCCCACGCAGAGTCAGGCAACCACTCTCAGCCACAGTGGACCTCTGCAGACGAAGAAGGGATTCAGTCTCGTTCTAGAAGGTTCTCTCCAGTTCTCAAATGTTATGACCAAATGAAGAAAGAAAGGCTGACTTTGAAATCAATGCCTCGACAGGGCAAGGCAGAGAGAGTTTCTAGTGGACGGCCCAGGCCTAGCTAATGTTTCGTGAAGGTAGTAGAAGGCATCATTTGTTTTCAGAGTGTAATTTTATTGTATCTTAATGCAACGAAGGTAAGATAAATTCCCTATTATTTTATAATAACCCTATCATTTTTATAATACCATACTATTATAATAACCATTTCACTGCAAGTGATGAATATGTAATTGAATTTTTAAATATTAGTATATTATAATTTACCACCACAAACTTTGCTCTTTTTTCCCCGTAAATTTTTATATTTTCACTGTTGAAAAACTTTAAAATATTTTCTGAAGTCGCTCATTCAGGCTTATACTGCAGACTTTCTGCTACAAACCTTCTGCCGTCATCTCTCTTTTCAGATGGTAAACTGCTCTGAAAGGCTTAATGAATAAATGAATAAATTAATAATGACCAGAGAAAGGTCCCGGTAAAGCAGTGCGTGTTTGGGGTGCTTGGCTGACACTTAGTGAATGGTGACGATCTTATGATAAAAGATGAACTTAAGCCCCTCCCCCCCACCCCAACTCTCCTTCCTGACTCCTAAGAGTTTTCACTGGCGTGGTTATGTAAATGTGCAGAGTATGAGGGAAATTATTGCCTAATGTCAAAAACAAATGAATCACCAGTATAAAGGGCGATTCTGCCTCACGCTTTTATGTCTACAGTGACTCCTGATGGTGCTGCGTTGTGCTGCTGGGGGTTGCTTGGAAAGTCTGAGCCCCGAGTGACAGGGAGGCCCAGCTACGCACAAGCCAGGGGCAGTGCTCCAGGCAGAAGGAAGAGCAGGTGCAAAGGCCCTGAGTAGGAACAAAGGTGGCTCAAGGATGTGACCAAGTTTAACTCACAAAGAGGAAGCTGATTTTGGAGTTCTGAGGAGCACCTTGTAGCTCCCAAGGGCTGACCACAATCTGATACAGAGGGTTGGGTAAGCAGATGGAACAGGTTACGAAAAAACAATGCACTGACATTTTTGGGATTCTTCTGGTTGCTCTGTGGACCGTCCCACACCCATCTCACCCCTCACATCAGTTAGCACAGTGTCTGGCCTCATGAATTGCGCTCCAATATGTGTCAGTAAATGTCCCAGGCACTGCAGAAAGGGAAGGAGCAGCACGGGCCAACCCCAAGCAAATAAATGCCTTTCTGTTAAAACGTGAGTGCCTGCAACCAGAGATAGTAAAGGTCGTTTCCCAGAGATGACCTGTCCAGGCCACGATGTATCGTGGAGACTTAGATTTCACCTCTGACTTAGACTTTTTTTTTTTTTTAAAGGAACAACATATGTCATATGAAACTTTTTTTTGACATGACAATACCCGGAATGATGAGATACATAAAGAACAATGAAACGGCAAGCGTTTCTAAGTATATTTTGAGCAGTTATTATCCGCCATCAGTGCCTTTCAAATGTCACTTTGTGGAGGGTTCCTCTGTTTGTCGCAAAGCAGGAAACTTTCTCGCTGTTCTTCTTTAAAGTAGTTGAGAGTATTTTAAATCTCTGTGTCGAACTATGCAAGTCGCTCCAAAATCAAAGTGCTCAAAACCTTTATTTTGAAAAGCCCAAATGGTGCCCATCAAATCAGCGAGAACATTCCCTTTTCAGAATTTAGCACGTGCTTCTGGAAATGTCAGATGTGCTCTCATTTAAATAATGTGACATCTCACAAGAAGACATCTGATGAGCATTGCATTCAATTGTTAAAAGTACAACAAAGAAAGTCCAAGAAGATCCCCCCCCTGCCGAAATTTATCATTAATAATTCACATGAGCTACTTTATGTGTGGACACCTACTGAATGTGATTGAATTTCTCTTTCTCTCTCTGCAAATGGAGGCTGTGAGGACTCATTTTAACTGAAGGGACACCTGACATTTTCACCTGAAAGGAAGAAAGACGAAGCGTTACAGTTACTCAGCTAGGCTTCACGCACTCAAAATGTATGCAAAAATGTCTAAACACAGAAGTGCTTGAGATACATCTTCAAATACAGATATTTTAAAAACGTGTCGTGACCCCCAACACAGGAGCTTTTCACTTACCACCATGGGCCAACTCACAGAAAATCCAGGCTTGCTTGTCTGCGACTCATCACATTTTTTACAGGTGTGCGCAGGGTTCAGAATGCTCGTGCATCTCTTGAAACTTTGAACCTGGAAGTTGTAGTTTGCTGAATAGAAGTAAACACGAGCCCCCGAAGGACTGGTCCATGGCTACCGTCTTGTTCCCAAGATGCCACAGGCCCGGGAAGACAAATGTTGGCCTGAATACAGATGGGGTTGGTGTAGCGGGTCAATGGGAAGGGTACCAGGGAGCTGTTTCTGGGCCTGGTATTCACCCTTTTCCTCTTCCTCTTCCTTTGCTCCCCACCCTTGGTCAAAAATATGGAGGCCTGACTTGAATAAATAGTTCAGGGAGCAAAAGGCCGGCCTCGGTGCCAGGTGAAGTTTTGAGACAGGTGGCTCACCCTTGCCCATGGACTAGCCCCTGGCACCCATAGCATCGGGGGCCAACAGCCTTCCCAGTGCTGAATGAGATCAAGGATGGGAAACAATTAAGAAAACTTTGCTAGCATAGCCCCCTAGCCTAGGAAACGGCTCTCTGAAGGAGAAACGGTCCTCTCTCGGAGAAAGTCGAGGCAAGGCGGCCTGAGTCACCGTGCATCTTTGTGATGCAGCCCGTGGCGCAGGGTCCACTGGGGAGGGGAAGTGTAATGGGCTGCCATGCTTCCTCTCACCAGGCTTAAATTAATTTCTTCATATGTTCTCGTTAGTTAACAACGATTGACAGAGTGAAGATATTATTAATAAAAATTAGGTAACCAGCCTGGGAATGGACTTTTGTTCGTGCCTCAGCACTTAGCAGAGGGCAAGTGTAAAAAGGATATTTTCAGCAGCTTGTGATTGGAATGAGTCGGGCCAGGTGGAAAATGATTCCAGCCATTTATCAAAGCTGTCAGGACGCGTCTCCCACCAGAAGTGTTTACCAATATTCACAACGAGCTCCTGCGTGCTGCTAATAGGAGCCCGGTCGGCCGTAACTCAGGACTTTGAAAACGACTCGGGTTATTTAGTGCACCCATTTGATTGAATGTGCGTACGTCCTGGGGTTCCTGATGCTTCTAATCATGAGAAGGTACTGTGGAACTTCTGGAAAGGTGAACAACTGCTCAGAAAGGCTGCTCAGAAAAACGCCTGCCTGCGGAGCTTCGAATGAGCCCGGGCAGAACGTGCTCTGGGGAGCGGATGATGCGGGGGGAATGGCAGCATCACGAGTGAAAAATGAGCTGGTTGTTCCACACACGTGACAACATAAATCTGGTTCAAGGAACTGAGAGAGAAGAGTAGACAGGAAAGCATACGGAAGAAGGTAAATAAAAACCCGAGGTGATACTGCCGTTACTCCATTAGGGGGTGGATGCATCGATTGGGTGTATTTATTGCCTGCACCCTGTACTTGGTGCTTAGTCACTGTCGCCGAGGGGGGTTCTGCTCCTCTGTGTGTAGAACTTGTCTTCCAGCTGTGTTTGTTTAGCGGCCGTTTGCTGTGTGCCTACTATGTGCCAGGCATGGTTTAAGGTGCAGAGTTTGCTGAAAGGAGTGAGGACACAGACTCCTAGAAGTCAGGAATTTTGCCTTTGCTTTTTTGTCCCTTCAAAAACCCACAAGGATGTTTATTTGGGTTACCAAGTATGATCTGGGCTACCCTCTGATGTAAGTTCTGTAAGTATCCTCACTTGACCGATGAGGGAACTGAGGAAGCATAGAAAGGGTATGACTTGATGAGGGCCACATGGTCCAGATACGAATGGGAGCCTCGGCCTCTGGCGTCCACGCTGTCGGCTACTACACTACTCTGCCCCCAAAAGGGCACCATAGGCCCCGCCTGCAGATTGAAATACTGAACCAATCCCTGTTTCTGATTACCCGAATGGTCAAAGAGGGTCCACGGGTCAGTGAGGTTGACCCACATCTGTACATATAGAAGCTGGTGTCTGAAAGCCCGGACTTCCCATTGCCTTCCAACCCTGGCGCAGTGGACCCTGCCACTTGGAGAGAGAGCCCACAGGGGCTTGTGCGCTGAGGCCAGCCCCTGAGACAGACGTCCATGCCCTAGACCCTGCTGGTCCTGGCCAGGTCAGCCCCCAACAAGGCAGAGAAGGATTGAGAAAGAGGCCTCTTGCATCACAGCTTCCTTGCACCAAGCCAGGGAAAGAAAACTTGCCTAACCTCGGCTTTCGGCAGAGCTGCAGGATGGAATTCTGCCTGATTGAAAATTAAAGAATGGCAGAGACATAACCAGGGCAGAGGTCTCCCCAGCCCCTGCTTCCCATTTTCCTGGCTGAAACACCAACTTACTGACGAGACAAATCTTCCCCATCTGTGTTGGCCTGTGATTCTAGGTACCCACAGCAGATTTCTCACCCCCTTGCCAATTTTACTTTCTCTTGAAATATCCAAAACACCAGAATGAAAGTTTCTTTCCACCTTTACCATTTATTCTACTTGGTTGCCTCTTCCAAGCAACACAGACTAGTTTAGGCAAAGGGGCTCATGGGCTGGCATCTTTTTCCATCAGACTCTGTGGTCATTGTTCAAACAGGGTTTTCTGCGTGTGGGTAGAAGGGCTCTGATTTGGTACTAGGATATGAGAGCAGCATCCTGAGGGTCCGCCGTTTCCTCTGTATTTCAATTTGGAAATATTTTAGGGTTTTACGGCTAAGTTAGATGCCCCAGTCCCTGATGAGACATGCTGGCTGGACCCCGATCCTGGGGGATGTGTCCCGAGTACCAATGCTGTGAATCCCACCTCCCACCCTTGGGAGAGGAGTTGAGATTTACTGAGTTTTAGGAATTATCCCCAGCACGGATCAGAAAAGACGTTTTTGTTCTGAGCCGCAACAAGGCTGGCATGTGGAAGAATTTGCATAGTTACCAGGGAGCGCTAGGGAAGAGGAGCGTTCAGTTCCCGAGCGATTATCATTCTTCCCCATAGAGTTAACTGCGCTGCAAAGTGGATCCATTTTCTCGCTGCAAAATAAGTGCGTTGGATTGTTTTTTTTCAGTAACTATGCAATTAGTTCTTTTTGCCCCGTGCGTTGCCTGGTGGTGCTGTCTTTTCTCTGTGAGTGTGCTTGGAACGGTGTTTGGCGGTGAATCTGTCCTCACTGCTGCACACGCTCTGGGAAAATGGACTTGCTTACTCTGTAGCACCTGAAATCGAGGGCACTGTGAGTCGGAAGGGCCGGCTCAGTTTAGGGATAAGGAAACTGAGACCGTAGAGGGTAAGTGACCGATCCAGGGACACTCAGTAACGATGGCACAAGCGCTTTCAAAGACCACCTGGAGCCGTACCACCCAGCTAGCGCCCTCCACACTTAAAGTCATATGCAAACACATAGGAAGAGTAGAAAACTGGGGATTGGGGCCAAAATCTGGGTATGCTCTGTTTACAGCATGAAACTGATGAAGAGAACAAGGCAGGGTTGTAAAAAATTAGGGCAAACCTGAATGTTAAATTTTCTTTTGTCATATCTTAGTTTGCTGCTCCTTTCCACCCAGTGTAGTTGTGTACCTAAATTAGCTGGCATGTGACTCTGACTTCCCATTTCAATATGCACAAGCAGCATGGATACAAAGTCCTTCCCAGCGTCCAACAAGAAGGGAGGCTTAGCAAGCACAGTGTCACCGGTCTTCCAAAGTAGGGGAGAGGGAAATAAGACAAAAACCAAAGCCACCGTGGACCTCAGAATCCATGGCAGTGAACACATGCAGTGACGAATCGACGGGACTTTAGGGATAGAAGCAGTCCTGGACTGTGTCTCATCCACCTCCGCGCTGTACAGGTGAAGAAAGTGAGGCGTAGATGCTGGTCTCACTGGCTTCTGGGGGAGCTGGAACCAGAATTGCCCCAGGTCTCCTGAGTCGGGGTTCTCTATAGGTTGGGATCCTGTCTCAGTTAGGAAGCTTTTGGCTGCAAACCACAGGCCACGTAACTCAAACAGCCACTCCACAAGGGGAGTTAGGCTCTCACATGGTACAGAGAAGCGCGATGCTAGGCACAGCCTATGAGCAGTCCTGGAATCTGCGGTCCTGACTTTGAGGGCGACTCTCCTGTCACTGCCTGGGGCCCTAGCCTCCATAGAAGCTCACCGTCAGCATCCCACGGAGGTGACCCTGCGCCCTGAAGTCGTTCAGGGGATGGATGTGGCGTGGAATGTTGAATTCCAACATGTGCATCACTTCTGCACACCCAGAGCTCCTGTACGCCTCTCCAGAAACCCGATGGAGAACTCTCCAAAGAAAATAAACAAGACTGGGGACTTCCCTGGTGGCGCAGTGGTTAAGAATCTGCCTGCCAATGCAGGGGACACGGGTTCGATCCGGGAAGATCCCACAAGCTGCGGAGCAACTAAGTCTGTGTGCCACAACTACTGAGCCCGCATGCCACAACTACTGAAGCTCGTGCTCCTAGAGCCCGTGCTCCACAACAAGAGAAACCACCGCAATGAGAAGCCTGTGCACTGCAACGAAGAGTAGCCCCCGCTCGCCACAGCTAGAGAAAGCCCGCGCACAACAGCGAAGACCCAACGCAGCCAAAAATAATTAATTAATTAATTAATTAAAAAATGAAAATAAACAAGATTGTATGGATTTGCTATTTCCGTGGGTCACTAATGATTGCAAGGGAAGATAACGAGCCCTCTAGAAAGGTTCTAACACTTGGTTATCAGCATTCATTTAACATATCTTATGTGCAAAAGTTATGCTTTATTAACACAAACAGGCAAAATGGGTTCCCTCTAGATCCATTTTTATTTCTTCATTGTGGAAAGAATATGCACACAGACAAAATCGTCTCCTGGGAGAAGATTCCCAAATGACACAAATTGTCTTCTCTGCTGGGTGAGTGTACATTCAGCCCAAGACTATGGTCTTAAGACATTACAAGGCTGTTGAGAGACGTGGAAAGGATTAGGTGGAGGGGTGGGGGGCAGGTGGGTGGGTGTGTTGGAGACCTGCCTGCCTCCTAGAGTGACCTTCAGACGAGCGTCCCTCCCCCACATACAATATACCCGCTCCCCACATTGGGCCATTGTCCCACATCTTGCACATAAAAGACGGGACTACGTAATCTTTTTTGTTTTTTAATTGAGGTGAAATTCATAACATAAAATCAACCATTTTGGAATGGAATCTAAAAAAAAAAAAAAAAAACAGGTTCTGAAGAACCTAGGGGCAGGACAGGAATAAAGATGCAGATGTAGAGAATGGACTTGAGGGCACGGGGAGGGGGGAAGGGTAAGCTGTGACAAAGTGAGAGAGTGGCAGGGACATATATACCTCCCAAATGTAAAATAGATAGCTAGTGGGAGCAGCTGCATAGCACAGGGAGATCAGCTAGATGCTTTGTGACCACCTAGAGGGGCGGGATAGGGAGGGTGGGAGGGAGACGCAAGAGGGAGGAGATATGGGGATATATGTATATGTATAGCTGATTCACTTTGTTATAAAGCAGAAACTAACACACCACTGTAAAGCAATTATACTCCAATAAAGATGTTAAAAACAACAATCAACCATTTTAAAGTGTGAAATTCAGTGGCATTTCGTACATTCACAATGTGATGCAACCACCACCTCTATCTGGTTCCAAAACTTTCATCGCCCCTGAGGGAGAACCCCAACCCATCAAGCTGGATTAACATCATCTTTTAAGGACCCTTTCAATTATATGATTCTATGGCTTTAAAATAGGAACTAAACTCATTCAACTCTGTAGAAAACAAACAAACAAACAAAAAACAAAAAACAAAACCCTCCATGCTTCAGAGACTTTTAAGATTTCCCCATAAAAGCAGAACATCTAAATATTTGTCCCTAACAAACACAGCCGGGGTGGATGCTTGGGATTGCCAGGGGCAGATGATGCCGTACAGATCATCACAGGACTGGACAGTGTTTTCCTGCGGTTGGAAACTTCCACGCCTGGGCCAGTTGGTGCCCACGGAGTAGAATCCCTGGCAATGGACACCCAGAGTTGATTTGCGCACATACTTTCGGCTCCAGGACAAGATACGGGATTTACATGGTTAGTTTTCTTATCACCTTCTGGAAGACTGCTGTCCCTTTTATCTTTACCAGGAAAGGGGCATGCTGACCTACGAATTCAGATTCCTGAACTGAGGGGAAGTTTTGTGGTCATTCCCTGGGTGTAATGAGCCTCTCTGTCACCCCCATCGGTGGTGGGGTGGAGTGGGGAGGTCTCAGGCTTGCAGTGGAGAGCCCTTGCTTGGGAAAATGGCTTATTTGCCCTCTCTGGGTCTCAGCGGTTCCACCCCTCCAATGAAAGAATTGGTTGTGAGTGGTGAATTTCTAATGTTTTCTGAAACTCCTCGTTCAAACAGAGATCCAATATGGCAGTCTAATATAATACTCACCACGGGTGAAGTCAAAGATGCTGCAGGTGAGGAAGGCTCTGAGCACATCTCACCTGGCCATTCCCCCTTCCTCCCCCGGGAGGCTCAGAGGGCTGCCCCCAAATCCCTCAGAGCACGGGATGGAAACCACAGATCCTGGCTGTACAGGAACTCCAAGCACTGGTGTTGATGGTCTTTGGAATTTCTGTTTTCATTTTATTGGCCTCAAGGTAACCATTGACCAATGGATATCAATCAAACTGTCCTCAGAATCCTCTGGGAGACGCCACCCAAGTACATGGCTTTGTTTTTCATTGCTTACCTGGAATGGAGCCATTCTGCACCCCTCGCCTCCACTGCTCATTCGTCCTGGCCCTGCCCTGGTTTCCATGTTGCCCTCCTGACGGCTCCATCCACGCAGGCATCCTGTAGGCTTTTCAAAGTCTCGCTCCCTCACTCCTCAGGACCCTGGGGACAGCTAGCTGCAGCTTAGGACAACAAAAAATGTGTATGTGACCTCAGGAAGGCGTAGGGAAGATGATACCTTTAGGTTTGAAACTATTGTTTTTTAGTGTCTGGTCTCTCTCCTTTCAACAAAGAGGTTTTGTATGTGGACTCAACTTTTTAGATGTTTCTTCAAAAGAAGAGCAACTTTGTACATTAGGACATATGTGGCCCCGGGAAAGCTGGGGCTGGGGGGTCCCTGCGGTGTTTGCAAATGCAAAAATGACAAATGCAACTCACAGGGTGGGCCGGCCAGAGGTGGCCACCCACCCTCCCCAGCCACCTTGGAGTGTGTTGAAAAATCCATGAGGGGGTTTGACTGAAGGTCCTTAGGGATTCCAGCAGCAGGGTGACAGTAGAGCTGCCCTTGCAGGTCCCCGTGGAAACCAATGGCCGGTACTCAGTTCTGAGACTTACTTACAACTAAGCCCGTGGGTAAATGGGGAAGACGCAGGGTCACTGGTCAGCCCTTTGAAGACATTGCTCAGTGAGTCCCCTTTGGAGCAGGGAGTCTCCAAGGACAGGGCCAGACTGGAGCCCTAAGACATCATCAACAGAGGGATTAGGGAACTTTGCCTGTTGAGTCCTCAAAACCCTAGCTTCTCTCTGTATCACTCTTTTCTTCTAGAGAACTCAGTACTTTTAGGTAAATCTGGCTCCAATGTTTACTTTTAACATTTTGACAAGGGACACTTGCAAAGGAATAATACCGTCCTTCCATCATGTACATGTGCGTAAGGGGTCGGTCGGATGACTCACGGCTCCTAAATTCTAACTGAACCAACTTGTTCTCTCCAGGAGACTCAGAATGTAGAAACCTTGTAAGTGTTGGTAGCATGTAGAACTGCGCATAAATTCTAGTTTCTCCTTTTTGTTTTTTTAATGTCTCTTTTATGTCTCTCGCCCATTTTCTAATTGGATTTTTTTAAAATTAATTAATTAATTTTATTTATTTTTGGCTGTGTTAGGTCTTCGTTTTCTGTGCGAGGGCTTTCTCTAGCTGCGGCAAGCGGGGGCCACTCTTCGTCGCGGTGCGCGGGCCTCTCACTATCGCGGCCTCTCTTGTTGCGGAGCACAGGCTCCAGACGCGCAGGCTCAGTAGTTGTGGCTCACGGGCCCACTTGCTCCGCGGCACGTGGGACCTTCCCAGACCAGGGCTCGAACCCTTGTCCCCCGCATTGGCAGGCAGACTCTCAACCGCTGTGCCACCAGGGAAGCCCCTTTTTGTTTTTAATCTAGGTACTCTTCAAGGGAATCTAACCTATTGCTATGGAGCAAGGGGTCCTGTGCCCATGGTATAGAAAGCCAAACTCTGACGGCTGGTGTTTGCAGCACAGTAAGGGTATTTTTTTGCAGGGCACCAAACAAGGGAGTGGGAGACAAGCCTCAGACCTACTCCCTCTTGGTCTTTGAGTTGGGGGTGTTTTTAAAGGGGAAGAGCACAGAAACAGGGATTAACCATCGTTTTGTGACATTTCCTACTCATAGTTTCAGGGGTCAGGATTCTCTGGCTTACGACTCTCTGGCCAGGTGGTCCACTGCTCAGGGTCTGTGAGCTCACCTTGCCCTGGAGAAACAACCTGAGTTTGTATGTTAGTGATGAGACCTACGGCAGCAACTTCAGTGCGTTAATGATGCTGTCGATGATGACAGCAGTCTTAGTCATCTGGTCCTGGTTGATTAGTGTTCAGGTAGCATAGGATTGTGGTCAGAGGAGACAAGAAAGGGAATAAAGTTTTGGATAGAGAGATTAGCCCTAAAGTCGGTAAGGGAACTCAGTTTTAGGGGGGCTCAGTTTCAATCCCCACTCTTGTTTTAACTTTTCCCAAATCTTTGAGGGAACAGGGTGATGACCACTCTGGCCTACTTCCTGCTGAAATGAGGCATAGTCCTACCTTAATTGGAGGAATGGAAATGTTTTATACCAAGTTGGAAATATTCCCGAGTTCCAGGTCTTGAGTCTGAGTCTCCCATGATGGGTCCACTGTTTTGGTGCAGCAGACCCAATTAGAAGTAGGAGGGGGAGTGACAACCTGAACTTTAATGAACCTTGGAAAAGAGATCTCATTCCCTGAGAAATTCAGGAGAATAAGCCTGAAAACCAGTCTGGACCTGGCACTTCTGGGGAGACCTGTAGCCAGGTGGTCAGTTGCCTAATTTTATCTCAGTAGGTTTTAACTTCTGATATGGTGTTAACATATACATGAAGGAGCTATTGGTCACTACACGTCTCCTTTTTCTGCTAAACTTTATTAATTTAGTTTTCTGGCTGTGTCGGGTCTTAGCTGCAGCACACAGGATCTTCATTGAGGCACGCGGGATCTTTCATTGCAGCACATGGGCTCTTCATTGTGGTGTGCGGGCTTCTCTCTAGTTGTGGTGTGTGGGTTTTCTCTTCCATAGTTGTGGCACTGCAGGCTCCAGAGCGCGTGGGCTCTGTAGTTTGCGGCACGCAGGCTCTCTAGTTGAGGTGCGTGAGCTCAGTAGTTGTGGCTTGTGGGCTTGGTTGCCTCGAGACATGTGGGATCTTAGTTCCCTGACCAGGGATTGAACCCACGTCCCCTGCATTGTAAGGCAGATTCTTTACCGCTGGACCACCAGGGAAGTCCCTAAACTTTAATCTAAAACAATTTTATTGTCTAGTACTCTTCTGGCTAAAGAATCTAGAGCCTTCTGCTGGGAAGCTATGGCTTGAGCTCTCTCATTTGCCACTGCTATTCCTAAAGTAAGAGAAGCGTTTCCTAGTTACAAGAGGAGAACCTGAGGTCATAGGTTGTGTTTGGCAGCTGCTGGCAGATACCGTTTTGAGAACGGCTGCTGGTATTCTGGTGTCTAATACAGTTCAGAAAATTCAAGTTCTCAGTAATCCAGGAACATGTCTGAAACCACGTCCGCAATGACCACCCAGCTCTGTTTTGGATGCCTGACCCACAGTTACTCTATTTTGACTTCTAAATGCATTTTTTTCCCTTAATGGTTAAAGCAGATGTACATGTCCAAATAGGCTGTTCTAGTTTAAACCATCTATAAGCCAGGTATGAGCCCCATACCTCAATATGTGAAAATTTCTTTTATCATTTCCCCTTTTTGTTTGCAGATTTTCCAGTAGATTGAGATGTTTGTCCCTTGCTGCCTGTCTTGGCTCCTTTATTATCCCTTGGTGCTATGCCTCCTCTCTGTTTGTAAATAAATAAATAAATTAATTAATTAATTAAATAAATTAATAAAATAAATAAATAAATAAATAAATTTGCGTAGCTATCCACATCGGGGTAAAACTAATCAGATGTAGTGAACAAACTCAGAGGTATGCTAATAGGGAAACATTTTATAGGCTGTATATTTTATCAGTTATACTGAATTGTCACACAAACATTGCACATAGCAACAGACTTAAAGCAAGCAGTGATATATGTCATGAGTAATTACACTGTGACAACTTCACTAGAGAATTTTCTTTTTATCCTGAACATTGGGGCAAGAGTATGGTTAAAAGTAAAATGATAACTTTCAATTTTGAAAGGGAGACAAACGTTTGGAATGACCTAGATATTCAATAAATTTCCATCATTTAACTTAATTAGAAAAACTCTAAAGTTTCAAGTTACCAAAATCTGGAGAGACTGTTTTTAAGTAGATATTCCTAAAACATAAAACGTTCCTAAAAATTTCCCTTAAAAAACCTCTGTTTACATTTGATTTACTTAAAGACTTCATCATATCAAGTTATGTTTCTTGCTGACGAATTTTGTAACAGAAACAATATGAACTTACTTGACTTTCAGTAAACCTAGGTACAATAAAAGTATTATACTTGGGCTTCCCTGGTGGCGCAGTGGTTGAGAGTCTGCCTGCCAGTGCAGGGAACGCGGGTTCGAGCCCTGGCCTGGGAGGATCCCACATGCCGCGGAGCAACTGGGCCTGTGAGCCACAATTACTGAGCCTGCGCGTCTGGAGCCTGTGCTCCGCAACAAGAGAGGCCACGATAGTGAGAGGCCCGCGCACCGCGATGAAGAGTGGCCCCCGCTCGCCGCAACTAGAGAAAGCCCTCGCACGGAAACGAAGGCCCAACACAGCCATAAATAAATAAATAAATAAATTAAAAAAAAAAAAAAAGTATTATACTTAACGTTGATGACTCTGAAGACATGCCTATATTAATTAAACCAACAAACTTAAACTAACCTTAATACCAAATATTAATTTAATATTGAATACTTTCCAGATCATGTGAACCTATAATTCATTCGGGTTAGTTTATTTCATATTTCTGAGAATTATATAAGTGCTTAATTTCCTTTAAGCCAATTAAATAGAGCTCATTTACAAATGAATTGTGGTAAGACCATCCAAAGATAAAGACATATTCGTAATCCACACGTAGACATCCATCCATCCAGACAGAGATCTCATAGCTTCATTTTAAAACTTAGTCATGAATCAGGTATTACAATATAAAATTTGCTGGTTTATAAATGAGTAAGTTAAATTTAAATTAAATTCTTTCCACCTTTTTTTCCCCCCTCAGTTCTCAGGAATTGGAAGGATCTACTGTAGTAGATAAGGTACAAGTTCCTGAGAGCCCTGGGAGAACATTTACATCTCAAGGCATAGGGAGCGAAAAGCAAGTTCCCCTAGAAGGACTTGTTCCTTAGGGTCAAAATTCTGAAAAGATGTTTTATCAAGCCAGCAAAACCAGTTCTGGATTGTCCAGTGAGCCTCATCTTGGGAATTTTTCTCCAGAGTCTAAAGAATATTATGGCCATTATGACAAAAAAAAAAAAAAAATATATATATATGTATATATATTGGCTTTAGTCATGAAACCAGAACTAAAGGTGGTCCAATGTTGTAGGATGCATCCTAAATGGCTATTTTTAGGAACTGAATTTCTGTTTCCCATGTCTGCCAATTAAAATAGTGCACTTTCTTTAACACAAATATACACTCACACACACACGCACATATACACACGACAAAAACCAAACCAATTCCAAAAGCAATCTTAGGCTCTTACTTTTATCAAACCCAATCCCTCCCCCAATACCTGGCAATGGGCCCAGGAAGTCACCAATATACAAAGATAAAAGTTTTCAGGGCTTCCCTGGTAGCGCAGTGGTTAAGAATCCACCTGCCAATGCAGGGCACACGGATTCGAGCCCTGGTCCGGGAAGATCCCACATGCCGCGGAGCAACTAAGTCCGTGCGCCATAACTACTGAGCCTGCGCTTTAGAGCTGGTGAGCCACAACTACTGAGCCCACGTGCCACAACTACTGAAGCCCACGCACCTAGAGCCCGTGCTCCACAGCAAGAGAAGCCACCACAACGAGAAGCCTGCGCGCCTCAACCAAGAGTAGCCCCCGCTCTCCGCAACTAGGGAAAGCCCGTGCACAGCAACGAAGACCCAACAGAGCCAAAATAAATTAAAAAAATAAAATAAATAATTTTTTTAAAGAATGTAAAGAATCATTAAAAAAAAATAGTCTAAGAAAAAAATGGAAAATTAAAAAAAAAGTTTTCGGCCCGCACCCTTGTGCCGGTTGCTTACCCGTAGATGTCTTCCAATCCCCAAACCATTCCTTTACAGCAAGCCTAAAATATTGCCCAGGGGTGCTGATGCTTGTTCCAGAAGGGAATTCTCCAGCCAGATCCCCAGGCCAAAGGGACCTGGGCTGCTGCTGGATCTGCAAAGGAGAAGCCGCACACCAGCAGAGGGTCCGCAGCCCATCGGCGCTGACTGTTATCAAGGGAGGTGCAGAAAGCAGAACTCTGACAGCGGGTGTTTGCAGCAAAGTAAGGGTTTATTTGCAGGGCTCCAGGCAAGGAGATGGGAGACAAGCCTCAGATCCGCTCCATCTTGGTCTTTGAGTCGGGGGTGTTTTATTAAAGGGGAGGAACGAAGAAACGGGGATTAATCATTGTCTTGTGACATTTCTTAATCGTAGTTTCAGGGGTCAGGAGCCTCTGATTTATGACTCTCTGGCCAGGTGGTCCATGGCTCGGGGGTCTGTGAGCTCACACTGCCCTGGAGAAACAACCTGCGTTCGTAAGTTAGTGATGAAATCTAGAGCAGCAACTTCAGTGTGTTAGTGATGTTATGACATCAATGTTCTGAGTCATCTAATGCTGGTGGATTAGTGTTCAGTTAGCATAGCATGGAGTTCAGAGGTGACGAGAAAGGGATTGAGGTCAGAGAGCAAGGGAACAGTTTTGGATAGTGATTAACCATAAACTCAGTAAGGGGACTCGATTCTGGGGGACCTGGTTTAACTATTACAGTTTTTACTGGCAAAATGGGAATCTCTACCCACTCGGGGAGATCAGCCACACTGGTGTAAATGTGTGTTCTGTGTATGTACGGTTGTGCCTTTGAATGGCCAATTTCACTGATATCAGATGCTAAGGAAGTGTCCCCAGCGACGGAGCATTACATTGTGGTTGAAATTAGACAGGACACTCACTTCTGTGCGGCTGATGGCATTACTAAGAATGAGTTCCAGTGACCGTCTAGGCAAATGACTTTAAACAGAGACTTCTCCTGTTGTACTTATACTGAAAGATTCGGCTGGCTGAATTAAAAAGCTGAATAAATGAAACCTAGCGATGGGCTGATAGTTTCGGTGGAAGTTGGTGACACGTGCACACCCAATGTGGCAGTGGAAGCAAAGCCCCGTAGGATGGTCCTCCAAGTACTCCTGGTCTGAGATTGTCGTTCCCAATGCCTTGTGATTGTCACAGCGCCTTGCAGACACAGTCACAGAGCCATCTCAGTTCACACTCCACGGGGGAGGCGGGCAACTCCCCACCGCCCTCCTCCGCCGGGGAGGGGGCGCCCACTGAGCTGTGGCTGCGGGGACTCGGGCCTTGGCCCCGTTCTCCCGACTTCTCACCTAGTGTTCTCGACACGCCGGCCAGCAGCTCCATAGCTCATTAAATTCGACTGACGTTCTGACGGCTTGCAAAGCAAATTCTTTGCAGCTGTTATAAAGGTCTCATTGCTCAAGTGTAATCTAGCAAAACCAGCCCCCTCCCCTCCCCGGACGCTAAGATTTGCAAGGGCAACAAAAAGTGTATAGTCGACTCCAGAAATAACTGCATCCAGCCTGGAACTCCTTGGACAATACATGGAAGGTTCCAGAAAGGGCAAAGGTTCCTCCCAAGGGGCAGTCCGGTGTGCCGCTCCGGAGCCCAGTGGCTCCTGTTCCAACCCTCCCTCTGCCACCCACCAGCCCCGGATTGGGGAGTAGCCGCTGGGCCCCCTATGCCTCAGTGTCCTTGTCTGTACACAGACTGTTCGTGGGCTCCACCTCAGATGGTGGCAAGGAGTTAAGTCGATACAAAGCACTTACACCAATGCTCTGCATTTATTCATTCAGCCCCTACCGTGTGCCAGGAACTGTGCATACAAAAAGGGAACAAAATAGGCAGAAATCCCTGCCCTCATGGAGTTTCTTTCTATTTGGAGTGAGGGCAGGGGGCACACCATGGACACTCTGTAAGGTTAATCGCCCCTAATTAGGTGAGACAATTGCCAATAGCCGCGCACCGTCCCGTTGCATTTGGGGGTGTTCTTCCCGTTGGCCTTTGACTGTGGGGTGATGCCTCACCACTGTCTCGTTCTACCAACCAGCAGCGGTCCGTACACAAGACGTACTGCCAAAACCCCCGAGGTCCCCCCGAGCCGGTGCTCTGTCCCACCTGCCTGTCAGTGGGAGGGCCTGTGCTTTGCATCAGCAGGGGACTGGGTCAGAGTTTCGTCAATCAGAAGTTGTGTAAGGGTTTGCTATGGCTGGGCCAGGGGCCGGAGGCCTCCAGCACTCATTAACGACTATCTGTTCAATGATTATCTCCCTGGGGTTTATTGTGGTAAGCCGGTCCAAAGCATAACTGACCGTGGCCGTGGCCGTGATCCAAAGACCAGCCCCTGACGTCAGAGGTGAGCCTCCCTGGGTGTGGCCGAGGGGCTGGACCTCTGTCCTTCACGGAATTTAAAGCCAGGAAGTTCTGCCCCCAAACACCAGACAGGGCCTTCCCACTGGGAACGCACGCTTACCCGCGGGAAGAGCCTTGAAAGAGACCTTTGGGTCCCTGATCCGGATCCTCCAAAGAGAAGAAAGGTAGGTGGAGCTGTTCGTTTACGTCTCTCACAAACTGCAGTGCTAACAGGAACTGGCTTGCTTCTTTCCTCCCAGCCCCGACTGTCTGGCGAGGGGCAACCCGGACAAGGCGCGTGGAGTTGGAGGGCATCCGTGGTTGTTTTTGTTCAGGAAGCCTGTGCTTTGTCTATTGCAGGAACCTTGGCGCCCGTGCCCCTCAGCCCAGCCCCGCAGAGATGCCTCCTCAGCTCTCAGACGGCCTCAACTACTCAGCCAAAGTCGTCCAGGGCACCCTGGACAGCCTGCCCCAGGCCGTGAGAGAGTTCGTGGAGAGCAACGCCAAGCTGTGCCGGCCCGACCAGATCCACATCTGCGACGGCTCCGAAGATGAGAACCGGCAGCTGCTGGGCCACATGGAGGAGGAGGGTGTGATCAAGAGGCTGTGGAAGTACGACAACTGGTGAGCACAGCCTCGGGGCCCGGCGTTGGCGCCCTCCGCGCCGCCCGGGGTGCAGGTGGGAGGAGGTGGACGAGGGCCTTGGGCAGGGCCGGGATGGGGCTGTGTGGTTTGCAGACTCTTGAAAAGCTTAGGAAAAGAGCCAGAACCACAGAAACTTAATTTTATGACGTTCGCAGAGCAGCCCAAGTCGTCAATGAGGGGACGCGTGCGAATGCTCTCTGCAAACTAGGTCCCCGATCCAAAGGAAGGTTGGACAGTCCCTGTCCTAACAGACTAGCTCCTGGTCTAGTGTGTGTCTCCCTGACTGTGTCCCTGGCGGCATGGCTGTGTCCACACTGATGGAGTCTCGTTAGCGCGGCGGGCACTGGCCAGGTGTGGGAAGAACGTGATGATGAAGAACTGGTCCCTTCCTGAACGGCGCGGGGCTGAGGGCGTCCAGGGCGCAGATGCCATGCAGAACAGCAGCCCTTCCTCTCCAATCCTAACCTGTGTATTTTTGCTTTTTGCAGCTGGTTGGCTCTCACTGACCCCAGGGATGTGGCCAGAATTGAAAGCAAGACGGTCATCATTACTCAAGAGCAAAGAGATACGGTGCCCATCCCCAAAACCGGCCTCAGCCAACTGGGTCGCTGGATGTCCGAGGAGGATTTTGAGAAAGCGTTCAATGCCCGATTTCCAGGGTGCATGAAAGGTGAGTGGAACGTTTATTTGAGCAAAATATCAGCAAACCTTTTATTATTGCGTCTGCCCTAATGTTACTTGTCATAGAAACTCCCACGGCCTCAGAGAGCCTTACATTCCACATGTGAAATTGGCCGTGTGTTGAAAATGTACATCTCAGTTCTGGTTTTGTAGACTGTCTTATACGACCAGGGAAACGATTTCTACACGTGTGGATTTAAGATAGCTTGGTGGAACCCAACTGCACATTTATGAAAACTCTTTGATTTTGGTGGAACCCAACTGCACATTTATGAAAACTCTTTGATTTTGGTGTTCTGGCCACTTTTCAGTGGACCCTGCTAAATCGGGGGCACTGGTGGCAAGCAAGGCGTGATGTTGTCAGAGGGGGATCTTGAGAAGGGTCCACCGAGGAAAACAGCGGTGGTTGTTTGTGAGCCCGGGGTCATTTCTCACCGCTTCCCACCCACCGGCCCCGCAGGTCGCACCATGTACGTCATCCCATTCAGCATGGGGCCCCTGGGCTCGCCTCTGTCCAGGATCGGCATTGAGCTGACAGACTCGCCCTACGTGGTGACCAGCATGCGCATCATGACGCGGATGGGCACGCCCGTCCTGGAAGCGCTGGGGGACGGGGAGTTCGTCAAGTGCCTCCATTCCGTGGGGTGCCCTTTGCCTTTAAAAAGTAAGCATATTGTTTCAAAATCAAAAGCTAGAATTGAAAAAAAAAAAAAAGCAAAAAATAAGCTTCGGCTTAAACCCAGGCGGGGACGGTGCACACTGATGTGGGCGTGTCCTTCCGTGCAGAGCCTTTGGTTAACAGCTGGGCCTGCAACCCGGAGATGACACTCATCGCCCACCTGCCCGACCGCAGAGAAATCATCTCCTTCGGGAGCGGGTACGGCGGGAACTCGCTCCTTGGGAAGAAGTGCTTTGCTCTCAGGATGGCCAGCCGGCTGGCCAAGGAGGAGGGGTGGCTGGCAGAGCACATGCTGGTAAGATGCAGGAAATTCTAAGTGCGCGCTCTAGAGGGTCGGGCAGAGGAGGGGAAGTGGCGAACCCCTGCCGCGTTAGAGTTCTGACAATGCTCCAAGGACAGGTCTAGAAATTCCATCAGTAATGATGATGGAGACACCCTCCTAGACTAAAGCGTGGACCTCTGTGGCAGAAAGGAACGAAGCGCTTAAGGAGAAATCTTGCCTCCAACAGATTCTGGGCATAACCAACCCCAAGGGCCAGAAGAAGTACTTCGCGGCTGCCTTTCCCAGCGCCTGCGGGAAGACCAACCTGGCCATGATGAACCCCACCCTCCCAGGGTGGAAAGTAGAGTGTGTGGGGGATGACATCGCCTGGATGAAATTTGACCAAGAAGGTGACTCTTTTAGGCCCAAGTGTTGATGATAATAATTGAACCTAAGTGAAGTTTTGGCTTTCAGAACGTACCAGATTCTCTTAAATACACAGTGTTTGGATTTTTAATTCAGTTATTTCAGTTCTTGCAAAAGCTCAGACATATGTATTCCATCAGCATTCTTTAATCTCATATCCAATCGGGATTGAAATGGGACCCTATATTGCTGTTTGTTTGTATAATAAGTTGATTAAAATAGCTTGGTGGGGGACTTCCCTGGCGGTCCAATGGTTGAGACTTCACCTTCCAGTGCGAGGGGTACAGGTTCGATCCCTGGTCGGACAGCTAAGATCCCATATGCCCTGGGGCCAAAAACCCAAAATATAAAACGCAAGCAATATTGTAACAAGTTCAATAAAGACTAAAAAACAAAATAGCTTGGTGGGAAACTGGTGAGGAAGAAAGAGTCAGAGTTGACTGATAATGCTGGGATGAGAAAAGAGAAATAGATTCTAGGGAGGAGGATAAAAATAAAAGACTTGAGAATTTGGTACAGAAATTAGCCTGGCAAGATATAAGAATATATGTTATGCTTCGCTTGGTATTTACTTCTACTACCTGGTTTAAAACTTTCCAGGTAACTTGCGGGCCATCAACCCAGAGAACGGGTTTTTTGGTGTCGCTCCTGGAACCTCTGTGAAGACAAACCCCAATGCCATCAAGACCATCCAGAAGAATACCATCTTCACCAATGTGGCCGAGACCAGCGATGGGGGCGTTTACTGGGAAGGCATTGACCAGCCGCTGGCCTCGGGCATCAAGCTCATTTCCTGGAAGGGCAAGGAGTGGGACCCCAAGGATGGTAAGCGCCCCCCCACCCCGGGAGGCCCGGGGCCCCAGCCCACGGGCGTGTGTGTCGGGCCAGACGCTCAGGGCCTCTCCTCTCTTGCTGCTGCAGGGGAGCCTTGCGCCCACCCCAACTCGCGGTTCTGCACCCCTGCCAGCCAGTGCCCCATCATTGACCCTGACTGGGAGTCTCCGGACGGCGTGCCCATCGAGGCCATCATCTTCGGAGGGCGCCGACCCGTTGGTGAGGCTCCCCTGCATTCGGGCTGGGGACCGGAGGACGTGGCCCACTCTCCCCTTTGCCGTGACCTTGTCGGAGGGTGTCAGGGATGCAGAGCTTCCTTTCCAAAACGGCAGGGTAATGAGCAGGCTTCAGCGTAGAACGTACTCCGGCCACCTAGAACTTCTGGATCCTTGGTCCTGTGATGCCGCCCCCAGATTGACTTTGGCTGCGTGGCCTCCTGCTGTAACTTGACGTGGCGGCATCTGCCCTTAGCTCTGGGGATGCAGGATTAGCTCAGTTAGAAAGACAACACACAGCTGCGTCTTTCCATTTGTGAGACGGCATCGCCGGCCGAGGGGTCTGGGTGTCAAGGCCTGTAAAGAACGTTTCTTTCTCCTGCTAAAGGCGTCCCTCTGGTCTATGAGGCTCTCAGCTGGCAGCATGGCGTGTTTGTGGGTGCGGCCATGAGATCGGAGGCCACGGCAGCGGCAGAACACAAGGGTGAGTCCGGCCAGCATCTGGAGCCGCCGAGGAGGGAGATAGACTGCTCTCTCTCTGTGCCTCTCTGTCTCTGCATGTCTCTGTCTCTCTCTGGCTCTGTTTCTCTATCTCTGTCTCTGTCTCTCTGTCTGTCTCTGTCTCTGTGTTCCCTCTCCGTCTCTTTGTCTCTCTGCCTCTGTCTCCCTCTCTGTGTAGAGGGGTAGAGAAAGCCAAGTGGCCGTGTCAACAGTAAATGTGCCGACAGCATCCTCTAAGGCATCATTTACCAACAGAGCCCCCCTGTTAACAGGCAAAGTCATCATGCACGACCCCTTCGCCATGCGGCCCTTCTTCGGCTACAACTTCGGCCAGTACCTGGCGCACTGGCTCGGCATGGCCCAGCGCCCCGAGGCCAAGCTGCCCAAGATCTTCCACGTCAACTGGTTCCGCAAGGACAAGGCCGGCAGGTTCCTCTGGCCGGGCTTCGGCGAGAACTCCAGGGTGCTGGAGTGGATGTTCACCCGCGTTGGCGGGGAAGGCGGCGCCAAGCTCACGCCCATCGGCTACATCCCCGACGAGGACGCCCTGGACCTTCGGGGCCTGGGGGACGTCAACGTGAAGGAGCTCTTCCACATCTCCAAGGAGTTCTGGGAGGAGGAGGTAGAAGACATCCAGAAGTACCTGGAGGAGCAGGTGAACGCCGACCTCCCCCACGAGATCGAGAGCGAGGTCCTGGCCCTGAAGCAAAGAATCAGCCAGATGTAATCACACCCCAGACCTCACCTGGTCCTCCGCCTCCAATCCATACAGAGCAAGCGAGCGAGAGAGAGAGGGACGGGGCTTCCCGAGTTCTCACTGCCTGCAGCACCGCAATGACCGCACCCAGGGGCCGATCGAAAGACACCTCTTAATTTTTCTGATAAGACCACAGCAGAGTAAGGCTAGTCACTAATGAGGCTGTGGAGGGAAATCTCAGCAGGCTCCAAAGTTCACTATGCAATGCACGTTTGTTCAACTTAGGGACACTCAGGCTCAGAGTCTTCTTTGTTCTTTCTCTTTAGCTGTATCAGTTAGCCGGAATGCACGGAAGATACTTGAGCTGTATATATGTGTACGTGTGTTTGTGTGTCTGTGTACTGTTGTCTAAAGCACATTTAATGACTCTGGAAAAATCTTGGGCAAGATTACCTACTAGTTGTTGCTAGAAAGCGATGTTGCTTTGTTATTAATATGTGTGTTTAAATTATTTTTATATACCGTGGTTCCTTACCTCTACATAATTTCAACGTTTTCCCTTAACACTTCTTGGAAAAAAAAAAATCACAAAATAAACTTTTATAGAAAAGATGGATTTGTTTGCTTTGTTTTTCTTATTAGAACCACCAAAAACAGGGAACTCTGATGAAGCCCTTTGTGACGGAATCCCCTGCGAAGAACGCAGGACGGGCAGGACCCCCCTGACGGAGGGGTTAGGTGGGGTTGGAGGGGGCAGGACAGAGCCAGGTGGGGAGGTGTGAGCAGAGAGAATGTCACCCAGAGGTGACACTGTGCCACACTTTTGATTTTCTGAGTTAACCACTGGTTAGCACCTAGAAGCCACTAGTTAGTGCCCTTGAACAATTCCACAAACCTTTAAATGGTGGATCTTGTGTAACTGGAACAGGAGCATTTAAAATGTGCTTTTTGACAAAACTTTGGGTCTGGGGGCTCGGCTTTCCACAAGAATTATATCGTGGCTAACTTCACAGGTTTTTGTCAAGAAATACTTTTTCTGAGCAAATGCTTTTCTCCACTGTCATCCATAGGGGAAGAGAGTAGAGGGAAAAATGTCCTTCAGAAGAAACAGCAAAGGGGCTCTCCAGGCATTGATGGAGCGCCTTTTGTATACAGAGTGTCGTGCCATTGGTGGGCTCACAATGGGCTGCCTCAAGCCCGCCCCGGGCCCCTCTGCCCCCGATGTTTGCTTATTGGGTCCTCCGGGCAATCCGAACGAACCACACACTGGACGGGGCCCGCGCGTTCTGTGGATACACAGGGCCTCCTCTGGTTTCCGTTCTCCTTTCTGGGCCGGCTCTCCCGCTCAGCACACCCAAGGCGTGCGTGTTTTCAGGGGGGTCAGGACGCCTTGGCTTGGCTCGCTGCCACAGCTCACAGACTCGCTGGTTCCCCAAAAGTCCTCTGTGCCTTGCAGGCACCATGTGGAAGGTCAAGCTGAGATTCCCCCTATTTTATAGGTGGGGAAACCGAGGTCAGACGGGTCCGTCGGGGCTGGGAAACAGCAGCCGGATTTTCCTTCTCCTTTAAGGCGTTGAGAGCTGACGGGGCTCTGCCCACAAAGTGTCAAGTTCTGATAGCAAAACCACTGATGGGAAAAACCATTTAACTCAATTAAACGCTATCTGCTGTATTAATTTAAATCAGTGGCTTTCAGACTTGTTTTTCCTTTTCGCTGCAGAACTCTCGCTTGATATGTACTCTGACTCAGAAACCCAGCAGCTAAGGGAGACACAACAGGAGGCTGGGCAGGTGTCGGGACCCAGGCCCCCTGGCTTCCTTTCTTCCACCCCCTGAGGCAGTTCCTTGGATCCCTGAGAGGCACTTCCAGGATATAGCGTGGGCAACATTTTTAAAATGCATGCCCCTGGCCCCGGCTTCCTGTTCTAGGCCCTTGGTAGGCTTCATCCCTTTTCAAGCAAAGCCAGCCATCTCAGAATTCCCTGTGCACAGCATCACCCACCCAGCCAGCAGACCCTTATATGACCATGTTGCCACCTGGCCCAGGAAGCCTGGAGGACAGCCTGGAGGAGGTGCCTTAAACAGAGTAAGAGTTTTCAGGGAAACAAAAGGACTCAGCACTCGCCATTGGCGCCTAAGTCAGTTTCCGAAAACCGTGCCCACTGTGTTCCACCTCCAAGTCCTAGTTTCTGTGCTGGGCCCTGTGGCCACAATAATCAGGAAACTCTGACCTTGATGGCTGACATTATAGTGTTGTGCCTGAGCCCGAGCAAGGCAGGAAGGCAGGTAAGGCCAAGGCCGTTTGCAGGTGGTCAGGCTGAGGCCCTGAGAGTGGCCCATTGGTCAGGGTGGGATGGGGGTGAGAATGAAAACTCAGCCTCCCAGTTCCTGGTCAGCCCTCCTCCCAGTACACATGAGTCCAAATCAACACAGGCACTGACGTTCTCTACTGGAATCCAGTGTAGGAGCTGCCCCCTGACCTCCATGGGTTCCTGGAGCCCTGCTGGGGTCTGGGTTAAAGACCAGAACACAGTAGGTACATAGCACATATTGAGCCAGGACAACAAACCTGTCCCTATGTTCACCCGAGGTTCTGGGGGAGAATCCAGGGGAGCGGGGCAGGTGAGGGGGAGGGGCCGGGGGCTCTGGGAGTCGGGAATTGCAGGGCCCTCTCCCCTTCCTCCCTCTCTCCTTTGGCCCACCCTAACCCAGGGCCCCCAGTCTGCCCCTGCTCTCGCCCCTCCGGGTGCCACACAGCGTGTTCCTTCCCAGGCTTTAAGGCCACAGACAGGCGCCCTGGAGGCTCCTGGGCCTGCTCCCCTGCCAGAGCGGTGACCTCTTCTTCGTCCTCACTGCCAGCAGTTGCAGCAACAAGGGACCGGGTCCCATCATCTATGGGAAAGGGCTGGCTGCCCGATCCCTCCCTCCTGCCCTCCTTCCTTTCCTCAGGGGTAGTAAATACTGGTGACCTTGGACACATCCCAGCTCTGCCTTTGGCCAGCAGTGTTACCTGACATGACACCCTGATCCGTGCCGTGACACAATAATACCTCTGCTGGAGTCCAATGAGTATGAAATGAAATAGCCCAACTCAGCATAGGGTCTGGGGCCCAGAGGGTCTGGGTGTGAGTTCCCACTCTACCTCTTCAGAGCAGCGTACCCTCAGGTGACTGCACAAAACTCTGAACCTCAGTTTCCTCGACTGTAAAATGGGCTCCACTCCAATCAGGGCTGACGTTCGATATGGTGGGGTTGGAGGTGAGAAGCTGAAATCACCCCACACAGGCTGTTGGAGAGCTGCTGCCCCAGCCCTCTGACCGCCCTGACTCACCCCCATCCCAAGTCTTCCCTCGGGACCCCCAGACCTCCCCACACAGCTGAGGGGCTCCCAAATCTGGGCTCAGGATCCCCTCCGGGTGCTCATTGCTCCCACTGGTTTTTAAATATTGTGAACATCACTCCTGTCCTAGCCCCGCCTCGATGCTTTGACGCTACACAAATCCCCCAACTCAGAACTTTGCTGCAAACCACGGAGCTTGGCCGGTGGAGAGGAAACCCTCTAACTGAGAAAACCCTGAGTCCTCTGGCCTCCCTGCAATGCACTGAGATTACGCTTCCTCCAGGGGGAAAACCGGGGCCCTGAGATGGAGACAAGTTTCAGAGGGAGTGATATTAAAAATGTGACTTTTTCCTGCTTTTCTGACGTTTTCCTTGAGTCTCCTTGCACGGAAAGCTGAACAGAGTGGGACCCATGGGAGATGCTCCCACGGGCTCTTGTTAAGTGTCACCTCCCGGGACCACAGCACGGGTGACAAGGACAGTGCCGCAGGCAGGGTGGCTGCGGTTCTGATTATTACAGAGCTGGTCCCACGCACGATGTTCTCTCTATCATCTGCCCCCCCACCTCCCTCCACCCCAGAGCCCAGAGGTTTCTTTGATGCCACAGAGCCGGGATTCAGGGCTGCTACGGAGGAACAACAGACGTCACTCGTCCACAGTCACATCCGGGGTGGGGCCCAGAACACACGTGCCTGGCTGACACCTGCCACATCTTTGCACTGATGCTCGTTCCTGGGGGCTTGCTTGTCTGCCACCTGCTCGGCGCCGGGCGGCCCCCTGGTAGGGGGGGGTCTGTAAATGTGGGAATGCACACCAGACACGCCAGCCCCAAAGGCAGAACCTTTCTCCAGGCGAAGAAATTTTCAGCAAAATATGCTGTGAATATTTGTTCAGCCCAGGAAAACGACTTTAACTGCATAATTAAACTCGATGTAGATGCTGCTTCCGGCCAGAATGACTGGGGAGAAGATGAGACCACAGCTGTCCCTCTGCGTTTGTTGAATAGAGGGAGGAACTGCTTGTTTGCAGAGACTTTGCCCTGGTCCCTGTCTTTCCTCCGAGCAATGAGGGTTTTGAGAAAAGTCAGGGAGGATGGAGGAAGGGGCTTGGGGGCTGCTGGAGAGAGGAGGGAGAGGAAAATTCCCCAAATCAGAGAACCAACAGCAAAGGGACCCCGCCTCTCAGACGGGATTTGCACTGTGTGTTCCAAACGTTCTAAAGCACATCCCACCTTCCCTGGCTAACTGCTCATTCGAGCAAATGATCAGTACACTGAAATGGGGGAAACGTACTAGATTGAATGAAGAAGAAAAGGTTGCATCTCAATCGTTAATTAAACGCAGCATTCCTCACTAAGGTAACCACATAAATACAACCCTAAGTGGAAGAAGCTAGCCACAAAAGACACATGCATTGTGTGGTTCCAGTGACAGGAAGTGTCCAGAATAGGCAAATCCACAGAGATAGAAAGCACATTTGTGGTTTCTGGGGGTCAGGGGTCAGAGGCATTGGGGAGAGATTGCTAATGGGTGCAGAGTTTCTTTTGCGGCTGATGAAAATGTTCTAAAATTAGGTTGTGGTGAAGGTTGAACAATCCTGTGAATGTAGGAAAAGCCACTAAATTGTATATCGTAAGTGGGTGAATTTTATGGCATGTGAATTAAAGATCCGTAGAGCGATTTGAAAAAAAGAATAAATACAATGAAAACAGAAGTCTGTCTTAACTTGCATTAGAAACCGGTTGTCTGCCAAAGGCTCTGAGTTGGAGGGCTGCATTCACCTTGTCAAAAAGGGAGATGAGGGGGAAGAGGGAGGCGGCAGGGGCAGAGGCAGCTCGCTGGAATGCTCTCCCGGAGCGCATCAGGAAGACTCAGAGGAAATGGCAAAGGGACGGACGTATTCATTATGGGGTTCAATGCCATTTAATGCCCGGCCTGTGACCCCCTTCCGATGATCCTGAGCACCGCAAAAATCATCTCTGCCACTGGTAGAGGAGGAACAGGCCAGAAGCCTGCAGAAGCCATGGAGACCAGCGGGTGGCAGAGCTGAGACCTCAGATTCCAGGTGTCCAGGGGTCTTCAGCAAAGGGAAGAACCCCAGAGTCAGGAGGCCATGGGCCCCAACCCAGCTCTGACAGCGGATCAGGAAATTTGCACAGCGGAAGGGAGGGCTCATGTCACCTCACAGGGGAGGGTCGAGACGCAGATGCCCGGGACCCAGAGCCTCCAGCCACGGCAGGAGGGCCCTCTCCCCTCCCTGGTAGCAGAAGCCTGTGGAATGGACTCCAGGTTAGGAAACGAGGATCCTCGGCAGCCGGGCGACAGCTTTCTCCCCGAGCCTCGGTTTCCCCAGCCTTGCCCCGGGAAAGTCTCTCCCGCTCCAACCTGCCCTGATGTCAGAGCCGTGGGCCTTTTTGGCGGGACCCTTAGAACTGGGATTGAGTGAGCCCAGGTCCAGGCGTGGGGAGAGGGACAAGGTGGAGAGCATGACTTCAGGGACAGGAAAGCACGTTCTACCCACAAATAGTTCTCCTGAGCTCATGCAGCATGCCTGCGATCCCACCCCTGGGCGCCCCCCGCGCCCTGTCTATCCCACTGCCCCTCACGTATTGCTCAATTCTTCCAGTGCCAGGACCCGGGGAAGACAGTGGGCAACAGGAGGCTCAAACTCATGGGCGCCCCCCCAGGTCCCCTCGCCCCCCCATCCTGGCCCAAAGCCTGGCTCCCCCGCACGCCACAGAGGAGAGACGGAAACTGACATCCTGCTGCTGGTTTTGTCTTCAGGGCACGAAGCTTGGACGGTGGGGTATTCAGCCCTTAGCATCTGCTGGGGAGGGAGGGGACACGCTCTGTGGCCCAGGGGCAGTTCCGGGACCATATCAGCCACACGAGAGCCAGCATCTGGAAGACCTTGGCTGCCACTTAAGTGCCAGACCCTGGAGGGTTCAAGGCTACTTTTCGGGTCTGGGTGAAGACAGCTCCCTGTACCCAGTGGGGACCCCCGGCTCGTGGTGAAATTCTCTGCCAGGGCTGAGGCTCTTGAATGTGGGTGAGTGGGCGCCCCAGGAGACTGGTTTGGCCCAGTTGGGGCATCCTGGACTGAGCAGAGCCCCTGGGGTTGACATTATCCCTCTGGCCCATGGTCCCCCCCAGTTAATACAACACTCTGCCCTCCAAGGTCAACTCCGGTCTGGCCTCAGTGCGCACGGAGGCTTTGGCTGTCTGAAGCCTGGGCAAGGGATTCATCACCTTTAAGATCAGAGACCGGGGAGCCGGAGGCCTGGGTGACTCATGTGGCAGCTGTTCCCCGTTATGTAAAGCGGAGCTCAGAGCCGTTAGCCGATAGGAGATGAAATTTACATTTTGAATTAACTCGGATCATCAGATTGCTTCCTCTCGACCCAGGGAAATTAAACGTAAAGTTGGAGGGAGCTGTGGGCTGGAGAGGTAGGGGCCCAGCCAAGCGTGCCAGACTAGCTGCTTCTTTTTATTTTTTTCAACAGGCTGCAGGCAAAAGGGGACAAGAGGACACTGCCTGCTGCAAAGTCAGCCTGGGAGAGAGAAGGAGATGGAAAGTTGAGATAATCTTTCTCTCTTTTTCCTTGGGCAGAAACACAATAAATCTGCGTGGCAGAATTAAATTCTGATCTGTCCAATTTCCTCCATCTCTTCCTCTCCTAATAATGGTTATTTATTGAGCTCTTATTATGAGCCTGGCACTTAGCTAAACACTTTAGAGATAAGGCAGAAGTGAATTTGTCGCCCTCCAGCTCCCCACACCCCTTTCTTTATTTCCTAGTGGGGAGGGAGTCTGAGGGAAGAAGTAAAGAGACAGTTTTATTAACAGCACTAAGCTCAGTGCCTTCTGTTAGGAAGTTTTGTTTGTTTTTCAGATGCTCCTCTGGGGACCAGAGGCCCGAAGACCCCCTCCAACAATGGAGCACACTGAAACCCACCACCCTCCCTCCTGGTCACTGTGAAGGGCACCCCCTGGGGCTGTGCAGCGTAACCTTCTCCCAGGCGCCCAGGTGAGAGTCTGCAAGACTGTCCCAAGTCAGAACAGACCTTGCAGGCTGGGATGAAGCCTCGGTGGGCAAACAGGTGTCTGCACCTTCCTGGGCCTCTGAGTGCATCTGTGATCAATATCTATCGAGGTTTATTCTCCCTGGAAAGGAGGTCCTAACTCGGTGCGGGAGAGGCCTGCTGGCACTCAACCCCACTGCCCCTGCCCCCGACAACTCCACGGGGTGACCCTTTATCTACGGGGTCTTCCTGGCTTCACAGACAGATCGACCCCTGAGAACAGGTTATAACTCAAGTGGCCTTGAACTGATCTGATGCAGCCTCGGGTCCTTCATGACTGAACCCAGACAGTCAGAGGTTCACAACCTCCTGGAACCATGCATGTTGGTTCTCGTCGGGAGGCATGTGCCCCAGGGCCCCTCTGACGTGTGGGTTACAGTCACTGCACAAACGCGGGGGCAACGCCTGAACCCTGGGGTCTGGGCTGGTTGCAACAGGACCAACTTTTCCTGCCGCTGAGAGCGAGGGAACGGGCGCTGACGGGTGAAACGCCGGTGCTGTCCCCAGCCAGCCGTGCCTCCCTCGAATGGCAGGTCTCCAAGATCAATCCGCCACCTTCCAATGAATAGTTATTGAACGCCCTCTGACTGCCTGGCACTTAGAGTCGGCCCACGCGCTTAGGTGAGCTGACCAGGACTGTCCTTCCTAATGAATTTGTCCCGCAGGGGGCCTTGTCCTTTTCCCAGGGTCGCTGAAAAACTTCAAGCCTCAAGTTATCAGGAGCATTATTTTCTGTGGAAAAGAATTTACAGGTTCACTTTCTGCTCCCATTCAGAATTTCTGGGTGGTCAGCCTCCTGGTCCATCCCCCAGACTTTGTAATTCTGCTGGACAGCTGGATGCACCTCCCTCCCTCCCTCCCTCCCTCCCTCCTTCCCTCCCGACCTCCCTCCCTCCCTCCCTTCCTTCCTTCCTTCCATTGATCCAGCCCTACCTTCCATTTAATTATCCACTCCTGTATCCTCCATCTCTGTCTCCACACATCTTCCATCCACACACCCATCCAATGGACCATTCACTCAGGTGCTCATCTAACCTCCACGGGGTCAATCAGCTGTAAACTCTGCATTCAACCCCAAGCCGCCCTTCTGTCTTCTCAGCTACCAAGCTGGGAGGGCCAGAATCTGAAGCAGCTCGGCCTGATTTTTCCCTGTAAGATGTGCCTCCAGGACACAATAACTGCTCAGCTGGACAGAGCAGAAGAGCTGCTTGCTCTCCAAGGTGGAGACAGGTTGCTACAAAGGTTCAGAAAAAAGGGGAGGGGGGCCAGGAAGGCTGTTCAGAGGGAGCAGCCTTTGAAAAGTGTTCATAAACTGCTGTCAGACTTGGAAAGCCAAGATCTACAGGGCAAAGGAAAGGAATTCCAGGTGGAGCAAGGGACGTGGGCCAGGATCAGGGCGGACGGAGCGTGGAGTGTGCTTGCGGACGGGAGGAGGGTGAAGAGAGGGGGGGTGCTGTGTAGGTGGCTGCAGGTTGGATGGATGGAGTGCGGCTTTGGGCAAAGTGAAGGGTGTGGGTAGTGGAGAGAGGGAAAGGAAGAGCGGGCCCCCACGCCGGTGCACACTACAGAAATCCAGGCCATGGCACCAGCTGGGGTTCAGTTTGTTGGCACAGGGAAGCCTGCTGATGATGGGCGGCATCCAGTGAGAGAAAGCTGGACCGAGCGTAGACTCTGGAATCGTGCACCGTCCCCTTTGGAGGTGCTCCTGGGCACTGTTCTTCTCAACCTGGGGAGATGGGCCCAGGTTGTCAGTGAGTGCAGCCCCAGGCCACCCGGCCGTGCCCGGGGCGGGGGCCTCTCCATCCAGCGCTCATGGCGGAACTCAACAGGGATTTGGAACAACCTGAGCCAGAAAACAGGCTGCTGTCAGGAGCCTGGCTGCCTAAAGCTCCGAAAATGACACTTCTGTGGGCATTTCGTAATGGCCTTTGCAGTCCCTGCTTTTCCACCAAGAAGAAAGTGGCAGAAGAAACTGAGCAACTTTCCAGGGTCTTGCCTCTGGCAGGGGAGGAATCTACATCTTTTATGGTTTCCAACACAAGTGCTAGCCTGCTGTTATGCTAAAAATTTTAGCATCTGAAAAGTTCCAAGCTAATTTTCAGGGGGGCGGAATTAGACGCGAAGGGGCTTTTAAAACCCGGAGGATCTTGGGTTTAAAAATTTGGTTGCCAGGGAAACTCTTTCTCCAATACTTCCTTGCCACCACGTTATAAATTAAAGCCCCTAACTGAAGGGTAATTAAGGTGATTGGTGGTACTGCTGCAGACAGAGGATATGGCAAGGCAGCTGGGGAGAAGGGGCCCCCAGCATTTTAGGGCACCCCTCCCTTAGCCCTGGGGAAGCTGGACCCATTACCAGCCTGGGGGCTTGAAGACACCTCTGGAAGAGAATGCAAGCCAGCGAACAGCTGCGTGCCGTGTTCTGTGAAAGGCCAAGCAAGAGATTGCTGAAAGGAAATCTGAAATGTCACGCTGCTCCCCTGTTGGCATCGAATAGGTGAAAAGTTTCATGAGTCAGTTAATGAGTAGATTGTGAAGGCTGCAGTGTTCCGGCCCCTGTGGCTGTGTCCATGTATGTGGTGCCAGGCAGGAGCTGAAGTAATTGTTATCTCCACCTTCCGCAGGGAGGCAATTTAGGTTTTCGTTTATGGTCCCAGCCATCCAGCAATTCATCTGCCCATTCATCTCTCTCTCCATCTGTTCGTTCATCTAATTGTCCAGCGGAACATCCATCCACCCATCAAGCCAGCCATCCACCCGTGTATTTATTCATCTACCCAACCATCTATCTGTCTACCTGTCCATCCACTTTCTGTTCACCTAGGCCTCCCTCACCACCACACACACACACACACACACACACACAGAGTTGGATGGATAAATGCATGGATATATGGATGGATGGATGGATGGATGGATGGATGGATGGATGGATGCAAGGCTGGATAGTGAATGAGTACATATCCACTCTCCTATCCATCTACCTCCATTTACCTGTCTAGGGATCCACTTGCATAATTATACATTCACCCATCCATCCATCCATCCATCCATGCATCTCACCCATCCATCCATTCATCCTCTCATCCACCCACCCATCTAGTTAGTAAACATTTACTGAACACTCGTGGTCCAATAACAATAGCTTCTCCTTACTGAGCGCTTACAGCATGCCGGGCACTTGCCAGGCATTCTCCCTTTAGTTCCTCCGCTCAATGCTAGGCTTGGGAATTATCATTATCCCCATTCTATAGATGAGGCACTAGAAGAGTTCTTATGGCTAGCAAGGGTGGGAGTTGGATTTTAACTCTTCTCTCCACCCTGGGAGCAAATCCCCAGAGAGGGGGGCTGTGGGTTTGGCATCACCCGTCCACCAGTGTTTCAGCCCTAAGAGCAAGACTTGAAGGAGGATGGGCACAGAGAGGGTGAAGGCATCAGGAGAAAACCTACATCCAAAGCTTCAGGGGCCAGAGGCTCTTAGGGTCCCGGGTCCAGCTGTCCTGGCTCTGACCCCTTGCCCAGGGGGTGGGCATACACACACTTGCCCCCCATTTCTGGCCATTTCCCTTCCCGCAGGGTCAATACTGCCAGCGTGGTCAGGCAGCTGGTGCCAAGGTGAAAAGTCCAGGGGTCAGAAACCTTAGCAGCTGAGGCCAAACCCCCTGGGAAGTGTTCCCAGAAGCTGAGACCTTTCCCCCAGTGAGCTCTGCCCCCTTTCAGGGAATGCCCAGTAGGCAAACTGGTACCCTCAGCTTTGGCCTCTGCCTCCCCTTTTCCCTTCTTCCTTCCTTCCAAGGTACTCCGTCCCCAGAACCAGTTTGGTGGTTGGTGGACTCCTCGACCGCCTGACTCCTGACACACGGGGAGGGGGGTTCTGGTCCAGAGCAGAGGAAGGGGGAGGGGAGGGCACACTTGTCGAGCGGTCCCCCAACCCAGCACTGTGCTGGGGGCCCCCGGTGCCTCTTAGTTAACCCACCGACACCTCGATGTGGGACTAGACAGAAGCCCGGAGAACCCAAGCCTTGGAGAGGCCCCAGCAGGACACTGGAAGGGCTGGCGGTCCTCTGCCGGGCAGCAGGTCACAGCCCCCAGCGAGGTGGCCTCATCGCAGAGACTGCTGGGAGCTGGCGCTTGGGGAGGGGCGCCCCGCAGTGTGTCCTCGGGCACAGATATCATGAGCTTTTTGTGATCCGAAGGGAAACGAGTATTTGTTGAGTGACCCACTGAGGAGCAGGGCACCCACCTCGGTGCCCAGCACACTGCCAGGTGTCGGGAGGACAGTGAGATGACACTCTCGCGGGCTCGCGCGGGTCAGTGGACGCACTGGCCACAGGTGGCTTCTCCGAGCCCCTAGCCAACCCTCTGAGGGAACCGTGACCCCAATGTCCGGCTTTCGGGGCTGGGGGCTGGTGCCAGGCAACTTACCAAGGTCACCGGGTGCTGAGGGGCAGAGAAGCTTTGAACCCTGATGTGTCTGGGTCCGGGGGGCTGCGCCCACCACGCTGCCTCGCAGCCATCTGAGGACCAGGATGGAGCCAGGCACGGGTTTCTTCCAATGCTTTTGCAGATATTACTAATGTCTTACTGGTTGGCGAAGGTTTGCTCAACCCCGGGAACATTTGCCGAGTGTTATCCCCATGGCAGGTGCTGGGGGTCCCGGGCGAGCCAGACTGGCTAAGGCATTGGGTAGCAGCTTCATGGCCAGGGGTCCCGCCCAGGAGTCAGCTCTGCAAACACTTGGGGGCTGCTTCCTGAACCAGAGCTAAGCCTGTGACCTTTGCTCCTTCCTGGATAAAAATCATCACATCTACTCCCTATGGACAGGGGCCGGGTGTCCCACCTGGAGTCCCCCGAAAGTCCCGGAGGGAAACACCTTGATTCCCACTCTGTTTATGAGAAAACCGAGGGGAGTTTGCTGTGAGGACCACCACCACTCCCGTTCTGTGAGCATCTCCAAGTCAAATCATAGCAAGCATCTTGCATTCCCTTGAGCTCACTCACCCACCTGCCTCAGCCTGTCTGCCCCCACCCAGGTGAGCAGACAGAGGTGATACCCAGCCCCTGTCCGTCTCTGCAGGTGGGGAAACTGAGGCTGGGAGCTGGGATGGGGCTGATGTGAGGGCCCCCGAGTTTCCCTTCCTCGCTGCAGACAGGCTGAGAGAGTCATCCAAGGTCGCCTAGCCGCCGCAGCAAGACGGCAGCAGTGTTTTGACTTCTGGTCAGGTCCCTCTCCCATCACGATGCGCCACGCGAGGGGAGGGAGGAGTGAGGGCCGCCGGGGGCCTCTTTAATTCATGAGTTACTGGCAGAAGCACAATCTCGGGGGAAGATTGATGACCGGCTGCAGGTATTGGTGGGCGGATTCATAAAACTGTCGGCGGCAGCGGGCCGTAAATCAGATGAATATTCAAGATTCCGCCTCGGGAGCAATTCTCAGGCTCTGGCAATAACACGATGGAAGCAGGAAGGCAGGCGCGGTGGCCTCAGGAGCCCTCGGCGCCGGAATGAGGCACTTTCCACCTGCACAGAACTTCTGCTTCTGTCTGGGAAACTTGGGCAGCTTGAAAGAGAGAGGAGGGTGGTCATGGACCCCAAACCCAACTGCAGACCCCGTTTCATGGATACTTTTCACTCAAGCATGTTTTACATGCAGCAAAACACACAGTCTTAAGTGGGAAGTGGGATGAGTTTGGACCCCTGGGTGTAACCACCACCCGGATCAAGATCTAGAACATTCCTTCTTCACCCCCAAAAGTTCCCTGGTGCCCTTTCCTATTAATCCCCACCTCCCCAAGCCCCAGGGAACCACTGACCCTTCTATCACTAGAGACAGGGTTCGCCTTATCCGTGGTAGACAGAGACCGGGGTGGACCTGGGTTCATCCTCTGTGTGCCGTTTTGTGTTCTGCCTGTTTTTCCCAGCATCCTCAAGGGGCTTCACTACCAGAAGCCCACCCTTCCGCTTAGATGACCACAGCTGGTTGAGCCATTCCCCTCGGCGTGGCTGCCTGGTCTGTTTCTGGTTCTGCCTGTTTAGGGTAAGCCTGCTGTGAACGCCTGACCTGGTCTTTCTGGGCACTTTCTCCTGGGTAGAGCGGATGCACAGTTAACTTTTTAAGGAACCGTCAAGCAGACTTCCAAGTGGACGAGCGGCCCGAGCGCTGCCTCGGCACCCTGGTCTGCCGGTTCTATCACCTCCCCTAGATGTGCGGTGGCATCTGGCGTGGGACTCCCCTTTATTTAATCCACAAAGTCTTTGCGGGTCCTACAGGAGGGCAGCATCTCAGGCCACTGTCCCACCTGTTAAGCAGGTCCAGGCCCACCCCAGGGCCTTTTCACTGGCTGCTCCTTCTGCCTGGAGAATGGTAGGGACGAGGGGCCTCCCTTGGAGATGTCTGTGTTTTCTCCTCTCTCACCCCTGAGTCCTCTGTAGCTGCCCCATCCTGGGGTCCCACAGGCTCACTCGGGGTGGGGGTGGGGGGCAGCCCTGAGGGCGCAGAGGCTGCAGAGAGGCCCCTGCTGCCCTCCCATCCGCCAGCTCCATCTGTCAGTAAACATGTGTCCAGGGAGAAGTCGCCCCTGCCTTCTGCAGTGAGGAGCTTGCTTGCTGAGGGCGAGGCCACTGCAGGTGGTCCCATCATGAACAACCCCATCTGACAGACCAGGAAACTGAGGTCTCCATGGTGCCTATGCCCCCCTCTGCCTCTAGCCCGTGGAATCTGGCTTTCCTTGGGGAGGAGACCTGAGCAGTCTGGGCTGGCTTTGGGCAGAGACTAGACTTGATGAAATGCCTCCCCCTTGGGATTCACGGCCTCCCAGTAGGGCAAAAGGAAAGCTCTCGCCTTTTCTCTCTGGAGGACATTTCCCCACCTCCCAATTCTCATGAGATGAACTTCTCTCCTAACTCTGGGCTCTATTGCTTCACTGGTATCAGCCAGCACCATAGGTGAATGTTCCATGGATTGGGAATCTTTACATGTTAACGCCTGAAAGACCTCCTCCACACCCAGGCTCACCCCCACGTGTCTGGGGCCCCCTTGGTCACCCTGGTACAAGGCCAGCTCCCAGGACTCATCAACACCCCGGATGAGAGCCTCCAGGAGTGGGGAAACTCAAAGCAAGCTTTGTCCACGGAAACTGCCCCGCCCCAGTTAGCTCTGTCTTGTCTCCCCAGAGCTGAGAGCACTAACAGCCCTAGTCCTTAAAGAAAGGGAACTGGGACATCCCCGGCGGTCCCGTGGTTAAGACTGCGCACTTCCAATGCAGAGGGCACGGGTTCCATCCCTGGTTGGGGAAGTTCCGCACGTTTCGCGGTGTGGCCAAAACAAATAAACAAACACCAAAAAAAAAAAAAAAAGAAAGAAAGGAAACTGTCCCCAGGTTATCTCTCGAGGATCCTGCAGCAGCTTTGATTTCTATTTACCATTATCAGTGCCATCCATCAACCCCTCACATCAACTCCCCCAAAAGGCAGTCACCCCAGATTTCCCCCATGGAGATAAAGGTTTCTTGTCCTAGGCTCTCAAAGTCCGAGACAGAGGCATAGCAGCACAGTCACGTCTGCTGGCAGACATGTGCGTCATGGAAAACTTGGAGGCTGCCGATTCGGCCGCCCCTGCTGCAGCGCGTCAAGTCCCCAAACGCTTGAAAAACAACATAATGTATTCCTGTCGGCAGCTCTGAGCAAAAGCTCATTTCGTGTCTTGTGTTTCCATTTCCTGAGGATTAATAAGTGTGGAGGGGGACTCGGGCTTAGTGCCGAATATTTATTTAGTCAATATACACATCAATTTAGCAAATTAGAGATTGCAAGCCATTTCTAAGCAATGCTGTAAAAATAATAGCTGTACTTTAAACTTGTAATGGATTTTGGTGTGTATGGGGGTGGCGACTACGTGCCTGGCACTTTATAAGCGCAAAGTTGAGCTCTCCTTAAACTTCCGTGAATATCGGAGTCGTCGTGGGCGTTTGTAAGAAAGCAGACGTCTGAACCCCGTTGTCTGGGTGACACAGAAGGGGTCTGGGGCGGGGATTCTGAAACGCATTTGGAGAAGACAGAGAGTGGGCTTTGGGTGAAGTGACCCTGCGTTTAGACCCTGACTCTGCTCCTTCTGGCTGGGCGACTGCAGAGGGAGGGGTTTCTCAGGCTCGGCACTGTTGACTTTTGGGGTCGATGATTCTCTGTCCTGGGGACTGTTCTGGGCATTGCAGGATGTTTCTGGCAGCACCCCTGGCCTCCATCCACTGGATGCCACTCGCAGCAGCCCCCTCCCCCGTTGTGAACATCAGAAACGTCTCCAGACATTGACACATGTCCCCTGGGGTGCAAAATCCAGCCTCCCACCCAGCTGAGGACTACTGGTCTAGAGCCAGGTTCTTCAGTCTCTGTAAGCCTCCATTTCTTCATGGAGACCCCCATTGTGTGAGCAAGATTCCACCCCACAAACCAGTGAGAAAGTGGCTACTGTTCACTTTGCAGAGGAGAGAAAACAGGCTCAGAGAGGTACTGGGACTTGCCCAGGGGTGCACAGCGGGCACGGGGCCGAGCGGAGGCATGTAAGCCATCTCCTGCTTCTTGGAATGGTCAGTAGCTCCATCCAAATGTCTCCTCCCCAGAAAGGCTCACTCTGTGTCCCTCGGCTCGGGCAGGTTTTCACCCTCTCTCTCCCCACTGCTCTTTTTCTTTCACCTCCTCTCTCCCCATTCCCCATTCTCTTCATAGGGCTTTGCCCATAGCCACCAGTTCATGTATGTGTTGACCTGATTCTCTTCTGTCCCCCCGCTCTGGAATGTGGGTCCCATCAGTCAGCAAGCAGGGCTTTCTTCATGTTGTCCCCTGCTGTTTCATCAACACATACTAGATGAATCAAAGAATAACAGAATGGCAGAACTGCTGGGCTCTTGCTTGTGCAACCAAGTGCTGGCCAATGAGTTATAAGTGGAAGTCTTCTGTGTGGCATTCTGGGAGGTGTCTGTATTAGGAGTGAGCAAGATCTTCCTCACCTCTTTCTTTTAACTGATGGCTAGAATGCAGACATGATGGCTGGAGCACAAGCAGCCATCTTGGACTATGAGGTAGAAGCTCTGTGTTGAGGATGGAGGGGCAACAAGGCAGAAAGGACCTGGGCTTTGTTGACTTCTGCAAGGTACCTTACCCACTCCAGACGTTCTTCCTCTGAGCTTCTTCTACATGAGGGTAAATAATCTGTTGCATTTAAGTTACTCTTACCTTGGTTTCTTTGTCCTATGTACCACACTGAATCCTAACCCACGCTCTGGGCTTTTGGGAGTGCCTAGGATGGAGGAGGAAGCAGATATTGTTCATTCTGCCCAGGTTGTTCTCAGATCTATGGGGCTCATGGGCCCCTTCAGCTAGAAGGAGTCCCACCTACACTGTCAAGGTCAGTGCTCGCAGCTGCCAAGGTGAGAGGGGTGTTAGTGGCCCCACAAGAGAAGTGAAGCACGGAGGGTCAGAGGGAAGATGCAGGAGTGAGAAATGCGCTGGGATTCAAGCCTTGCAGTGCCAGCTCAGGAACCCATGTTCCTTAGATGACATTGCTGGTTCTCTGACTCTCAGCCAAGTACTTCTAGTCATTCATTCATTCATTCATTCATTCACTTGTTCAGTGAAGGCCACTCTGTGTTTGCTAGAGTCTGGGAACAGGATGGTAAACACTACTGCTTCTGGAATCCAGGGTGAAATAGACTAGCTGGGGGCGACAGACTGTGAACCAGTGAGCAGGGAACTGGGCGAGGAGATTCTGGAGTAGGTGTGCTAGGCTGGGAGTGAAAGGGGAGGAGGAACTGAGAGGGACCGGGGGGCTGGCTTTACAGGAGAGATAGGAAAGCGCTCCCAGAGCAGGGATGGTGTTGACACACGAGGAAGCGGGAAGAGAGGCCTGTGAGAGCTGGGAACGATGCTCTGGGCAGAGGGCACAGCCAGCGCAGGGGCTCTCGGACTGGGCGTGTCAGGGGAGCAGGAAGCCGGCCGGGGGGCTGGCGTGGGCCAGCCAGCCTTGAAGGTGATTCGGATGGGGCTCCGGTCACAGGGGCAGTTAGGAAAGGAGCTGGAACTACACCACACCAGCTCTTCCCCAGTGCTCTGCCTGCCTTGCTGGTATTTTTGGGAGGTCCCCATGTGCCCCTGGTTCTCTCCCAGTGGTGACCATGACTCACTGGGCGGGGGGCTTTCTGGGACCACTGGAGTTGCTCTTCCAGCTGCGGGGCAAGCTGCTCACACTGCCTCACACCCACACTGGGGGCAGCTGTCAACTCGCGGCTGCTCCCGTTGTTGGATAAACGCCCCATCTCCCTCACCTCCCGGAGGGAACAACCTCGATCTCAAGGTTACCAGTGGCGTGTCCTGCACTGGCTCCCAGCGCTCCCCTGTAGGGCCGGGTCCAAGCTGCCCACGGGGATAACACACCCTGTCCAGGCCCCTACACTTCCTGCCTCCCGCTTTCGGTGGTCTCTTCCCCACCCCTCCCTCAGGGCTTCCGGGATCACTCTCATCCTTGTTTACAGTCTGCCCTTGGGAGAACCCGACCCAGACACAGTATTAGCTCGTTCAATCCTCACAACAACCCTGGAAAGAAGATACTGTTATTGCTTCCATTTTGCAGAGAAGAAAACTGAACCGAAGCACAGAGAAATTAAGTCGTTTGATCAAGGACACATAGGAAGCGGCAGAGCCAGGACTTGAAACCAGACAGTCTGTGTGTTAACACCCTACCCTGTGGCGTAGTTGACGTGTGGTTCTGATTTTGGTTTGAAGGCAGGATAAGGCCCCGAGCCGACCACCGTTCTCCTCCTGGGGTTTCTCAGCTCCCGCAGCAGCAGCAGTGGCCCTCGGGAACTCATTACTGAGGCTGACTTGGGAGCCCCACTCCTGATCTGCTGAATCAGAAACTCGGGGTGGGCCCAGGATCTCCCCCCAGGAGACTCTGGCCCACACTCACTCACGCTGGAGAACCACCAGCGCAGACAGTGGTGTAGACGTGCCCTGACATACAGTTTGAAAAGTTTCCTCTGGCTGCCATGTGGGAGGAAGGTGGGAAGCAGCAGAGGGGTTTCCGTCCTAGGGAGGAGAGTCTTCAGGGGAGAGAGGAGGGTGGAAAGAACGTGTCAGAGTCAGGCTACATTTAGGGTTGAGCCACAGACCTGGAGATGGATGGGCTGGTGGGGGTGCGGGCAAGAAGAGCCAAGGATACCCCTTAGGTTTCTGGCTTCAGCTAGAGAGTGGGTATAGGTGTCAGGGTGGAGAACACCGGGGGTGAACCTGGCTGTGCCCCATGCAGGAGAGAAAAAATCAATAGCTGTGTTCCACAATTGCATTCAAAGCTTTAAAAGAATGGTTGTCCAGCCAAACATGGAGCCCTCCAGGGACGGCCACACCCTGGCAGTACTAAGGTATGAAAGGGGCTTTGGCCGGGACACCAGTGGGCTCACCGTGAATTTCCACGTCGGAGAACAGAGCTATCCCCACACCAGAACCAACTTAAAAACCAGATGATCACTTTTAAAAAGCATTGAAAAATAACTCCGTTCGTTGCACATGGTATTCGGATGCCCAGGAAAACAATGTTTGATATGGCCCAAGGATACTCGTGCAGGATGGAGAGGTGGGGAGAAAGGAACGTGTTTAGGACTTACAGAAATCTGGAATGAAGTGCAGAGCTGTGAGCACAGACCGATGGCAGAGGAAGGAGCAGAGGTGGGAAGGACTGTGTTTGGGGACCAGCTGGCCAGCAGGCTCCCTGAGCTCAGGAGAAGGTTCCCCGGGGATGGGCCGGGGAGAAGCCTGTTAGGCTGGGGAGGGACATATGGGTTCACTGAACGTAGGAGCTCAGGAATGGCAAGTAGAGAATGAAAACAGATGCTTATCTCTGGAAGAGGATTTGATTGTATGTAATCTGATCCAACACATATTAATTGAGCACCCACCATGTGCAGGAACTTTGCACATGTGAAGACACAATGGAGAACCAGACAGATGTGGCCCTGTCCCCATGGAGCACATGCTCTGGTGGGGCGGTCCAGGGGTCATCGTACAAGGTCATCGTTGAGAAATGACTCCCTGGGAGCAGGTTGAGGGCGCATCAGGGGCCTCTTCTGTCCTCTAGGGCAGCTGGGGTGCATCTCAGGCAAAGGGGACTGAACAGTCCACCTTGTGGTTTCTTCTGGAAGGAGGAGACACACCTTCTTGCGGCCATAAGGAACCTGTTTGTCTCCCATCTTTCTCCATCCAGAAAGAGGCTTCTCAATTTGGGACTGACTCTTGGACAGACAGAGGACAGAAGGCCCCCAGGCCACCTCCCCCTTGGATATCCTCGTGCCTGTGTCCTGGGTTCAGAGTGTAGAAGGTGACAGTCAGGATTTAACCTCCATTTTTGGCCCGAGCAGTTCTGCTCCAGCCCCCATGTGCTCCGCTGAACACGAGGCCTTTGGAGCACGGCTGCACCTCCTTAGAAGGAGCTGTAGGGGCGCTTCTATGGTCCAAGCACATCTTTGGAAAAGAGGTTTCATCCCCAGACCAGTTAGTCTGTCCTGAGATTTCCTGCAATCACAAACACGCTCTCTCTGAGAGGGGCTCTAATAAATATGAATTTCTCCAGTTGGTCACATTTCCACGGATGTTCTAGCACTCAGGTAGCCGGGGCTCAGAGATGCTTCTAGACTCGCTCACTCCTTAATTGGTTTCTAACTTAATCCTTAATCCTGCAGCATTTTCTCGCCTGGTGTCCCTTCTTCATGCTATGCACTGGGGCATATACACAAAGCCACAGACTCATGCAATTTAGGAAGGGAAAGGACCTTTAACGAATAACCAGCACATGGAGGGCGCTGTGAGCCAGACACTGTGCTAAATGCTCGACCAGGTCTTAACTCATTTACCCATCCGCCCTCATTGTCAAACTGCTGCCTCAGGGAACTGTCCGGTTCACCCTCCCACCCAGGCAAGCCACCTCAGGACCACGGACAATGGGACGCACATCCCAGCTTGGTTTCTTCCCGGGATGGGGAACTCCCTCCTCTCTCCCAAGCAGCTGCAGAATAGCTATGCCCAACAGTGCCAGCAGCCACGAGTCCCCTCTGGGTCCTCAAGGGCTTCGAGTCTACGTCCCAGAAAACACTCCAGTGATGAAAAACAACCCTTAATGAGCCCAGATGTTCCTCCTTATATCCTGCTATCCTGATGTGGGTGGCTCTGCCCTTGCTTACCTAACCCCGTGCCTGAAACAGACCTGGTCTTCCAAGGAAGCTTCTGGGGTTTAGCCTGCAGCATCCCTGGTGTCGCTCCACATTCTGCAGGGAGTAAGAAGAAGCAAGAAGGAGAGAAGGGCACCTACCCCAGTGGGCTTGGACCCTTGGGCTGGCTCTACGGATGCTGGTATATCCTGGGGGGTGCCGGGGTTGGGGAGCAGTTAAGTGAAGCATATGGTTCCACCTTGGGAATAGTGACAAAGCTGCCCATGCTCGGCACTCCCTGTGTGCCAGGAGTGTTCCAGCCTCTTAGAAGGACTAACCCATGTGCTCTTCTTAGCAGCCTGGGGAGGTGTGGGCCACCCTCCCCACACCTGTACTCACAGGGCCTGGTACCTTCGAAGTGCTTGAGAAGTGCAGACTGCTATTAGTCCCATTTAACAGATGAGGACACTGAGGCCAGAAAGCATAAGTGATTTATGATCAATCCTCCCGAGCCCTGGGCTGAACCCTGGATATTAACCCTGGACCCTAACCCAGACATTTCAAGGAATCAGGCCAAGGACATGAATGATGAAAATGAGGATGATTCTGGGGGCTGGCCCCAGAGGTGCTTTCTGAGCACCCCCCATTAAGAGGGGCTATCATTGTCCTCATTACGGATGGGGACACTATGACCGGGGAGACTAGACCTGCCTGAGGCCACACAGGGAGGCAGGATTTGAACTCAAGTCTCTCAAAGAGCAGAGCGCCAGTAATTAACAACCACACAGTACTCCCCTACTGCTTCCTCCCCATGGGCAGCAAAGGCTGGCTCCACCCTAAGTCAGCACCCTTCACGCTGACACCCTGTGACGTGCCTGGAGTTGGCTGCAGTGCAGGCAGCATCTGCAGGAGGGGCAGGGCTGCCGGTGGCGGCCAGGGGAGTCATGGACTCAAACCCTGCAAGGCTGCTCTCCAGCTGTGTGACCCGTGGTCAGTGGCCTACCCACTCTGAGCTCGGCTCTCTGAGTTGGATTATTGTGCCCATTTTGCAGAGAACAAAACCATGGCACAGCTGGGGTTGAGCCCAGCCAGTGAGGCTCCCAGTCTGCCCTGGCGCCTCCCCACCGCCCTGTCCTACCCCTGGGGCTGTTGGGAGGAGGAATTGGGGCAACTCTCACACCGCTCCTCGCCCAGCTTGGCACACAACAGGCCTGGCCCATCCCGACCCTGCACGGCTGCGTTCTGGGCTGGGGCTGTGGCCCTGGGGGGAGAGCTGCAGCTCAGAGGAGGGCTGCCCAGGGCAGAGGGCTGAGCTGGGGGAGCTGCCCTGCATGAGTCCCCAGCTGGCCCGCGGGGGCCTGGGCTCCAGCCTGCGCGTGAGCGGCTCCCTCCCCAGGAATGCCTCCAAGTTCAAAACCAGTCAAAGAGCAAACCAGGACAGAGCTGCTTTGTGCACTTGAGGTCACCAGTCCCCCTTCTCCCCCCTTGGATGCCACCAGCTCTGGGGAGTTCTGCTTTCCTGGCAGGTGGGGGAAGTCCAGCCGGTGTCCCCTGCACTGCCCCCTGCCCTGCTAGGACAGGGCTTGGCAGGGCCTGGCTTTTCGTTACCAAAGTCCTAGCAGTGGGGGCAGTGAACCCAAGCCAATGTCTCTGAGAGCTCAGAAGTTTCCAGCCAGAGATCCGGCCCGAGCCGGCTCTGTGAAGCATTCCCGGTCCATCAGAGAGCCCGCCTGGATGGATTTTCCAGGCCCCAGCAGCATGCCTGGCCACGATCATTCCAGTGGGGTGTTTTGTGAGCACCCGAGAAAGGGGGAGGTTTGGGGTCTGTGGCGAAGGCCTGAGCTTCCGTGGCTGGGGTCACACCACCTCACGCTCCTTCCAGAGCAAGATGCGGTGGGATGAGATCAGATGAGAAACGGGGGCTGGTGCACAGGAGCTGGGCAGCCCCAGAGACGCCCCCTTCCTGCCACAGCCTATAAAGAGGGGCGGGGTCTTCTTGGAGCCCTGGGACCACTGTTTATTCACTAAACACCGATGGAGCACCTGGTGGCGTGAAACTCCAGATGCGGACATGAATATGAAAATAAAATCTTGGTAAAAGGATGATGTGATTGAAAAGGAAATGCTCACGTTTACTGAGCTTTTACTACACATCAGGCATGGCTCTGGGCGCTCAACATCTGCCTGACTCACACCGGCCCCGCTGGGTGGGGAAATTATCCTTAGCTCCACACGGGGGAAGGGGGGCGCCGCTGAGGCTCAGCGGGGTCAGCCCCCTACCCAGGGTCCTGCGTGGGAAACAGTAGAGCAGGTGAGCTCTGGGCCCCTTGGCCACCTGTGAGCCAGGTGTGGGACAGGCCTGGGATGGAGATGGAGAGAGACACTTCCCCCTGGGGGACCCCAGGCCAGTGGCCAGTTCCCCGTGAGGTGGTCCGGTGGGAGGCGCAGCTGGGGACTCACACAGATCCTGAGGGCAGGACCGAGACCCGCTAACATCAGCTGGAGGGAAGAGTGAGGGGCTCCGCTGGGAGGGGACCTGAGCAGCAGGTGGAATGTGCCCCATGCGGGCCGGGCAGGGAGCTGGACCTCCCTCCCCACTCTGCTGTGTCTGGGAACACCCACAGCCTCTGTCACCCCAGGCCCACGTCGGCCCAACACAGCTGTCTCCAATGGAGACCTGCGGCTGAGTGCCAATCCCAGGGCCACCCGCGGCACCAAGACGGCACCTCTGTGGGGACAGTGGCAGGAACCTCCTGCCTGGAAGAGGGACGCCTAAGTTGAGCCGCGTGAAGAAGGAGGAAGGGCGTCCCATGAGAGGGAATGGCCTTGCGCGGAGGCTCGGAGGCCAGGGTGAGGCCGACACGCGTGGGGAGCCAGACTCAGCAGCTGGGGGTGGCGGGTTGAGCTGGGGGAGGGGTGGGGAGCAGGGAGAAGAGATGGAGGGGGTGGAGGACCAGGTCTGGCCGGCCCAAGGGTCAAGTTCAAGGGGGCAATGGGGAGCCATTGAGGGTTGCAGCGGGGGGACAGCAGAAACAGAGTGGCATTTTCCAAGTCTTCCAGATGCTGCGTGGAGAATGGGCGGAAGGGTGAGAGGGGAGGTCAGTGGGGAGGCTCCTGCAGCGTCCCTAGAAAGACGGTCCCAGCCAGAGTGGCTTTGGAAGTGGGGACTCTGGTGGGTTTGAGGGCTCTAACGAGTGAGTGTTGTCAGGACCCTCCCCGGGGAGACTTCTCAAGGGAGAAGATCTGCGGGGTCCTGGGGGGCACGTGATGCGCAGGGTTGGGGACGCCCAGAGCCCCCTGGCCAGGCCCTTGCCTGCTCCTGGGGTGCTGGGAGGGCCAAGACCCAGGGTGCCGGGGCCTTTCCCTCGGAGGACTTCTGTCTCACCCAGGAGAAGGAGGAACCACCTCAGAGCTGCCGGAAGGGCCAGGAAGGCATGGCTCAGCCCCACCCTTCCCCATCCCTCACACGGGGAGGGCAGGCTGGAGGGGGGACACAGTTGGGCAGAGGAGTGGAGGCATACTTGTGGTGCAGGTGGGGGGCTGGGATGGCGGTTTGGGGCCGAGGGCAGAGAGGAGGGAGTTGGTCTGGGCCTTGAATGTCAGCAAAGGAGAGGCTGGGTTAGGAGTGGGAGGGGTGGCCCCCGCCTCAGGTGGAAAATCTCTGGACCGTTTCCACCATGTCCAGCCCCTGGCAGTTCCCTTAGATGTCCCCCGTCCAAAGCCAGAATCAGCCAGAAACATCAATGCCTAAGCCGAGGACTCCGACCGGGACATCGGCCACGTTGTCAGCGCTGGGAGCGAGCCCTGGGTCTCCGTAACTACCCCAGCCTGGAGCGAAGTCCCAGCCTGCCATGGGATTCAACCCCACACGCCTGACTCTGCGTGTGGGCGCTTGGCAGCCGGAGCCCGAAGGGAAGTGGGCGCAGAGACTGTGGGGTTCCCAGGGCACCCGATCTTCCTGGAGCCTGACCGGGGCCCCCAAGGAATCCGAGGTGCAACCCCGCTGTGATGGCCTCATCGGGGGGTCACAGACTCCCTTCACAGGGGCGAGGGGGCAGGACCGTCTGGGACCACGGACAGGGATGCGGGAGGGGGCAGGGCCGTCTGGGGCCACGCACAGTGACGGGCCGAGGTCTTTAGGCGCTCACTGTTCAGTGGAGGGAACACGTGCTGAGTTGAGTCCCTCTCTTCCATCCAGGGGGGCGGTCGGAAGGATGAGGGCCCCTGTTACAGGCGAGGGAAGCGCCTCGGAGGGTCACCAGCACACTGGCCCCTCTGCCTTACGTGTCATACGGGGCCTCGAGGAGGAGCCCGCCCTCTGCTTCTGGACTGACTTTCCCTTCTTCAATAAACAAACAGCTCTCACTTCTCTGTGTCAGGCCTGTTCGGGCACGTCAGGTGTCTGGCATCCCTGGACCCACACAGCAGCCTGCGAGGTTGGTGCAGGCGGGAAACCAGGCACAGAGAGGCTGTGCGTTTGCCCACAGCTGCCCAGCCTGGGAGAGGGTTTGAACTGCCGAGGCAGCTCCGGGGCAAAGCCCCTGCCCTTGGGTCAAGGTGGAGGAGGCCTCAATTTACCTTGCTGCCCTGGGTCCTGCAGAAGGCAGAGGGCAGAGGGCAGGAGCTGCTTATTCTGGGTTCTGGGCCCCTGGCTTAGTAAGACGTGAGTCACCGAGTTCAGCCAACCACAGCTCGCGTCAGCTCTCGGGAGGAGGCTGCTGAATGCTGATTCCCAGGGCCACACTCACCCTACACCTCTTGGTTGGGAGCTCCGGAGCCAGCACTTCTATGGAGTCCACACTGGGGTCTGAGGATGGTAGATACAGGCCGGGCCCCGGGTGGGGCTGCCCCTGGAGAAAACAGCAAATGCCTTGGGCGGAACCCCTAGAAACCCATAAAGTGTGGGGTGGAGTTTATAGGACAGAGAAATAAATATTGACTCAGGGAACAACCCAGGAAGGCTTCCTGGTGGAGTTGGAGGTTGGGTGGGACCTTAACAGTTGAGTTTAGTGGGCAGAGTTGAAGGAGGACATCCAGGTGGAGGGCACTGCCCAGGCAAAGCCTCGGCGGCTGGAAAGGGTGACCCTACACTGGAGTAATCAGGTCTTGGGAGCACATGAGGGAGACGGTGTAGGGAGTGAAGCCTAGTGGTGAGGCCATATCTTGAAAGGCCCTGAAGGGCAGGCTAATCGTCCAGGTTTCCAGCCGCACTGGACATCAGTCACCTGCGGGAGTTCATTCATTCATTTATGAAATACATACACATTGTGTCCCTACTCGAAAGCCAGACATAGTTCTTGAAACTGAGGGGACAGCGGACAAACTGACAGACAAGATCTCTGCCCTGGTGGGATGAAAGTGTTGTCCAGGGAGAGAGACTGAAATGAAAGGAACAGGGAAGTAAAATGATGGCCGATTACTCTGGGTGCTTAAATGGAAATTGCTCAGTGGGTGTGACAGAGAGGGCCTGGGTGTCAGGGAGGGGGCCTCTCTGAAGAGGGGACCCTCTAAGACCTGGAAGATGAGCCAGCCAGAAGAGACAGAGAAAGGAAGCCAGAAGGAGTGTGTGTGCAAAGTCCCTGAGGCAGGAGGATTGCAGTAAATTCGAGGCTGGTGAGGTTGGGGCTAGGGAGGGAGATAGGAGGACGTCAGGAGATGAAGCCAAGGGGCGGGCAGGGCCAGGTCTGTCCTCCGCCCCAGGTTGGGAGGGATTCTGAGCAGTGAGCTCACCACAGAGGGTTTTCAGCAGAGAAGAGTCTGATGAGATTTACATGAAATGCAGATTCCGGGGCCCCACCCAGACCTGCTGGCCGGAATTCGCGTAGGTGGGGGGCTGGGAGGCTATCTGCGCAGACACATGGACTTTGCTGGACCATAAGATGTCATGTGGTAGGAGGGGATGGTGAGCGGGAGACAGACAGAGACACGGAGACAGAGAGAGGAAATCAGACAGAAGGATGCAGAGAGAGACGGGCAGAGAGAGACAAGAGCTCTTAGGGCTCTAGGCGCGCATAGGATATGATACCTACGAGAATGGGGGTCAGAGAGGGCTGGGAAGGGGCCAGAGCAGGTGGGGCCCCTGCAGGAGCTGAACACAAAGGCACCCGAAGGTCACTTTGAGGACACACACCTCTGGGCGGACGGGATAGATGGGCAGGGTTGTCACCCTTGCTCTGCAGAAGAACTGCCCAACTTGGGGGTGGCGGGTCCACAGAGATGAGGTGGGGATCTTAGGGTCTGAGCTCTGGACCTCAGGAACCAGTCCTCACCCTAGGCGTCCCAGCTTAGTTGAGGCAGAGAAGTGGATCCCATGACCCCCTGTCTCACTGCCCAGTTAATTCCAAACTTGGGCTCATTTTGCAGAAAAAAGATCGGGGGTGCCACCTGGTGGCCAGGGCCGTGGCCATGGCCCGCGTCAGGGCCCACAGTGTCTGGGGGGCCCAGGAGTCTCTATGACAGATGTTTATAGTTACGCAATTAATGCACGTGCCCTGCAGATAAAGTCGAAGACCCAGACAAAGTCGAAAGAAACTGACCACCTGGGATTTCAGCCAGAGAGAGCCTTTCTTCACGTGTACACTGACTTCCTTCAATCTCTTTTCCATGCATCCAGACATTTTTTAACCCAAAAAGTGCATCACACCCCACACAGAGCTCTGGGACCTGCTGGGATTGTCCCTATGCACTGCTAGATGCTGGATGTCTTTCCGTGTCACTGAAGGTTCCTTCACAACATAACTTGAGCAGTTGCACACGCCCTCTGGGTGTGGCCAGGGGGTGACTCAGGCTGGCTGAGCACTGTAGGTTGGATTTATTGGAGCAAAGTGAGTTTTCCAGAGTTTTTTGGTTTTGTCGTTGCTTCCCTTGAGGAAGATTGAAATTTCAAAGGCCTCGGCTCTGTGATGAGAAGGGGGTTTTGACAAATCCACATTCAGATACAAACCTCATGGCTCTGGGGACCAGGCCCACCCAGCTTCCCAGCGGCGCTCCGAGTTACCTCATGACCCACCCCAGGCTCCTCGCAGAGTTGGAGGGTCCTGACGCACAATGGGACCGGTCTGGACCAGTCAGACCTGGATTTGATCTTGCTTTCCTGGGCCTCAGTTTCCTCATCTGTGCAGTGGGCATAATCCCAGTTTGTCCATTTCATAGAGCTGTTGTGAGGGTTAAACAGCCTTCGTCTGTGTGGAGGGACAGTTCCTAGGCCTGTGTTCAAATGTAGATTCACGGGCTGTGGGTCGGGCAAACTCTGGAACGGCCTGGCCTGTTCTCTTCCGCTGCAGAGGAGTCAGATACCTCCTAGGAGGGGCCTGAATGACAGATGTCATTAAGTCACAGCAGGCTAGACCCACTGTTTGCTGCCACTGTGGCCATGGCCTTGTGGGGAACCGTGAGCACAGGGATGACAGCAGCCGCTCCACGGACGTCCACGGAATGCTTGCTGCGTGCTAGGCGCTGCCACGGATTCTCTGTTAACCTCCCGCTTGGCAGATGGGGAACCGAGGCTCAGGGAGACTGCACAACAGTTCCAGGGCCAAGCCCCTGGTAAGAGTCTGAGCCCTGACGGGGCCCAGGCCTGGCTGCCCCTCTCTGGGCAGGAGGAGGTGATGCTGCCCAGTGGCCCCGAGGTGTGTTGTGTGTGTGTGTGTGTGTGTGTGTGTGATGTGAGTGATGTGTGTGTGAGTGATGTGTTTGTGATGTGTGTGTGTGATGTGTGTGTGTGTGAGTGTGACGTGTGTGTGTGAGTGATGTGTGTGTGTGACGTGTGTGTGTGACGTGTGTGTGAGTGATGTGTGTGTGAGTGATGTGTGTGTGTGTGATGTGTGTGTGAGTGATGTGTGTGTGAGTGATGTGTGTGTGTGTGATGTGTGTATGTGATGTGTGTGTGTGAGTGATGTGTGTGTGAGTGATGTGTGTGTGTGTGATGTGTGTGTGTGATGTATATGTGTGTGTGATGTGTGTGTGATGTATACGTTTGTGTGTGATGTGTGTGTGATGTGTGTGTGTGATGTATATGTGTGTGTGATGTGTGTGTGTTTGTGATGTGTGTGTGTGATGTGTGTGTGATGTATACGTTTGTGTGTGATGTGTGTGTGTGATGTGTGTGTGTGATGTGTGTGTGATGTATATGTGTGTGTGTGATGTGTGTGTGTGATGTGTGTGTGTGTGTGATGTGTATGTGTGTGATGTGAATGATGTGTGTGTGACGTGCGTGTGATGTGTGTGTGTGTGATGTGTATGTGTGCGATGTGAATGATGTGTGTGTGACGTGTGTGTGTGATGTGTGTGATGTGAATGATGTGTGTGTGACGTGTGTGTGTGTGATGTGTGTGTGATGTGTATGTGTGTGTGATGTGTATGCGTGTGATGTGTGTGTGTGATGTGTATGTGTGTGTGTGATGTGTATGTGTGTGATGTGAATGATGTGTGTGTGACGTGTGTGTGACGTGTGTGTGTGTGATGTGTGTGTGAGTGATGTGTGTGTGTGATGTGTGTGTGTGTGTGTGTGTGTGTGTGTGTGTGTGATTTGTATGTGTGTGTGTGTGATGGTGGGAGGGGGCTGCCCTGTCAGGAGGTCCCCCCTCTGCCCTGGGCACTGAGCTGTGTGTGCACTGCGGGGTCAGGCTGCTGAGGTCACAGCCCAGAGGGTGAAGCCGCTGCCTGCTGGGCCTGAGCAGGGCTCACTAGGGGCGGTTCAGCTTCTGACCATCCTATCCAAACTGATGTCAGATTAAAACTAGGGAGTCAGAGGGGGAAGATGGGGTCTGGGGGGGGCAACATGGCAGGGGGGCGGCCTTTGAGACGTGGGCAGCTCGGGAGGCCGTGTGGCGAAGGGCACAGTTACCAACAGCACTGACACAGGGACTCCTGGTTCCTATGAGCCAGACACTGATTTCATCCTGCAAACCGTCTTGAGGGGGAGGAACTACGATTATCCCATTTTACACGTGTGGAAACTGAGGCACAGGCGGACTAGGTATCTGCCCAAGGTCACACAGCAGGAAATGGTGGGACTGAACTTCGAACTGGGGTGGCCCTGAGCTTGTTCTCTTCAGCCCTACACTGTCGCAGAGACCCGGGGGCATCCACCTGCGTGGCGGGCCTGCGTGAAGACAGGGGGCCTGACTGCGCTCAGATGGGGTCCTGTTCCACTCACCAACGGGGGCCCCCAACCCCATACGCCCTCCCAGACCAAGGCATTGCCCAAACATGATGTGGGCCTTCCACGCACGAAGGTTTTCTTTTACATCCAAAGGGGTTATCTTATCCCGCTTTGTCCCCTGGATTCAACCCTGGCTGTGTGACCTTCGGCAAGTAGCTTAACCTCTGTGTGCCTCAGTATTTTCACCATGTGAAATGGGTTGAGAATCCCTTTCTTCACAGGCTGGATGGAAGGATGAAGTGACTTAGTACAAGTGGGAGTTCCACAAACATCAGGGCTCAGGGCTGCAATGCTACAGGCAAGGTCCCTGGGACCCCTGCAGGAGCTGGTCTGGGGTCTTCCGGGGGCGGGTCCCAGCTTACAGGGGTGTTCCTCTTGAGGGAAGAAAATCAGCTCTTGTGGGCACTGGGTTTCTGACTTTGGGGTGCTGGCATCCGTGGGAAGGGAGGGCAGTGCAGGGACTTGACCTGGGGCCTGTGGACAGGCTTAGGGTGCAGTGAAGAGCCCCAGAACCCTAGGGGAAATGCCGTAGGTCTGGCCACTTTGCTGGGAGGGAATGGTCCCATCCTGCCTGGCCCCAGACTGGGACCCTGGAAGTTCACAAGCCCTGCCTGGTGAGGGGCTATATCCAGCCAGCAGGTGGCGCTCGGACCAAAGCCGTGACAGGCTGAGCCCCGAATCCTCCACTGCAGGCTCTCAGGCTGAGGTCAGCTGGGACCTGGGACCAGGGACCTGGCTGCGACCTGGCTTGGGGCTCCTCTCCCCACAGACGCTCTCCTGCCACAGAGACCAGCCAGAAAGTGGTGCTGGGTGGGGGGTTTCTGGGGTCCCAGCTACGGCTGTGGTCCATTGGTGTCCTGGGTGTGTCCACCTGGAGCCAGGCAGGGACATCTCAGCCCCCAAGGGGCTCCTTGGGATCATGGAGGAGCTTTAAAAAATACCGCTGCCCAGGCCCCTCTCCCAGAGACTGTCATCAATCGACCTGGGCTGGACCGGGACTCAGCATTTGTTAGACGCTCTGAGGGCTGAGAATCACCGTGCAAGACACCCTTTCATCCTCCCGAGGAACTCCATGGGGAGGGTGCTGTCCTTATCTCTGCCCATCTCACAGAGGAAGAAACTGAGGGACTTACCTGAGGTTACGCTCAGGTTACACCTAGGGCTGCAATGCTAAGCCCCACTCATTCTTTTATCTCCAGGATATTAATAATAATAACATCACCGATGCAGGCTTTCTCAACCTGGCACTGCTGACATCGGGGTCCTGACAATTCTTTGCTGTGGGGCGGTGCTGCCTAGCGGAGGGGGAGGCGGGATACAGTCCCACCCCCACCCCACAATGATGTCCAAGCCCTGATCCCCAGAAGCTATGAGTATGTCACCTTACATAGTGAACCAGGCTTTGTGGATGTGATTACGGATTTGAGGGGAGATTATCCTAGATTGGCGGGGTAGGCAGAGAGTCATCACAAGGGTTCTTAGAAGAGGGAGGAAAGAGGAGCGGGTGGAGGGGAGATTGGAAGATGTGATTCTGCTCAATCTGGGGACAGAGGAAGGGGCCACGAGCTGGGAAATCAGGCGCCTCTGGAAGCTGGAAAATGCAAGGGAGCAATTCTCCACTGAACCTCCCGAGGAACCAGCTCTGCCCACACCTTGATTTTAGCCTGTTGAGGCCGTGTGGGACTTCCGACCTCCAGGACTGGAAGATGCTAAGTTTAGGTTGTTTTAAACCACTCATGGGCAGCAATTTGTTACAGCAGCAACAGGAGACTTCTCCCCCTGCCCCCTGACAACCAAGTCTCCAGACATGCCACTTGTCCCCAGGATGGGAGGATGTGGGTAGAATGGGCCCCAGTGGGGAACCACTGAACTACTTATTCTTTACTGAGTTCTTCCCACGTGTGGTCCAGCCTTCGGAGGCCCCCATACCGTCTAGCACTCTCGCACACCTGAGCTGTGTGCCCTTAATCGCCTCCCTGGCCCGTTCTGCAGATGCAAAGGCTGAGGCTCAGAGCCTTTAAATGGGCAGTGAGGGATGGGGGTCACACAGATAGGAGAGTGAAACGGATTCCCCTCTAGGATCTCGCAGCCTCCGTCCCAGACTCTGCGTCCCTGCACCCTCATGCCTCCCACCAGTGGGAGGAGCTGGGCCTGCCGCCCTGAGGCGATGCCAGGCCTTTCGGGGGCTCTGCAGCCCAGGTAAGGGGCAGCCCGGCCCTCACGCCCACTGTCTGACACCACTGATCTCTGGGCTTTGCGGCCTTTTCCCAGCTGGGCCGCTTCTCCAGCAGCTGGTGGAGACTCAGCTGAAGGAGGCAAAGGCCATAGGGTCTCAGGTTGGGGTGGGAAAGAGAATGTGCGAGTGGGTCAAAACACGTGGGCCAGGCAGTGAGAGCCAGGATGCCTTCACCTCCCCCACCATGGAGGTGAGCACATTTGACTCCACTTTAGTCAATCAGAGCACTCCATTCTCCCTGATTGGTTCAAGGATCAGCATGTGATCCATGCTCAGCCAATCAGAATCCTCCCTGGGACATTCTACCTCTTGTGTTTGGCTTGAAGAATTCTCTTTCTGCTGGGGTTGCTAAGCTGACAGGCTGTAAGTCTTGGGTGGCTGGCAGCCATCTGGAGAGAGTCTCTCAGAGAGATGGAGAGAAAAGGCCTGAAAATAATGCTTGAGCCCCTGGATCCAGCCATTCCTGAAGCTAGTTATCTCTTGATTTCCCAGTTGCTTGAGTAAATAGATTCCCCTTTTAGATTTCTGTCATTTGCAGCCCAAATGCTCCTGGATTTCTCCCTAGACTCTTTTTCTTGCTCTAAGCCTCTAATCTTGGCTGTCTGCTAAAGCCCCACAGGTGAGGAGTCCTGTCTAAGCTTACTCTGAGAGGAGTAGAGAAGCGGGGATAAGAAAATAGAATTGCAGGGTGTGGAGAAAAGGGAACCCTCTTGCACTGTTGGTGGGAATGTAAATTGGTACAGCCACTATGGAGAACAGGATGGAGGTTCCTTAAGAAACTAAAAATAGAGCTACCATATGATCCAGCAAACCCACTCCTGGGTATATACCTGGAGAAAACCATAATTCAAAAAGATACATGCACCCCAATGTTCAATGCAGCACTATTTACAATAGCCAGGTCATGGAAGCAACCTAAATGCCCATCGACAGACGAACGGATAAAGAAGATGTGGTACATATATACAATGGAATATTACTCAGCCATTTAAAAAAAAACTGAAATAACGCCATTTACAGCAACATGGATGGATCTAGAGATTGTCATAGAGTGAAGTAAGTCAGACAGAGAAAGACAAATATATGATATTGCTTATATGTGGAATCTTAAAAAAGGGTACAAATGAACTTATCTACAAAACAGAAATAGAGTTACAGATGTAGAAAACAAACTTGTGGTTACCAGGGAGTAAGAGGGGGGAATGGATAAATTGGGAGATTGGGATTGACATATACACACTACTATATATAAAATACATAACTAGTAAGGACCTACTGTACAGCACAGGGAACTCTACTCAATATTCTTTAATGGCCTATATGGGAAAAGAATCTAAAAAAGAGTGGAGATATATATGTATATATATAAACTGATTCATTTTGCTGTATACCTGAAACTAACACAACATTGTAAATCAACTATACTCCAATAAAAATTTTTTCAACAAGAAAAAGAAAATAGAATTGCATTTGTGAGCAGGTCATGGTGGCTTTGGAAAATCACTTCCAACTCATGTAGCAAATTCCTCCTCCCCCATCCCCACCCTGACCCCATCCAACTCCAGGGGTGGCAAGTTCTGTGTGCACAGGTATCATTGCAGAAAGGGGGGACGGTGGATGAGCTAGTGAGAGCAAAATATTGGGGGGTGGATGGACCTAATCATTCTTTGCTTTTAATGTAGCTAGTTAATTTCCTTCCTGAAGAGACCAGCTTTGACCTTCACCTCCAGCCCCTATTAACTGCCAGCAATGCTTTGTCAGCGTGTTTATGACAAATTAATTATACAGAGAGGGGAAATCTCACAGGAAAATTGAATGTTCTGGCTTGGGCTGCAGGTGGGAGCTGAGGCTGAGTTCTGAGATGCATTTTGATGGCCCACTGATACGGGCCTGGTTAACCACAGACCTCGGGCAAACTTCGAGGCAAGCAGTTAGTTTTCAGCTCACCCCAGAGGGCAGACAATGCCAGAAGCAAGGACTCAAACCTGATTTCAAGCCCCTTACACCGTGTGGCATGTCTGTGACCTGGATATCCCAGGCAGGAGGGATTTGGGGGCCCCAGGTCACGGTGGTGGCCGAGATAACTTTGCTCCCTGTAGGCTGGGCCATTCCAGCCCATTGGACAAAACCCTTCCTTCCCTGTAATGAACCCAACTTCCTTGTTGCATGGACTTGCCCAGTTCCTCCTGGAATATTTGCGCAGGTGGAGCCGTGCTTGTCCAGAGCTCAGCATCAAGTCCAAACTCCTCTCCAGCCAAACTCCCACTTGCATTTTCTTTGCATTGGGCTTTCTAGCAACACCCAAACTGCTGTGCTGCTATAAGTCCTCTTGTTCTGACCATCATGGCTTTGGCCAGGCCGAGCCCCTGCCTAGAACACCATTCCCAGTCCAACCTCCTCCCTCTGCCAGATGTTGAAGAATGAGCTCTAGAGCTTTCTCCTTCCCCGGGGAGCCTCCTGGGCCCTCCGGACAGTGTCTGCGTTGCTGTTCTGCACTCCTTCAATTCCCCGTGATCGTTCCTGCTCAGGACTCACTGCCCATGTCCCAGGCCGCCTCTCCCGCTGACTGTGAACTGCTCCCCGAGGGCAGGGCTTGGTCTTCCTCTCTCTGTAGCCCGAGGGCATGGTACTCAGGAGGTGGTCAGTGGAGGGGCCGGTCCAGCGTACACTGGAGGTTCAAGAGTGAAAAGACAGGGTCTCTGTGCCTAGTGAATTCACTGGCCAGTGCTTGGGGAGATACAGCCGACTTCTGAGGTTCTTACCTGTCTGGTGGCATCCCTTTTCTGGCAACTTTAGAGAGTGGTCCATCCCTAGCCCTCAAGGCCGAGGTAGGAAGGTTCTAGAAAGGTCAGGTGGTAAAGTGGTCAGGTGGCCAAGATGGGCCTTGGGGAAGTCAGGTCTTGAGTGAAGGGCAGAGAATGGGTGGCCCTGATGGACGGCGGGCCCGGGAAGGTGACCCCCTGGCAGGCTGCCCCTGCCACCAGCTGCCCTGCCCTTGCCCCACGCCGGGCCCAGCCCAAATGCGGATGCACGCTGGCCACGTGTCAGGAGGCGAGAAGGTCAAAAACGACACTGAAGGCAGCAGAGAGCTCACTGGCTCCCAGGCCCTTCCTGCGCGAGTCCGCCTGCAGGCTGCTTGCTCTGAGTCCCACCCTCCGGGGACACTGGTTCTGTGGCTCTGTCGCTCAGCAGGTGTCTTCTGCGCTTCTGGGACCCCGGCTCTTTGAGCGTCATAGCCGCTAGCTCTTCTGAGATGAGCGTCTCAACGTTGATGGGGGCAGCCTGACTGCCGCCGGGAGGGACCTCGCTTCTGGATCGTGCAGCTCCGGAGGGAGGGTCTAGGGAAGAGATGGGGCCCCAGGAACACGTGAGCCGCCTCCCCTCGAATTACCGAATAGCCAAGGCGATTTGCTTCACCGGGACTGAGGCTGCTGACCCGGACACAGGCTTCCCCGGTGGGTGACCTTGTGTCCCCATCTCCGAGGCCCCGTCCTTTCTCCCCTGGACCGTTGCTCCCGCTTCCTCAGCCCCCTTTGCTTTCCCCCGATGGTGTTCAGCCAGACTTTTAAATCGTGCCCCACATCAAGTTGCCCCTGCTTGAACCCTCCAGGCCTCGCCAGGTCACTTCAGATAAGATCCGGACCTTTCTTCTGGGCTTCCTGGCACAGAGAGACCTGGCCTTGCCCACCGGATCTATTCCCTTCCTCTCCCTAGGCTCGTGTGTGTGATTCTGGATGTCACCCTTCTTCCCCACCGTGGGGCCTTTGCACTAGCTGTTCCCTCCACTGGCAATGCTGTTCCCACATCTGTGCTTGGCCGGCTCCTCCTTCCCCACAGGCCTGGGCTTAGATGTCACCTCCTCTTGGAGCTTCTCTGACGGCCTGGCTAAGGCAGCTCCTCCCCGTCACGGCATTGCCCACCCACCGCCCCAGGTTTTATAGATTTTTGTAGTGTTGGTCTTAAAAGCCTCGAAAGGCTTGGTTTGTGACTGTCTCTAGTGCCTACTGGACTCTGGCCCCTGTGAGCGGGGAGTATTTGTCTGTCTGTGCTCTTAGCTGTATCTCCGGGGGACGGAGCGTTTGAGGGAGGGAGTGGGGCCTGAGTGGGTGCATGAATGAATGAACGACTTCTCCCTAATAATTAAACGGGGAAGAAGCGTAAGGTGGCTACAGCATTATTTGGGGGGAAGAATCAGTGAAGTGGGTGACTAAGAATCGAGGAGGGATCATGTCCCAGAAGTTTCCAGGGAGGCCCAGCTTCACGGGCATGTGGCCTGGGCAGTCACACAGGCCCGTTCAGAGGGGCCTGTGCTCAGTTTACTGCTCTGCTGTCTTTGTCTTGAAATTCTTTCTAAGTTTTGAACAAGGAGCCTTGCTTTTTCTGGTTGCACTGGGCACCACAAGACATGTCACCGGTCCGGTTCAGGTGTCCCAGCAGTGAGGGGAACGCATCCAGTCCTCACCACAACTCGGGAGCCACAGGCTAATCTAATCACCCTCATTTTACAGACGGGGAAACAGAGGCTCCAAGCTGAGTGATGGGTTAGGTGGACCCCACACGTTCTACCCTAGAGCCCCCGCTCCTGCTACGACCCTCTCCTGTCTCCCAGACTCCAGAAATGGGAGGCTCGTGACTGTTGGATAAATGAATGAATGAGAGAGGGAAAGAGGACGCACAGGGGTGTCCCAGGCTCACCTGCGCTCCCTCCTGGCTCACTAGCCCTCGCGACTCCTCCGGGATGAGCCGCCCCTGGGTTGATGGTCATCTTGTTGTTGTTGCCTACGGTGGTGTCCTCCAGGAAGCACGAGCGAATGTGGACTCTCTGGGCCATGCCCCCTTCGGAGTGAGGTCCTGGTTCGGGGATTTGAATTTCGATGGAAGCTTCCGGGCCGGTACCCAGGACAGAGACTGCAGGTCAGCCAAAGAGAGAGATGCCGGGGGGGCGGGTGGGGAGGTGGACGGTGAGAGCAGCTGGACGGTGGGCCTGACCCCGAGCCTGGTTCTCAGGTCCTCCATGGCTGACTGTCCTCCTGGAACCTCCCCTCAGTGGCCCACGCCGTGCTCTGTCGCCGGCGGACACGTGGCCTCACGCGGCATCTCTGCACATGCCTTTCACCTGCTGGGGCCTCCGGCTCCCTCGGCCCCTGGCTCTGCCACCTTGGGTCCCCCTCCTCCTGCAGCCCAGCCCAGCTGACCTGGTCCTCTGTGCCTCCCCTGGGACTCAACCCCGCCCCCCCCTGCTACCTCCTGCTCCCCGTCTCTCTGCTGCCTGCTTCCTGGCAGCTCTGGAATACCCTCTCCATCTTTGGTTAGAATCTTCATGTGGCCCCCTTCCAGCCCGGTCCCCAGCCCCAGCTGTCTCGCTCCTGCCTCTCCTGGCCAAGCGTCAGAAAAGAGCTGTCCACGCTCCGCCTCCCCTCCTTCCACTTCTGTCCCCTCAAGTCACCACTGACCCCTTGTTGCTGGACCCTGCAGCCCTCCCTTGACCTCACCGGCCTCGCCTCTTCTGGAAACCCGTCCCCTGGCGTCCCTGGTTCTCCTCCTCTCTCTCAGGCCTCTCTGCTGTGCTCCTACCCGCCAGCCTGTCTCTCGATGACCGGTGCCAGGGAGGACGCGGCCTGGGCGCTCTGGTCACTGGTGACAGCGCCTAGGTGGCTCCCTAGATGCCTGTCCAGTTCCAGCCCAGCCATCTCCTTTGTTCCCGCTTCAGCTGGCCCAGGAAATGATCCCTGCCCATTGTACAGATGAGGAAACTGAGGTTTCCTGAGGGGGGTAGTAGGGAATGGGAACCCACGTGCTAACTCTAAAAGAGCCCCCTGCTCTACAGCCGCCTGGCAGAAGGGAAAGAATTTCCCGTCATGCCTCTCTCCCCACAAAGATTGGCTCAAGTTCCATCTAGCGAGGAGCCGAATGCAGTGGGGTGGGGGTGGGATGGCAGCCTGTTCTCCAGTTACCTGGGGGGCTGCCACAGGCGCTGTGGGCAGGGCCCTTGGCTGGGCTGCCGTGAAGACTCATCTCGTTGCCGTGTCCCATCTGTACATGTCTGAGCACAGACTTCTCCATCCGGATGTCCTGGGGCCCCCAGGATCCAGCCAGGGGACCCTGAGTTGAGGGATCAGTGGGTGCCATTGGAGGGAGGTAGAGGGGAGCCGTGGAGCCTGGCAGGGGACACAGAAACGTGACCCTTGACCCCCACCCTCTGACCCCCCATCCCCCACCCCACACACACATTAAGTCATGGCCGGACAGAGGAGACAGGCTTCTGGATTCTTTCTGGACACCATCAGACGGGGAGTGATTACTTCAGGGTCTGTATTGGAGAGCAGGTGGGCTGGCAGAACAGTTAGCCTGGGGTTCCGGGGTTTTTACCACTGGTGCCTGGGGTGTCACTGGGGCATTGAAAACTCAGGCAATGAACACATCCTCTGCTTCCTAGCTGTTCTCAATCCTCTGGGCCCATCAGGAGAAAGTCTCCTTTGGGGTTCACTTGCTGTTGACATGGAGCCCTCAGAGCTTCTGACATTGTTTTATTTTCTCAGCATTTATTTTTATGGTAACCTTAGTAGTTTTCAAGGTAATGTTGTAAAAGTTTACTTTAAAATGAATTTGAGTCGAATAAAAAGTAAACCATTTAACAACATGGAGTAAATAATCAGCCATGGGCGTGGCCAAAATTAGGGAGGTGGAGCTCAGAGGACCCAAAGCTGGGGAAAGGTTGATCTAGATTCTAGAATAAAGTTCCTCATTTCACAGTTGGGAAAACTGAGGCCTGGAGCAGGGAAGGGCTCTCTCGAGGTCACAGGGAGCGCTCCCCCTTTGGGGTCAGTGCTCTCACTCTCATGTCCCATGCTGGACTGATGGGTGGCCCTGTCTCCTCTCCCCGCAGTGCCCACCACGGAGCAGGCACCCATTTGCTTACTGTATTTCACCAAAGCTCGGATGCACCCGTACGATGCATCCCAGTTTCTGAGATGTTAACACATGGGGAAAACTAGTGTCTCGGGACAAACAGAATGCTACAACGACCCCTTGTGACATCCTAGTGAGGAAGAGTGAATTGAGTTGTTTCTTGTGGGAAAATATTGGGTCCCAATGAAAATGAGGCAAAAGATGTCGGCAGGAAGGGAAAGCAGGAGAGGCTTGATCCAGGCACAAGGAGGGACATCCTTATTCCTGAGAAAGCCAGAAAGGACCTTGGAGATCTGAAAGCTGCCCTTTCTCCCTGGAAGGTTGAATGCCCCCCACTCCCTGCCCCCACCCAGATGCAGCAGATTCCCCGACAGGTCCCTTCTCCTGGACATTTCAGAGGACTCACCATTTTCCCCAGAGGCCATTTTTCTCACTATGACATTCCCGTGTCCAATCTGGATGCCTTTGGAGTTCTCAATGGAAATGTGGCTGCTTGGTCCATTCTGACTGATCATGTTGATTGGATTTTGCTGGTAAATAACTGGGGTGGACTGATTTCTAGAACCTTCTGCAAAATAACATTCCACTCAATCCCTTTGTATCCCTCTAGGAGTCAGAAGTTCCAAATACTAGTTGGCAGCATCAAAATCCCCCGGGGAGCTGGTTAAAACACAGATTCCCAGGGGCCCACCCTGGGGTTCTGAGTCAGTAGGTCCAAGGTGGGCTCCAGGAAGTGGAGTGTTTACCAAACACTGCAGGTATCACAGACGAGCCTTGCTTGGACTTTGTCCCGCAGGCCACCCTACCCCTGTGTCCTCTGCCACCCTGGGAGGATGGCAGGTGCCTTGCTGCTTGCCCACCCTCTGTATCTCTCACTGCGAGGAACCCACAGCCCTAACCATTGCTTCCAGGGTCCTCTCTTCCTTTAGGGAAGGATGCAAGGCAGCCGTCCATAGGCTGTTTCTGGCCATGGGATAAGCTTTGCTTGACTCACAAGGCATTTTTAAGAATTTGGATTTGTCACCAGTGTTTAACATCCAGCCTAGGATGCTGAGACCCCCCCCCCTTGGGTACCATAAGCAGGGGTGTCAGCCCCACGTGGGCTCCACACACGGGGCCACATTCCCACCTTCATGAGCCCTTGGCTCTTGTGCCTTTGTGAGTCCCTACATCCATAAAAAATATTTAAAATTACATTTTATGACTGCGTTGGGATAAAGAAAAATATAGTCTCGGCTAGAGTCATTATTAGTTATTCATTGTTACTATAATACTCATTTTTTCTTCTGATTTTAAGAGAAACTAGAGCATTTTTGTGACCCCCTAAAAGCACCGTGGGCTCTAGGCCCGGTACCTGCTGCATGTAATGGATAAGTCGGTTCTGGGACTCTACCCTGTGGGTATCTGAGCCCAGCCTGGCCTACTCCTTCAGCAGCCTTAAAACTCCAAGTTGGGCAAAGTGCTTACAGAAGACTGTTAGCAAACTCAGGCTGAGACCAGCGCCCCAGGACTGATACAGTCAGGGGTGGGCCACACCTCTAGGAAGCCCTCCCTGGTTACTCCTGCCAGCATGCCCCTCTCTCCTGGGACCCTCTTCCAGGGACGGGTCAGCAAGACCACAGCAAGCTTCTGACGAGGTGGGGCAGGCAAAGAGCTTAGCGGGAGCCCAGCAAGGACCAGGTGTTGGGTGTTATTCTTTCTCTTCACAGCTCTGCCCTCTGCCCCGTCCAGGTGTGGGCAGCAGGTAAAAGGCCTACCTGGTTGATAAATAGCCCAAGAGTTTGATTTCTGGTCTAAGTCCAGGAGGTGCTTGTTCCTCATTGCGTACAAGTCTGGGTTGACTTCCTTCGCTGTCTTCATTCCCAGGGCCTGGGCAATGATCAGGGCTCTATGGGGCCCATGGGCTTCCAGAAACCGGAAGATCTCTTCCTCTGGGAGGCAGGACAGCAAGTGGTTAAGGAGGACCCCGGAGGCTGAATCTGCTCCCCTGCTTACCAGCTGTGTGACCTGGGACAGACGCAGCCTCTGTGCCCATTTTCCTCATCTGTAAAATGGGCATAATTATAATGGACCACAGAGGTTGTTCTGGGGGTTGGGGATGTTCGTCAAGGGCTCTGAACAGTGTCTGGCACATGCTAGGTGCACAGTAATTGCCAACTACCCATCAAATGGTTTCTCAGTCACTTAGCTTCTTTCACCGAAAGACAGAGTCTTGACTCCGAACACTTTGTGGGGACCTGTTAGTGGGTGGGCATGGCCCCTGAACACTTGTAACTTCTCGAGTGGCCAAGGAGAGTTTGGGGTCAGAGGGAACAGGGGCTGAAAGGAAACGAGATACTTACGCCGCTGACTGAGCTCAGGGCCAGGCTTCCGGGGAACTGCAACTGCATCTTCCTGGGGCCTCTCTGCTGGGAAGAAAGACGGTCAGGGGTCAGCGGAGCGGGAGTGGGGATGGGGACCCTACCGGACAGAGGTGGGCTGCTCTGTAGAAGGCCCTAGCGCATGGACGCTCCAAACTCGGATTCTACAGTTAAAGGAACTTAGCTTCAAAGCCCGCCCCGCCCCCTTCCAGCTGTGTGGCTTGGGGTTGGGGGGAAGACCATCTACTCCCTCTGGGGTTGTGTGCGGGCTAGGGGACCCCCGGGCACCGCACCAGAACTAGAAAAGCGGATCTCGTATGATGCTACGGCTCTTCTATTATTATCATATCGTTACTGCCGTCATCATCATTATTAATGTTTTGCTGAGCACCTACTACGTGCTGGCACTAGCCTCAGCCCTCTGCATCAAATCCTCTCGCAACCCTACAAAGCAGCCCTACTGTGACCTCCGTTGGCCAGAAAAAGAAATCAAGATGCAGTGAGGGTACATCATGTGTCCCCGAGGGCAGAGCCTGTATTTGAACCCAGGCCCAAATCCGGGCTAGGCTGTTGCCAGGACTGCTCGTGCTGGGTCCAACACCCGCCCCCTCCAACTGCCCCTGTCCCGGGATGGCAGCTTACCCAGCTCTGCGGGAACCACTTCTTTGGCTCCACCATCGGCCAAGCACCACGTCGCGGGGCCTAGGAGCAGGACTCCCTTTGACTCATTCTTCATCTTGTGGAGGACCTGGCTGAGCTTCTTCTTGGGCACCTGGCATTTCTTCACCAGCTGGGCTGTCTTCACGGGGGAGCCAGAGTCCCTCAGCACCTCCAAAATCCTCTGCTCAAGGTCTGGGGGAGGGAGACAGGGGCAGAGACAGAACTGAGTCCCCCAACTACCCAGCCTCGGCTGGCGGCCCCCCAGGAGAGGGATCCAGGGCAGAGGCAGGGACAGAGGTCTGAGCAGACATCCACCAGCATCTCTGTTCAGGGAGGGGCACATGGGCTGCTCAGAAATGACCTTGGCTGGACAGCCTGGAGGGCAGAGGCGGCGCCAGGCCTTCCGAGCGTCCCCCCCACCCCCGAGTGAGCACCGGAGGGCAGGTGGGGGCACTCAGCTCTCAGGCGTCCTCCGAGAGAGGGGAGTGGAGGCGGCAGGATGCTGGAGGCGGGGGCAGAGCACAGGAAGGAGGGGAGGGGGGAGGGGGGAGGGGGGAGGCCCACCCCGGTGTTCTCCGTCCCCCATCCTCCTCCTCCCGGTGGCATCTGCCCCTCCTCTTGGGCTCACAATCCACTTGGGCGATGTCACTATTCATCCCCACCACAAACCCAACAGCCGTTCAGAAACGGATCTTTCACCCTGATGCCCAATCCCGGAGTCCTAGCAACACTGTCCCTGGCTGTCTCGGATCCTCTCTTCTCCTTTCGCTGCCTCTACCTCCTATTCCTTGTCACCACCATCTCCCGGATGACAGCAACGCCACCAACTCCTGGTTCTGCCAGCCTCGTCTTCACCCACCCTCAGCTTCCCTTCAAGGGCCAACCTGTCTGCATTCCCTTCAGACGCACTCACCCCTGGGCCTTTGCACATGCTCTTCCCTCTGTTAGGAGCACTATTCCCTCCCTCCACCCGTCCAACGGATACTCCACCTCAGGTTTTGTTCAGACTCCATCGTTGGGAGGCTGTCCTGGATGCCCTGAGCGGGTGGGGTGCTGGTTGTGTGTGGGTCCCCTGAAGAGTGTCCCCAAGGATCCCCTGCTGTGATTGCCAGGTTCACTGTAGTGGTTCAGTGTCTAGCATGGGGCCGGGCACACAGTAGGGTCTCAGGAAATAGCATTTGAATGAAGGAGTGACTGAGTGCAAAAGTGAGTGTACCCTACTGGGTAGGTGTTTGCCCAGATGACCTGGGCAAGGGATGAGTAGCTCCTGCGGGGCCTGTTTCCCCACCTGAGTTAATGGTCCTAAGCAGGATGCCTCGAGCCTCAACGAGGAACTTTCCAAACGGCCCCTACTCCTCCCAGACAGGCTCCCATAAACCCAACCCAGCTGCCCTGCGGGGAGTGAGAGAACTGGTCAGACACAGGGCCTGCAGCGCCACGAGCTGGGGAGAGGAAATGCCTGTCCTGAGAACCCTGAGGGAAATGCAAAGCAGGGCCCTTCTTGGAAAGACCTAGGTCCCCTTCCAGGGCAGCAACCCAATCCTTTACCTTCTGGGTTTTTCCTGGATTCCTAGTGGGGGAAGGGACAACCCATTTGCCAACTCTGCGCTGGGCACCGTGGCCTTGCCCTTGTGGTCGGAATGTTTGCATCCTTCTGGGCGCAGGTGATGTGCAATTAGAACACGTGGGGTCACCCACCCCTTCACCCACCAAACTACCCCTCAACCGGGATACCCGTCCAACCCACTGTGGCTTTGCCTAGTTTTAAAAAGAGTTTTGATTCTTAAAAAACCTGCCCCTGGGTGAGCCTCTTCCCCCTCCTCCAGTGCCCTGACCCCAAAGGGGAAATGGGGTCCGTGCAGTGAAGGCGGGGCTGGCGTCACCTGCTGAGTCTTCAGGCTGGTGAACTGGAAGTTGTGAAACGGATGAGGTGTAAGTGACACGTCGGTTAAAAGGAGAATCTGCCGGGGGGCAAGTTAAACTCAGTTACCGAGTGCCCCCGACATGTCTCCTTGGGGAAGTACAACAGGAGCTTGGGAACCAGCCTGGGGTCCCGGGTCACACCCAGTCGGCACCCCTCCCTAGCACACCCTATTTTCCTGGTTTTGAGCCCCAGCTCTGCCACCTACTAGCTATGTGACCTCCCTGGGCCTCAGTTTCTCCATCTGTGAAATGGTGGTAATAGCAGCTACTTCAGAGATAGTGGTGAGGATTAAATAGCTAACAATCACAAAACAAAGACAAACAAAAAGCGTCCCAGCCCACAACCCTCATGCTTTCAGTGGGGACCCTAGAAAAGAGCACTGCTCAATAACAGTTAACTTGCATCATGTGTTTCCAGGAATAAAGTGCTATCCGAGGAAAGAATGCAACAGGAGGAAAACCACATACATGCACTTGCCCCTCCTAGCAGACAACTTCTGTTCTTCCTCAAAATGAGCGTGAAGATGGGTGTTAAGGCCCCAGGCTCAGCCGTGGTCCCCTGAGTCATTTCCCCTGCAAGCCTCAGTGATCTCACACGTAAGATGGAAACCTCATCGGGCTTGCCCCTGTGAGTTATTGCAAAATGCACACAAAGTATGTTGCAAGATGCCTGGGCAGAGCAAGGCTCTGAACCTGATGCGATGCCCTCTCTCCCTCTTTCTTACTACTGTTGTGCTTTCAGATACTGTCCTCTCGTGGCTGTAATCTGGACCAAGAAAAGGAACCAGAAAAAAGGTGCAAGTCCCACCCGGGCACTCCCACTGTTCCTTAGAAGGAAGAACGTACCTGCGTCTCCTGGGTTGGCAGGGGCCTCAGCCATGCTGGCAGCAGCTGCTGGGAGCCCAGGGGACTTGAGGGCAGCGGCAGGCTCCCCGACCCCGTGGCCTGGAGAAGGTGGGCCCGGTCGAGGCTGGGTATGCTTTTGTGGTCCTGGCGGTGCTTCTGGCAGCTGTGGAGAGATTCCAGCTTCACCCAGCCAGCTGTCAGCTGTGCACACACCCCAGAAACAGATGTCTAGTCAGCTCAAGCTGATCAGATTCTGGAGAAAAAGAAAATGAAACTTCTGTGTGTGGCTTTTGAAGGAAACAAAATCGAAAACGGAATTGACAAGCAAGACACAGTTAGGCCTCCAACTAGATGTTAGTAAGGAGCAGCTGAGCTGGGCAAGACCAGAGCTTCCTCTGGGGCCAGGGGACTTCCCACCGCTGCCCACCCTGAGCCCCACACTCAGGCCAAGACACCTGGGTGGGTGGATGGGTGGGTGCCTGCGTTTGTGCATATCAAAACAACAACCCTCTTTAATGAGTACTTACTATGTGCTTTCCAATCTCGTGTGCCCCTGAATCATCTACAGGGTAGGGGCCAGTACTGGCCTCTTTTCTTAGGAAACTGAAGCTTGGGTCAGTGAGGCCACTTGTCCAAGGCCACAGAGATGCTTGGGTTCTAACTCGGCCCCACCATTTACTGTCTGTGGCGCCTTGAGCAAGTTATTTAACCTATTTATGCCTCAGTTTTCTCGTCTGTGAAATGGGCTAATAAAGTAGCAACCTCAGGAGGTGGTGGTGAGGACTAAAAGGGTTAATTCATGCCTTCTACAGTCATGAACACAGCTGGACACCCACTTACCTATTTCTGGAAGAAGGATGTATCGCTTTTGTAAATTCTCAAAGGGGCCATTGACACCCCCCCCCCCCCCGCCCCAAGCAGTTCAGAGCCACTGTTCTGGTCCAGGTAACAGAACGGGAAGCTGAGGCCTACAGAGGTGAACGGCTTTGTGTGAGGCAGCCCAGAGGGTCAAGAACTCAGCCCTGGAAACCCCTGGGCCTGGGGTCCCAGCTGCAGAAGTTGGGGAGGGGGTGCCAGGCCCAGGCTCCCAGGGGGACCCCATCCCTAGCATTTCTGCAAAGGGAGGAGCTCAGGAACAAGTATAGCCATGGAAAGGGCCCTGGAGACTTAACTCAAAGCTGTCCTTGCAGAGCAAGCAGGAAAAATCCTGATGCCCCATCCACACGCAGACCACTTAAATCCCAATCTCGGTAGGCAGGGCCGAGAGTCCCAGGTGATTTCATTCCAACCAAATGTGGAGTGTTGGACAACTCGATAAAAGCAGGAAGCCACGATGATGCTTTTGTTCCTTTTTAAATGTAAAACCAAAGAAACGTGTACCTCTATGTAAACTGACAGTCTTAATTTTAAATACGAAGTAATTTGGGGTGTTGGGGGAGATTGTGGGGCGCCCTCCGGGCTCTTGCTGAGCCCCTGCGGGAGGAAGGGAGGCGCCGTGCCTGGACTAGCCACGAGGTGGCGCCCGCTCACCAGCCTGCGTCCCGGCTTCCCTCGTCCGGTCCCTCTGATTTAAGGGGCCTCTCACCCGTCCCCTACCCTAGAAAAACCCCAACTCCATCTGGCTGTACCCCAGCGTCTCCCCATTCCCCATGCCTCTCCTACACAGGCTCCTTGGCTCCTTCCCTGCGTGCTGCTGACCTCTTAGTATGGACACCCCGACCTAGGCCTTGACTTGGGTGCCTGGTGGGCTTGCAGGTCCGGCTGAGGAACTCAAGCTTGATCTGAGGGTCAGCTTTGCTTCTGGCCCGTGTCTGTCTGGACATGTTTGGATGGCCCTTTCCGGTGCCCCTGTGTCCCCATCATCCCCTCCCTAGCTGTGTGTCACTACCTCCCTGAGCCTTGGTTTCGTTAATTATAAAACAAAGATAATAGATAAGAAAAAGCATGTTTATCTGCCCTTTAGTTGGTGTTCACAAAATTTGCGTCATTTAGAAAATGTGATGTGATGGGTCTCCATAACTCCATAATATAACTTTTAGACATTAGGGGGAAAAAAAAAAAAAGCAAGAGAGAAAGAGAAAGAAAAAACAATTTAATGTGGGTGGGCTCCATCTTCCATAGCATTCTGTGGCACATTTGGAATTCATGGAAGTCATGAACCTGCTGTGAGCATCTCACCACACTGAGTGGGATTCTCACTTTTAAAGTTTTAATTAGCTTGTATTTCCTCGTCTCAATTTAAGAGACTTTCAAGGTAATTTTGACCATGATATTGCTTTAACTGCAATATCAGTGGCTTAAATGATACAGAAACTTGTGTCTCTCTCCTAAAACAGTCTGGTAGGCAGTCCAGGTGTGGTGTGGCACACCATAGTGTTGAGATCCAGGCCCCTTCTATCTTGTTGCTCTGCCATTTGTGGCCTTACGTTCTAAGATGGCTGCTCAAGGTCCAGCCATCACAACTGCATTCCTTACAGCAGGAAGGATGCAAGGGAAGAAGAGTAAGTACCTCTCCTTTAAGAATACTCACAAGTTACACAGACATTCCCCCGACATCCATCAGTCCCATGGCCCAGCAAGGGAGGCTAGGAAAGATCTTTATTCTGGGCCGCCATGCACCTAGCTAAAATTAGGAGATCGATTAACTTCCAAATAGGGGACAACAGATATCAGAGGATACTTAGCTGTCCCTGCCATTACGAGGCTCTGTTTTCCCCCCAAGAAAGGAACGAGGAAACCTCTTCTATGCCTTGAAGGATATCTGTTCGCTGGAGCTTATGTATCGAGCAGGCCCGAGGCTGAGTTCAAAGGTAGTTCCCACACTCTCAGAGACTCCCGTCCAGCATGGAAGACAAAAGGGGAGAGGAAGGGAGACAGGGACTCTGGTGACACCCAACTCTGCCTGGGAAGGACCTCAAAGCCCACAGGAGTTCCAAGATGGCGCTACTGCGTGCTGGGGCCCAGATCCCTTTTTGCCTTGGGAAGCACACTCCTCTTTCATGGCTTGTGTTTTTCTGGAAACTATTAGAACTCTCCGCCCAAACCAGATGATAATTACACGTTACTGATCTCTAGTCTTTAAATTTCTCTCTCTCTCTCTTTTAAAAGAGAGATATTTTTACTGCACATTGTGTTGGCAAAACCCAGTCTCCTTTCTACCCGGCAGCCTGGATGTTATGATCACGGTTCCTCTGTGAATTCACCTCGTGGGGAGGGAGTGGAAAGGTCTGAAGGCACCAGTTGGGGACAATAATGTGTCTTTGGCCAGGGGCAAAGGGCAGAGAACCTAGAGGTGGCCAGAGACAGGGACTGCACAAGATCACAAGAGCTACCAGCGGAGGGCGAGGGGCAAAGGCCCAACCAGGGGCTGCAGGGGGCAGCGGATTCTCAGTGCAGCCCCCAAAGGCATCTGCCCGGGCTCCGTTCACTGACCTTCAAGGCAGAGCTCAGCGAGCCTCCTTGGGTCATCACGTCAGATAGGCCTGGGGTTCTGATCCCCGGGCCCCGATCTCGTACCTCTGCGCCTCGAGCCGGTCACTACTCTTTCTGAGCCTCCATTTCTCCTTTTGTAAAAGGGGATCACAGCAGCTCTACCCTGGGCTTGTGGCAAAGCTAACCTGAGATCTTGCTCTGGAAGGTCCCAGCAGAGCACCACGCACGTAGCACGCACGTGCTCAATAAACAGGAGCTATCGTATCTTCATGGTATGACCCACCTATCCCTCTCTGAGTGACGAGCAGTCCCATTTACTCATCTGGTCTTGCACCAACTCATTCCTTGTGCCCAGGCTAAGCGCTGGAGCCAGTGGGGGGCGGGGGGGGGGGGGGCGGGGCGGGGTGGGGTGAGGGCGCGGCGGGGAGAAAGCCCCAACCCCCTGCTAGTTCCTGGCTCTACTTCCCATGTTGGCTGCAGAAAAGGCCACACTACCCAATCGAGGGATTGACGGGTGACTCAGACCAAGTCCTGGGTCCCCTCCCTCAACTCCCAGAAGTGCTGGCTGGTAAAGGGGAGCTGGGCAGGGGTCTCATGAGTCAGGGAGTTGGGCAGGGGCCAGGGCATCGAAGGCCGTGATTGAAATTTGTGATCTTCCCTCGGGGCAAAGGAAGAGTTCCTGGAAGATTTTCACCCAAGGTGGGTTGGGGATTGGGAGAGGCCACCAGGGGTGCCAGAGAGCGTTGGCAGGAGGTTGACGGGGGAGAGGGGCTGTGGCCACAAGGAGGCAGTGTGGAGCCCAGGGGAGGGACCTGTGGCCAGCATCAGGCTGCTTTCACACCCTTCCTTCCCGCACTAACTCTTTTTAGAAGTCCTTCCCCACATCCCCCAAAATAGATTGAAATGAATTCACAACTAACTTTTATTTTTATAATCAAAAGATTTTTTGATAATGCTGCTTCCAAAATTCTTTGCCTACAAGAAATTCATTTAATTACAATTGGCCACAATTCCTCCACCGGGGGTCCAGCATTCTTGGGAATTCTTGCACAATGAAGAGATCTCACCTATAAATTTGTTTCAAATATAATGAAGTATAACGAAAATTTTTTGACCACTAAATGGAACAGTTAATGAACTTGACATAATGTTATGTCTTCTAGATGTTTAATTAAACATTTATTGATTCTGATTTTGCAAGGTTTTCCCCCCATATTTTGGAGTTCAAACATCTTCAAAAGCTCTTGAAGCATCTGTAGGCCTGAGGTGCTAAGACTTCTACACCTGGAAGATAAAATGGGGAAAGGCAGAGAGACAGATTGCGAGGGCCAGGATTCCTGGTCTTTTGGGGATCGTGGCCCAAGGTGAGCTGTGGCCAGGGTGTTGTCGAGTATGGGATAGAAGATGGGCACCAACAGAATACTTTTATGTATTAATTCGTAACTTCTTTTAATTTTAAATGGGTAACGTACTCTAAAATTTGACCCGAAGATGTTTCTTACAAGACTTATAGCAACTGATTTATTTAGAGCTGGATAGCAACTGGATAGCAACTGATTTATTTAGAGCTTACTATGGACCTTATTTCCAGTGCTTTACATTATTTTATTCAATTCTTCCAGCAATCCGACAAGTAATATTAAATCTGCATTTTACAGATAAGAAAACTGAGGTACAGAAAGATTACTAAGTAACCTGGGCAAGATCATGGAGCCAGTGGGTGAAATCGATGGAGTTGAAACCCAGGCTATCAGGCTCTAGAAGCCAAGCCCTTAGCAATTATTTCTATTGTTTTGAACAGGTATGTTGTCATCCTGCCACAGGATAAGGAGCAGTGCTTTCTATGCTGGACAACTTAGTGCTGCCTGGTGTGACTTACCAGATCTAGCAGGAAAAAAGTTGATATTTTATTCTTTTTTCTAAAGTTTCTTTGACTGAGTGTACCTGTCTTAGTCAGCTTAGCTGCTGTAACAAAATACCATAGACCAAGTGGCTTAAACAACAAATATGTATCTCTCAGTTCTGGAGGCTGGAAGTCCAAGGTCGTCAGCAGATTTTGTGTCTGGTGAGATCCACCTCCTGGTTCTTAGATGCCTGTCTTCTCTCTGTGTCCTCAGATGGTGGGGGTGAGGGGGAGCGAGCTCTCTCATGACTCTTATAAGGGCACTAATCCCATCATGGAGGCTCCACCCTCACGACCTCATTTAATCCTAATCACCTCCCAAAGGCCCCACCTCCTAACACCATCTCATTGTGGGGTAGGGTTTCAACACTGAATTTGCTGGTGGGGGGACCCAAATATTCAGTTCTTAACAGTGTCCATATGAGCAGAGCCCTGTCCTAAGTCCTCCGAGACACAGAAACCTAAGTTAGTAGAAAAGAGTCCAATATTTAAGATTTTTGTTCTCATTAACAATTTTTATATTGATTGATTGAAATGATATTTTGGCTATATTGGGTTAAAAACAAGACTTGGTGACTGTATGTCCACACCTGAGCAGACACACAGGAGCCCCCCCCGTCCCTTCCTCACAGGGAGCTCTTCCCTCCAAGATGCTCTGATCTCTCACTTCACCCACCACCACTTTAGAGTTTGTTGTCTGAGGCTGGGTGCCCCAGAGTTGAGTGCAAGTAGTTATTTGGGAGGTGAAGCTAGGAAACCCTGGGAGGGTGGTGGGGACCTGGGACAGGGGAATGATGAGCTAATGGAGGGCTTTGCCATCAAGCAAGCCCCCTGGGGGCACCTGGGGTTCAGTGCCGCAGGGAGCGCTAGGAATGCTGGAGCATGGGGAACATCTTCTCAGGGCTCCCCGCTGAGGTCGAGGGAGATGGGGTGCTTACCCTCCGCTCCCATCACTGAAGGAGGCTGCTCCCAACCGTGTCAATCCCCCAGCCTGTCTGGCCTGCAGCGTGGTGGGCGGTTGGACTCACATGAAAGAAATGGAAAAGGCCAAGGAGATATGATGGGGATACCGATGGCATTTGCTACAGTTCTCTGCACAAGTAACTCCTCTTGGGACTGAGGCCCCAGGGGTTAACTAGCTGGAGAGGGACAAGGGGTGGCTTTGAATCCAGATCAAATGATCACAGAGCCGGGCCCTGAGTCCATCCTTTGCAGCTTCCCCTGCATTTGCCCACACCTGTAAAGAGCAGGCAGGAATCTAACTCCATGAATTTTAAAAATTCATTTTTACATTTGCTCACTCAATCAAGTTAGATGCTTTTAAAGGCAAATTTAATTATTTTGAGCTCAATAAAAGCCTTTTAATAAGCTGAACATCATGGTCTCAGTGTTTTGCTTTCAGGGTTATCAGTCATGGCAAGGAGGGGCCACAAAGGGGAGGGGAGAGTTGGGGGAGGGGGGGACGTGGGGCAGGGGGAGGGGCAAATCATGCCAGCCCACACACACGGGCGTGAACACACACATACTCACACACACACATGCACGGGTGGATATTTATTTTAAACTTTTATTTGCACATTTAAACCCATCATTTGTTCCAAATCGTTTAATTGTGAAGCTTTTATAATGTTTTGTTTTATTTTTAGAAACAGTTCTTTTACTTCGAGACAACTGTACAACGTGTTAAAGAAAATGCGATGCTGATTTGGCACAGACTTCCTGTGTGTTCTGTCTCCCCCGTTTGGCTCACACATCCTTCCTCACTCTGAACGTTCCATCTATGCCCGCGACTGAGACAGGAAGCCAGACACACATGCTGAAATAATTTCAACAAATATCAACTTTAAACCAACTTGAAGTAGTCAAAATGGCAGGGCTGGTTCAGGCACCGCAGCCTTCCCCAGCTCGGTGCAAAGGAGGCAGCACGGACTACACATGGCAAAAGTGTTGCCGTGTTTATAAAAAGCCTTCTGTTTTCATTATTAATGCCTCTACTAGACCAGTGTAATGGCACCTGCTGGTTTTGGCTGTCCAGCACCCAGCCCCGTTCTTCTGGCACAATCACTCCAATTTTCCTTTGGTGAGCCACCTCACCCCCTTCTCAATCCACATGGATGGGAGGAAGATGACCCCACCTCTAGGTCCAGAGCAGGGCATGAGACTCTAACCAGGCCAATCAGAGCACTCTCTTCTTTTGGCTGTGGTGATTGGCTCAGGGATGGGCACATGACCTGAGCCAGCCAATGGGATTCTATTCTGAGACTTGTGATAGAAGATTGAGAGCGAATTTCTTCCCACTTGACTTAGAGCTGTCGGGAAATGAACCTGGAGAAAAGGTGGCGGGAGAGGAGAATCTGCTTGAAAGGGAAGTCGAGATGAGCAGTTCGATGGAGACAGACACCTTCCTAAAATCATGGTGTGCACATCTGGACCTGGAGGGCATGTGATCTAGCCCAGCTCCCAACCAGTTACAAGAGTCAATGATTCCCTCTTCTGCTGAAGCCAGTCTCAGTTGGTTTGGGTCATTTATTATATAAAGAATTAACAAGAACATACACTTTTATCAGACAGAAGACTAAAATACTGGATGAACTGATTCTAGGCTACTTGGTGGACATCTAAGAATGGAAAGCATTTTTGAGGGAGGATAGAGAGGGAGAGAATCCTTTTGCCATGTGCTTGGCATGTGGCCTCGGCTTTTTCACCCTCAGTTTGAACCACTGTGTTCTGTAAAAACATTAATATTAGGAGTTTCTTTCTTTCTTTTATCCTGATGAAATAATATCACCTGTGTACTGAGACGTATGCCTGAGCTGTTCATCACAAGATAGTTTATAAAGGTGAAGGAATTATAAACAACCTAGACGTCCAACTAAAGGGGACCAGTTAAGTAAATTAGGAAACCTGTACAATAGAATTCTCTGAAGCTATGAAAAAAATGCCATATAGAACTGTATTTATGGATAAAGAAAAGTGTTTATAGTATATTAAGGAAAGACGTTTATAAAGCTAGAGGATGATTCCATTTTTAAATATATGTGATTACATATAACATAGAAAAATGCCTAGAGAGAGTATGGATTATCTCTTAGCAATACATAGGTGATTTGTATTCTATATTTTCTACAATATAATGTGTATAATTTGTATTCTATAATTTTCTACATTTTCTACAATAAATGTAGATTACCTGTGTATCTTGTCTGCTGGGGCTGCCTGAACAAAATACCACAGAAGACAGGGGGCCGGGGACTTAAAGAACAGAAACTAATTTTGTCACAGTTCTGGAGGCTGGAAGTCTGAGATCAGTATACCAACCTGGTTGGGTTCTGGTGGGAACTCTCTTCTTGACTTACACGTGGCTGATTTCCAACTGTGTCCTCTGATGGTTGAGAGAGAGAGAGAGAAAGAGGGAGAGAGAGCACGGGGTGGGGGGTTGGGAGAGTTCTCTGGTATCTCTTCTTCTAAGGGCACTAATCCCATCATGGGGCCCCACCCTCATGATCTCACCTAAACCTAATTACCTCTCAAAGGCCCCATCTCCAAATACCAACACATTGGGGGTTAGAGAGTCAACATATGAATTTGGGGGACACAATTCAGTCCATAGCACAGTGTAATAAAAAATAATAACAAAACTCAGTTCTTTATATTGAATGGGACTTTGCATGCAATGAACAATATCCACATAGTCACAACAATGTAAACAGCATTTATTGAATTTCAGTTTTAGGATCAACTCACAGATAAAGCACAGAGGACTGAATTATACTATGGGCAGAATAGAAATGTCACTCATCTTGATAAGTTGGAAGTAAAAATGGAGAGAACACAGGTAGAAAGGAAGTGAAAGGAGGTTGGGAAGAGGGGGTGAGCTGAAGACCAGCCAGGCCAGGGGTACAGTCTCCTCAACTTGCCAGGTGGGGAGTCCAGAAACACTGTCCCCGTAGAGGGAACACAAAACAGAGGTGTAGATAACAGTACTTGAAGTCATAAAGACAATCATAAAAGGAACCCAAGTAAGAACATTTCTTTATTGGGAAGTAGGGAGGCGTGTCAATGTGCTAAATCCTTGTCGGTCAAAGCAGGAAGTCAGTAGGTAACGTCTCGACTTTGGGAAACCGCAGGCTAGAGGTAGAAGATTATTGTTTTGGAGATGAAGTGGTCATTCTCAGAAGGAAGAGGTATAAGAACTGTTATTGCCTCCAAGGGCTGGGCTGTGGGTTTGGAAAAGACAGGGCAGGGGGCTGTCGCTTTGGACCTGCTGTTTTACTTTGATAAGAATGTAAAATACACACAATAAAAAAAACAAAAAACAAAAAAACACACATCCCTGCCTGTTACAGACTATAAGGGACAGCGTCCTGCTTACCTCAGTGGGGCTCTCAGGAAGAACCATGGGGCAGGACTCACCTCCCAGGCCTGTTTCCCGGGAGAAACCAGGACTCAGTTTGGTAAAACAATCCATGTTTGCAGGACCTTGAAGGGAGGGGAGGTGGAACAGGTGAAGTCCAGGGGAGTTTTTCAGGACAGTGAATCTCTTGTGTATGATACTGTAATGGTGGATACACGACACTAAGCATTTGTCAAAACTTTACAACACAAAGGATGAACCTTGGTGTATGTAAATTAAAAAACATTTAGAAGGTCAGAGGATCCCAGGATGGAAGGCAGAATGTGACAAGACACTGTAACTGTCTTACAAATGTGTGTCACTGCCTCAGGGAAAGGGGTTAGGGGAAAGGGTGCTGACCTAAATATCTTTGGAAATGTATGACCCTTGATGTGATGTGATGAGAAGGGCACTTTACCTCTGGGTTCTTCCTCCCCAAAACCCACCACCCCAGTCTAAACTATGAGAAAAACCTCAGACAAATTCCAATACAGGGACATCCTACAAAATAAATACCTGACCAGGACTCCCAACTGTCAAGGTCATCAAAAACAAGGAAAGTCTGAGGAACTGTCAGAGCCCAGAGAAGCCTCAGGAGTTGTGATGACTAAATGTCATGTGGTGTTCTGGGTGGGGTCCTGGACCAGGAGAAGGATGTTAGGGAAAAGCTAAGGAAATCTGAATAAAGTTTAGACTTTAGTTAATGATAATATATCAACATTGATTAATTAATTGTAACAAATATACCACACTGGTATAAGATGTTAATAATGGGTGAAACTGGGTGTATGGTAAGCCCACTATTTTCTCAATTTTTCCATAAACATAAAAGTGTTCTAAAAATAAAGCTTATTTTTTAAGGTTTATTTTTTTTAAAAAAAGATAAAAAGAATGGGATTCTTTTTTATCTTTGAGTGTGATGCCTGGAGCTGCAGCAGCCATCTTGCAGCCACGTGGGGTTCTAAAGCAGAGATCAGAAAACTTTTCTGTAATGGGCCAAATAGCAAATATTTTAGGCTTTGTGGACCATTTGGTCTCTGTCGCAACTGCTCAACTTTATCGTTATTGCACAAAAGCAGCCATAGATGATGTGTAACTAAGCTGGTGGGGCTCTGTGCCAATAAAACTTTATTTACAAAACCAGACAGCTGGGGATTTGGTCCATGGGTCATAGGCGAGTAGAGAAGGCACTGGCTCTGGGTGATGGGGATGGTGGGTGATGGGGGAGACCAGTTGGCCTGTTGATTTTTAGGTAACTGCTGAGGCCCTGGGCTCACAAAGAGCTACCTAAGGCTGTCCCCCACTACTCCATCTCAACGTCAGACCTGCGGGAGGCCAGTTAGGGGCTCTTCCCAACACCTGCAGCACACACCAGCCTGGAGGCTGCGGAGGGAGGACGGGGTCTTTCCTGTCATCCTGTGTCCCTGGCACGGGCGTACAGAGGATGTGAAATACCTGCTTATCAGATCGGCTCTAAAGGAAACTTACGCCCTTCTCTTGGTCACATGAGTATCTTCCTGGTGCTCCTAACCGTGCTGGGCTTCTCCGTGCCCCCACTCCCACCCTGCCAGGGGCTCAGCCTCCCCTCCAGGGCATGGCTTTGCCAGGCTGCGCAGGTGCCCTGCCGAGTGCCCTCGCGGCCTCTGCTCACGCAAGCACCTGGTTCGGTCTCTGCTGTCCTCGTCTTCCTTCCTCACATCCTTGAGCTCCAAATCCAGCCTTCACAAACCTCTCCTAGCTCCTGACAGCACACTCTCCTTGCCCTCACCATACTGGGCTGTGGTCCCAGGCTGCGAGTCTGTCTCTAGAACCAGAAGGTGAGTTCTTTGAGGTCAGGGTTGGGTCTGATGCGCCAGCATCCCCCAGCAGGGCTTAGAAAACGTGGGGGGAGTGAGTGCAAAGCGAGGCCTCCCGAAAGGAGCTGCCACCTTCACTCAGAACTTAGCATTGTGCTTGGAACCTAGTAGATGCTCAATAAGTATCAGCTGTAGTGATTTCAGTTGTTATTCTGGACCCATAGGGCGATATCTGCTTGAGCTAAACTCAAAGTGGGGCAGGGGTGTCATCTTTTTGGTTAGAACCCGCAACTCCCCTCTCCAGCGGGGAAAAGCTCTGTTCCGACCGACCCCACCACCTGGAGAGGTGGTGTTGTCTGTGTGCTCAGCCCAGGACCTGCAAACTCATCCAGAATATTCGAGGGACATTCAATTATATGGAAACTGTCCCAGGGAGCCTGTTATTAATGAGAGTGGCTAATATTTGTGCCTGCCAGGCACCCTTTGGCATTATTGAATCAGACACCACCTCACAGGTACTGCTGTCAACCCATTCTACAGACCAGGTGACTGAGGGTCAGCAAGGGGAGTGACCGCCAGTAAGAGGCACTCGGGTTCTGGAGCCAGGCCAGGGCAGAGCACCACGGTCCCTACTCTCACCAGCCAAGAGCAATGAGCTCTTTTGGTGTCTCCCCAATTCTCTGTAATCTCTTCACCAGAGAGGGGAACAGGTAAGGCAGACGTGTGTCGGGTTCTGCCCCAATCACAGGGCTCTATGGCCCAGAAGCTTACAAGACTCGGGGAATGAGGCCAAACAGTATTCATCTCTGGGGATCAGCTCTGTTTTGGCTGATTTGGAAAAAAAAAAAAAAAAAAAAATCCTTGACCAGACATGAAAAATGGTTCAATTTAGAGAAATAAACAAGAATTTCTGTAGTGGGCACTGTGAGTGTCCCACCCAGACCCTCGGGATCCCGTTCCCTGCTTCCATGTGGGTCGCTGCTAAGGGGTGGCATCTGGGGATGTTTTCAGAGGGCCACCCTGGGGCCTGGGGGACCCCTCTCTGCCCCACTCTCAGGCAGGAAGAGCCAGGAACATCTGAGAGCCTGCCTCTCCCGGGTGCAATCTGCATCCCAGAGCTTCCCACAGTCTCCCTGCGGATCAGCCTGAGGCTGGGACTTGGCCTAAAACAGTCCCCCTCGCACTTCTCCTCCCTCTGTCCTTTTCCCAGCTCCCTTCACTGTCTCCCCTGGGAGCAGAACTTGGATACATCCCTTCACACAAGTCCACGTCTCTGGAAGAGCCCCATTTAAGACAGTTTCTTTCTTGTAGCCCTTACCAGAGCTTTCATCATGCCACGGCGGATGATATCCCAAGAGGCGGGAAAAGTACGCGGTGTTTTGCAAACTCTTTTACCCCAATGTCACCCAATGCACCCCCTGCCTGTGCAAGTGTTTTCACTGGGCTCCCTGAATGCTGCCTGAATTAAAACAGAGAGGTTGATGGAATTGCTCAAGGCCACACAGCAGCTCCGAGGGATTGCTTCCTTCCCACTAAAGGCATCCAAGGGTTGGTGCTGAGGGCGGTGCGGTGGTAGGGGGGAAAGCAATGCAGCCCAAGAAAGCGAAAGAGCCTCGTTCCAAAGAATTGTAAAATTTATTGTATAAGTATTGCAGCTTTTCAGAATGTCGTCATTGCCACTAGTGATTATTGATACACAACAAGCGATTTCATCAGGCCTGTGGATTGGCATCCAAATACAGAGTCTTACGCAGCAGCAACGCGGGCGCCGCACCCAGCGTGCCACGGGGAGTTTACATACGCGTAACTTGAACAAAACTTGGGAAACAGGGCTGCGAAAGAGAGCGGTTCCAACGCCAAGGGAGCAACGTGAAAGCGTCACCATCAGCACAACCACCATGGAAACAGGCAGGCAAACGAGAACGCAGCAGGTCCTTCTGAGCTCTATAGTACAGCGGAATTTGAAGCGCAGTGTCCGGAAAACCAAACAAAACGAAACATTTTCTCTCCTTTGTCATCAGGATGTTTTATGGATCTGGAAGCTTGGTGTTGCACGTAGAAAAGAAACTTCTCTGAAAAGTACAATTCACAGAGCAGACAGCCAAGGACTGGGGATGGTTCGGTCCTCGCCCTGGCCCGGGGTTTGCTAGCCGTGGGGAGGTGTCACTCTCAGCTCCTGGCAAAAACACGGGGACGTGGACGGCTCTTAGGCCACTTTGCTAAGTCCGTCCGTGTAGACCTGGGCTTGGCGGGGGAAAGAGTTTTCCTCCGGAGGAAATGTGATGATTGACAAGCAGGGAAACAATGAGAGGCTTAGAGAAAGCCAAGCTCTGCCACCTTCTCTGAGCCCAGCCTGGTCCCCCTGCAACCAGCCACTGCCAAGGGCCGACCCCCCCCCCCCAACTTTCTACTGAAAAAAGGGGGCCTCCCGAGGGATGCTCAAAGGCTTTTCGAAGGTAAGGACACGACAGCCAACACCTAGAGGAAGGAGTGTACCCTCAGGGCTCTGGGTCCAGCAGAGAAACCAAGAGCTTTGCAGAAACACACCCCATGGCTTTCTTGGGAGGTGCCCTGGCCTTGACAAGCTGCTCCACCGTGAACTTCTGCAACTGTCATCCGCTAGGCACGCAGCCCAGGGACAATGCAGCGGCCTTGAGGCCTGGACTGCCATCCTGGGGCGTAACGGGGGCGTGGGGAGGGTGCTCTGCCCTCAAGCCAGCTGAGGTCAGTAACCCCCTCCCCTGCTTCCTTCTTCTACCTCGCTGCTCATACGGCAGACCGCACCACCCAGCAGCGAGAGTCAAGGTTTGGTTCGAGGACCTCGGGAACACTTCGGCCTGGCTTTCGTCTGCTGCTACGCTACTCACACAAACAAGGTCCACGTCTAGGTTTTTGACCCGGGTGGGAGTTAAACGAGTACTGACAAGAGGCTGGAGGGGCAGGGGGGGTGGCCTGACCCAAGGGAGGCACAGCCAGGGTGGAGGGCAGGTGGGCGGGACACGGCACGAGGCCATGGGGATGTTTTTAAAGAAGCAGCAGCCCTCTGTCCACCACGAGCGGGAAGGCCGGGCCCCGGTGAGCAGGGCGCCGTCCAGGAACGCCGCTGCCGGGGGACAAAAGGGGTCAACCGCTTCCTCAGTAAGGCACTAGGGAGACGCTTCACATAAAGGAACGATACGTTTTTGTTTTTTTAAAAAAAACTTTATCTATAAATGTGTCCCTGTACCTTTCAGGACAAACTCTATGGATGTCTCTGCATGAATGACCTTTTCAAAGAATCTTTGAGAGAGAAGCAAAGGTTAGGCAAAGGTTAGGCTGAAGACCCCACGGAGAGGCAGGTTTTATTGTCAAGGTACCAGAACTTTCTGCCAGGCTGGTAAGCGGGCACTCAGACAGCTCGGTCATCTATTATTGGTCACCATGGTCTTAAAAGGTACGTATAGAAATAGAGTTCAAATGGTCAGAACTTCAAAACTGTTCTCGAGTTTTTGTTTTTCAAGTAATAAAAAAGTTGTTTAAAATCAATACTTATTGCCTCTTAGACCTTTCTCTTATGTTAACCGGCTAGTTGGCATTCTGCCGGAAGATGAAAAGACACCTCCGTGGGAGGCAGGGGGCAGGGGGCAGGGGGCAGGGGGCAGGGTGGCCTGCTCTCCTGCTAAGGGCGTCACCCCATGGAGTATTAGCCCACCCTTGGTGGGAGGGAGGACCCCGACTCCACTCTCTCCCCGCCTTCTCTACCCGCACACGCGCACGCCACCAGCAAGGGGGTCCCGCCGACATCTACTCCGTAAAACCCTGGTAAACAAGAGTTGTGTCTGATGAAGACGCTTATGAAAACACAGATACATAAACACATCAAAAACGATGGTTTCCACGGGGAAGGGAATGAAATGCGAAAGAGAGGAGAAGGGAAAGAATTCTGCTTCTACATCCTAAAGCTTGAGTTTGCGTTGGTTTGACTGTCTTTCTCGTTTTAACCCTTTTGCAGTGTCCTGGGAGAAACCTGGGCATGTCACTTTTTCACCTCTGGTCTTCTGGTTATGGGCCTGTTACGTGAGAATCAATACATAAAGACAGGGATGAGGTCACATTGCTATTCCTTTGGGCCTTTCCTATGCGCCAGTGGGCTGCACCCACCTCAGCCGGTAGAGTCTGGAGCCAGCTGAATCGCCAAAGCATCCTGCACGTACGAGCCACCTAACCGCCTGTGGCGTGGCCCTGGCAAGGCAGGCAGGGGGCAGGGAGCACCTTAGCGAGCCCCTTCCTACAGGGACCTTCGTGGTTCAGAAAAGAGGAGAAAAAACTAAGATTCCTTCAGTAACAGTTTATCTTCATTTCGGGAAGAGCAAAGCCCACCTCCTGGAACTTGGGGCCTCGAGTAACTTTCCTATTTTCTTTGCGATCCAAAGGCTGTCCTGGCCCAGAGGGGAAAAAAATGCGTCTCCTTCGGGAGGGAATGTATAACGAGGTAATAACCTATCACTAGACAGAAGCTTCCACTCTGCAGGAAATCAGCCCCTCTGGGAGCCTCTCTCCAGACTCAGCGTGGAGCCCACCCTCTGCCTGACGTCCACCGTGAAATTCCAACATTTCTCCCTTAAAAGTCTCGACAGACGTTGGTAGAAGTTTCCATCAAACAAGCACTGACATATTTATATTAAAAAATAGTGCAAAAGCTCAACATTTATATAAATAACTCTAAACCCCTGCTTTGTAGTTTTTTTTTCTTTACAAGGTAATACACACTTTCTGAGTTGGCACTCAAAAATGGCCATTTTTTTTTTCTCTTCTAGTTCAGAAAACAACTTTTTTTTTTTTGTAATAGGCCTCTTCTAATACAAAAATACTCCTGCCCTCGCACATACAGTTTCTCTTATTTTATATATATTTATATTTATATAATATTGCAGACCTTTAAACAAAGGTTTTGTGCAAATATGTCTTTAAAGTTAAGTGAAATCATCATAAACAAACAAAAGAAAGTAAGCATTCACGCACGCAGCTCAACTAGAAACAGAAAAGACTAGTGTAGAATTTTTTTTTCCCTCTTTTGCCTTCAAGACACAGCTCAACAAAGAAACATGGTTTTTTTTTTTTTTGCAAGCTTTCTTAGCTTGTGCATTCAGACCAGACAGAACATGTAAATATTTATACACAGAGAGGTGGGGAGAATATGCTCATGCGGTGCAGTCTCCTGTGTGTCGCCCCGTCCTCCTCTCTCTTTTCTTTCAAGAAGTGCGGAGTGTTTTGCTGTTTTACCTACTGCGGCCCCGGCCCTGGCCCCCCCGGGACTCCTAGAGGGGGTGTCCCTTCTGTTTATCCTTCTCTTTGCTCCAGGCCGCTGTGCTCTCCAGGGGGGCGATGTGTGCGGGGTGCAGCCGGGTCCCCTCCAGCAAGGAGGCCGGCCCGCTGCTCTGCTGGTGCTGGAAGGTGGAGGCCCCGGGGTAGTGGCCGATGACCTCGCTGTAGGTGGGGGGCGGCCCCTCCATGCGCCCGCCGCCCCCGTAGCACGTGGCGCTGATGCCCGAGTTACTGCTGGGAGGGCAGGGGCCGCCCAGCGCGGCGCTGCCCATCAGGTCGCTGTGGAAGATGGTTCTGTTTGGGGGCGCGCGCACCGACTCCCGGTTCAGTTCCAGCTGCTGCTCGGGGTCCCGCAGCTGGAGCGTGCAGGGGCCCTGGTAGGGCGGGGGCTCCTCCCCGTCCGACAGCGAGATGGTGGGCGGCAGGTCGATCTCGTGCTGCAGGTACGGGTAGGTGGGCTGGAAGCGGTGGAAGCGGTCCCGCTGGGCGAAGGCGGGCACGGCCAGGCGGTCGGTGGGCCGGGGCGGGGCGTAGACCTGCGGCTGGAGGAGAAGAGCCGAGTGAGGGTCCCCCAGCAGCAGGGCCCCTGTGACTCCGCTCTCTGGGGAAAGGGGGAAGATGGCCGCCGGGTGGCGGGGGGAAGGAGCCAAGCCCCGGGTCCAGCCCCCTGATGACTGGCGAGCCCTGGCCTGTGAGCATCGTCACACAGTTGGAAGAGGGCAGCCTTCGTCCTTCGGTGTCGCAGATACTGAGGGCTGCTCCCTGGGGGTGGGGAGCGTATGATGTCCCAGTAGGGACGATCCCAGCAACCAAGGGGGATTCTTCAGAGGAGGGCAGGTGTGGGCCTCCTGTAGCCGCTCCACTAGCAGGGGAGGTGCCTCCGGTCTGGATTAGGGGAGCTACTGGGCAGGGGGCCTTCGGCGCCCACTACGGCAGCCTTGGGGGGGTGGGGGCGGGCGGGCGGGCGGGGGTGGGAGGAGGGTAGTGGTGGAGGGGAGGCGGCGCTGGGTCTCACCTCCGGGATTCCACTGCCTGACACCGTGCTCTCCGAGGGCCAGAGGCATCCTTCCTGTATGGGGAGGAAGAGGACAGGGTCAGCGGGACGGGCAGAGATGGCAGAGCAAGGGGGCGGCCTGGCGTGGACTCTGAGAGCCTCCACTGGGCGTGGGATGCTGCACCCATCCCCCTCTCCAGCCCCACTGCAGTGACCCCAGCCCGGGCCTGGACGTTTCTCTCGGACATGACACAATCGCCTTGTCACTGATCTCCCGGCTCCCAAGGCTGCCCCCCGAAAATGCATCCTCCGAACTCACACTTTCCAAAACATACATCTGATTCGTGGGTCCCTCCTTCTCAAAACCCTCCAGCAGCTTCCGTGGGCCTTAGAACACATCCAAATGAACTGGTGAACCGGCTCCTAAGAAAGCCTAGGTACTTGCTGTGCGACCTCGGGCAAGTTACTGCATCTGAAAACGTGCATAACTGCAGTATCTGTCGAAGAACTGAAGGAGGCGAACATGCAAAGCCCCTGGGGTGCACGCGACCTGCAGTGAGCCTGTGACAGTGCTGGGTGCCACCACCACTCTCCCTCCTGTCACGCTGACCTGCTATTTAGTGCATGGAAGTGCTAAGTGTGCACCACAGGACCTTTGCACTGGCTGCCCCACTGCACAGCTGGCTCCTTCTCGCTTTTCAATTCCAGTGCCCGCTGCAGGCTTTCTCTAGCACCATTATCTAAAGGGCCTTCTCCCATTAAACATCCTGTCATCCGCTTATTTCCTTCAAAGCACCTGTCATATCTGTAATCACCTTGTCCGTGTATTTATTTAGCACTTACTACAGTCTGTCTTGCCCCTTGTTATTGTGAGCCCAGTTTCTAGATGAAGAAATACAGGAGAGTTAATCATGCAGCACCACTTCTGTTCCGGTGATATGCATGGATAGGCCCGGGCCTGTGGGGAGGGATGCCTTTCTTCCTTTAACTTTATAGTTTTATTGAGCTGTAACTGACATATAATCAACTGCACATATTCAAAGCATACAATTTGGTTAAGTTCTGGCATAGGTATATACCAGGAGCCCATCACCACAATCAAGATAATGAACATATCTATCACGCCAAAGTTTTTTTGGGAACATGTTTTCTTGAGGGTTCCCTTGTAAGACGATTCTCACCTGCAGTCTGGGGAGGAATTGCCTGGAGGGCTGCAATTTCCTATATGGCCACTAGGGGAGCTCTGTGTCTCTCAAAACTGTTCCATCAGGAAAGCACTTACCCCACAAAGACTCACTGGGGTCCAGTTTATTCCAGGCGTGGGGATACAGAGGGCAGACATACACTATTACTGTTAATATGGTCATCAAGGGCCATTCTGTTCCTGATATTAGGAACGCCTTGGTGCCAAGCACTGTGCTACGCTCTTTAAAGCACTAACTCAACTCCTGACAAAACCTGCAAGGCTGAGGTCAGGTGGTTCAGCCGAGCTGGCCCAGCTGGTAGGGGGCGGTGCTGGGATCCAAACCTCGCCCACCGCCTCCAGAATCATTCGGGCTTAAGCCGACCCCGGCAGGCTCTGTGGCCCCCAGTCGGGCCCCTGGCACAGTCCAAATGAGCACCAGGAAGCAGATGGGGGGACATCCACCTGCTCCCCATTCAAGTCGGGAGTCCTGGGGAGGGGTGCAAGCAGCCAAGGTCAGCTTGGATAAATGTGGCCCAGACGGGCCCCTGCCTAAAACCCCCCTAGGAGGCCCTCTGTTCGAGGTCCCCACAACGTCTTCCCACCACTGCCCACCCCCCAGCCCTCCATCGAGCCCTAGCCCGGGGAGTCTCCACCCACAGTGCTTAGGAAAATACCAGTCACCGCTTGGGAGGCCCCACCGTAGACCCCAGAATCACTGCCATCCTTGTCACCTGACTACCCCTAACTTGTGCACCTGGAGGTCGCCTCCTCCTCCAGGGAGGCCTCCAGGAACCTCCCACCTGCCAGATGCCCCTCCCCAGGCTCCCACAGCATCTCAGCTCCTGGATCAGCCTGGCCCTGCTGTGAGGAACCCGGAGTCCAGCTGGCTGCACTGCACCTGCCCACATGCCGTGTCTTAACTCACCTTGTTCTCTAATTCAGTGAATGGCCCTGATGCCTTTCCAGGTGCCAGTGCCCCCACAGGGCTGTTCCTGGCAGCTCCTTCTCTCACCCCCCACTCCACTCCCCGACACCTCCTTCTCTTTCAAAAAACTTCCTTGGCGAGTTCGTCCAGCTGCCCATGGCTTCCCCATCTAGACCAGGGGTCCGCAAACTGGCTCCATAAAGGGCCAGACGGTCTGTCACACCACCAAGAAGGCTACTGCAGGGCAACTGCAGCCACAGAAGAGACCATGGGAATGAGCCCAGAAAACCCGATTCACAGAGTGGGCACCCGGCCCTGGTCTATCTAGACCTGGATGACCCCCGACCTGCCTTCAGCTGCAGACGCCGAGCCACAGTCTGTACCCCTGCGGTATTTTCTAGCTTCTCTGGGAGCAGTATCAGGCGGGCAAGTGAGGTCCCAGGGCCACAGGGCTTTACCTGCACCTGAGCCCCACCTTCTGACAGATGAGGAAATGAACTCCCAGAGGTTCACCCTGAAAAGTGGCCACGGCAGGACAGCCATGGCCAGGGATGGGCCCAGCCCCAAGCACACGGCGGCTGCGTTTGGGTCTCTCTGGGAGGTCATGGGCCCCCTAGACTCCTCAGACGCGCCCTGTCTGGCAGGGGCCCCAGGGGAGTCGCCACACGTACTTCAGGTCTAACGAGCCTCCACGTTTACCCAGCTGGGCATCCCCGGGGGCCCGTGCAGGTGGCTGGTAGAAGTCGGCCGGGGGCGGGGGCGGGGGCGGGGGCAGGGGGGACTTTCTTCTAACCTCAGATGTTCAGGAACCAGAGCCCGGATCCTGACCTCCATCTGGGCACGAAGTCCCAATGCTGCCCACGGGGCTGTCCCCCCCACGGTGGCAAGGGTCCTTCACGCCGGAACCTCTGCCATCTCCCCAGCTCCCTCGGCTAACTTCACCCTCCCTGTGACCATGCAGGGTAGGAAGGAGAAAGGCTCGCTCCACCCATTTTACAGACGCACACACTGAGGCTCAGAGGGGGTAGGATGCCCCACCCTGGAGCACGGCTACCAGGCTGATGTCTTCTCATTTGTCCGAAGCTTGCCTCAGCATCCGAGGTGAGACCAAACGGGTCATGGGCTCTTCAAGCTGTCGCTTAGAAGCTGTGTGGCCCTAGGCAAATGTTCCCACCTCTCTGAGCCCCAGTTTCTCCTCTGTAAAATGTGGGAGGGATTACTGAGCGCGGACGTGGCAGTGCAGCTGGTGGCACCGTCACTCAGGCAACAGCGACAGCAAATAAACACGCAGGTAAGCCCTGCAGGAAGCTGCCAAGTGCCCTCCGGACACACCAGGCCTCGGGTTTGGGGCACCCAGTGTTCCCGTCAAGAGGGACCAGAGCGGATGCTCCTTGCCCTGGCAAGCTGGTGACATACTGAGGCCTGACGCAAGCTGAGATGCCCAAATTTGCTAGGGACAGGCCTGCCAGCCTGACTCGGCTCAGTCCCACAGACTCTGGGCACCAGCACCGGCCCCAGGCGTCCCCCAGAGCCGGGAGGCCATGCCCGCTGCCGCTTCCCCCCAGCGCCCGGTGAACACGGGCTCAGAGATGTGCTCCCTGCACAGCCCCGGGGCCGCCCCCGGGCCCCCTTCTCCCTGTGATCTGCAGCCCGTCCCTCAGACAGCTACTCCTGTCCAGGTTGTTAAATTACACCTCACAGGCGTGGAGATGGGAACTGTTTAGTGACGGACTCTGCACCGCCCCCTGGCCCATCTGCTGAGGAACACGGAGCGGCGGGCAGGGGCGGCACCGAAGGTGCAGGTGAATGAGGGGAGCGTGGGTGCTCAGATCCGGAGGAGGGCGAGTTCCCAAACCGCTGGGAGCTGCTGCATCTGCCCCAGTTTGTGGAGTTCTGTGGGGATATTCCTGGGTTTCCAGAATGCCCAACAGGGCACACAATTCTAGTAACATATCAAACTGCAGTTTTGTAGGGACAGCAAGGACCGTGCCGCCTTTGTCCTTCTCACCCTTCCTGCACTCACCCCCTCTGCACCCCACCCTTGTTTCTCCCTTCAGAGCTCGGCCTCAGGGGCTCACCTCGGCTGTCCCGGGTAAAGCAGCCACTCTGGGATTCCCGGTGATTCCTTTCAGCTTCCGTCAGAGCACCCGGTGCTCCTGTCTGTCTACATCCAGCCCATCAGGCAGCAACCCCCTGCGACTTGCTCGAAGCTATCTCCCCCCAATGCCTGGCAGGGTTCTAGACACACAGAGGGTGCCCAGTAGATGTCTGTCCAGTGGATGGATGGATGGATGGGTCTGGGGACCAAAGCCCCACGGCATGGACTGGTCCACGGGCTCCCTTCCATCTGGGTCACTGCCTATACCTAGAAGCCCTCCCCCTCACACCCTCCCACCCCAGACTGTCTCCCTGCTGTCAGTTCCTGTGAGCACCCGACGCTGACACCGTGGGCACTTGATCCGGGGCGTCCACAGGCCCCCCGGAAGCTCAGGGGGGGGGCGGGCACTCACCGAGGACAGGGCGTCTTCCCTCCTCCTGCCCTGGCTGTGCCGGCCAATGAAGGAGCGAGCGGACAGTTTGTAATGGCTCAGCAGACACGTGATTACCACCACCATCACCATAACCACCACCACGATGATGGTGATCTCAACGAACTCCAGCTCCGCTGCAAGACCAAGGGGACACGTGAGACCCCGGGGACCCCGGTGCAGGCGGAGGCTCAGGGCATCCGAGCGTCCACACATCCCAACACACGTGCACACCTAATACACAAAAAGCCCAGCACCCCTACACAAACCCCCACACACACCAACACAGACGAACACAGATCACACACCCATGTCCAGACACATCTGTCACACGCACGAGACGCACGAAGACACACCACCCTCCACGGGACAGAGTGTGTGCGGGCACCGCCGGGAAGAGGCCTCAGAAAAACCACATTCCGGGCGGCTGCGAACACTGCAACTCTCATTTCTTTTTTTCGGGTTTGTTTTGTTTTTCCCCCAGAAGGCGGAAAAACCCTCAAGTGCTGGAAAAGGAAGGAGGTTATTTTGATCCTGCCGGAGTCGGGGCGGTTTCTGCTGACTCGAGCGGGTCCGTGTCGGGCGGCGCGGCAGCTGGCCGTGCCCGGTGCCAGCAGAGTCCCCAGCAGCGGCGGGCGAGACGCCGGGGACCTGGGCAGGGACAGGGCGGCAGAGGGGGCGCAGCCGGCCTCCCCGAGCCTGAGGCCGCCCACGGACCATCCCAGAGGGCAGGCAGGAAGGCCCCCCTCCCCCGCTAACAAGCAATTAGCGGAGGGCTCCCCAGGGGCACAGGTTCAAGCTCAGGGCCACTGACTCAGCTTTTCCTCCCCCCAGAGAGTCGCAAGGAAGCTGGGGGAGCGGGGGTGGGCCGCAGGTGGGGCCTGGAAAGCGGGCGGAGCGCGGCGGGCCGAATCACTCGTGGGTCGCTCAAGCGGGGCCCCGCCAAACCCGGGGAGGGCAAGCCCTCCTGCCGCCAGCCTCGGTGTCCCGCGGGAGATCGATGCGTCCCGGTGGCCGTCCCTGCTGGTACAGCTGCGGGAGCTCCTCCACACGCAGCCCGCCCGCACGTCCTCTCCGAAGCCCCGGCCACCCCTTCTTCCCCCGCCCCCCGGGCTCTGCAGGACGCCCACCTTCCTCCACCACGTCAAGCCTTTGCCCAACTGTGCCAATGTCTGCCTGGGGCCGTCAGTGAGTCGTGTTAGTCTAACCCCCAGAGGACACGTGGCAATGTCTGGGGACACTAGTGGCTTGTCACAACTGGGGGCGCTCCTGGAACCTAGAGGGCGGGGCCGGGGTGCTGCTTAATATCCTACAGGGCACAGGGCACCCCGCGACAAAGAGTGTGCCGGGGCTGAGGACCTCTGTTCAGGGCTGAGCGTACACACGGGTACTTTTTATCATCCCGTCTCGCAGGTGAGGAGACCCAGGTTCAGGCCTAGTGACCGACTCGTGTAGCCCAAGGGCCCTGCGCTGGTGGCTCCCCCCGCTCAACCACCCACTGGACGTCCGCCTCTGCACCCGGGAATTCGATCTGGAGCCTGGGCCCTGGCTCCGGCCTGTGCGGAGCTGCACCCCTCCCCCGCCTTGGGGGGCCCAGGAAGGAGGAGGAAGTAGCCAGGGACTTTGGTGAGACCTTCCCGAGCCCCAGAAGGCTGTGCCCCGCCTAGCGGGGAATCGGACAAGCCCCAAACCCTCTGAGGGGCTCCTTTGCTTTCCCGCCAGGAGGACGGCCGGGCCTGGGTTGGGCGAAGCCCAGGTCTCTGGCCTCAGCCCCAGTCACCGCGGCCACACCTCTCGCCTCCCCAGACGGGCTGGTCCAGGGCCTGTCGGCTAGGGCCCGGGATGAAGCTGCCCATTCAGGAGACACAGAGGCTGGCTTTGTGCAACACCCACGGGCCCCCTCGGAGAGGCCTGCGCCCGCTCCCCCCGGGCCGTGCACTCTTCACCCCGCCGGGGACCTGGGGGTGGGCACCTCTCTGCCCCTCCCCCCGCCATCTCCAGGCGCCCTGCCCGCCCGGGCCTGCAGGAAAGGAGGTGTGCGCTGCCTCTGTCTCTGTCCCCGGCCCCGGCGGCCTGCGGGGCCCTGGCCAGGCCTCTGCCCTCCTCCCGGTGCTGTCCAGCGGCTGAGGCAGCAGGCCTGGTAGGGCCTGAAAGAGAGCAGTGGATGAGGCCCCAGCAGGCTGAGCGGGTGTGAACAAACCTCACAGCTCTCCCGACCCCAAAAGGGCAGGAGGACGTGATTCCTGGGGGCCGGGGCCCAGAGTGAAGCGTCACCCCCAGGAAGGAGCCACGGGTGCCGAAAGCGCCAATGTGACCACCCTGGTCCCTGGGCCACAGCCCTGTGCACATCAACGTGGGAGAAGAGAGGCAAAAACGCTCAGAAAAAGAGAAACCACGAATCATTTCTAGGCTCTATTCTGGAAGCCAAAGGCCTGGGGTCTTGGCCAGAGGAGGAGGGAGGCTCCTGCGGGTTCCCGAGACCCTTCGGCAGGTCCCCAAGGGGACCCCCAGGCTGGCTCTGGGACCCTGACTCGCTGAATCCATCCCAGCTTCCCTGTGTGGAAGGAGGAGGTGGTGCGAGGGTGACGTGCCCAGCACGCGGGGAGCACTCCCTCAAGGCGAGCACGGTTCGTGGGGGGCTCTGCAGCACTCCAGCCGAGGCAAAACAAGGGCGGCCCGAACCCGTAAGCCGGAATAGAGAGGGTCGAGCAGGACCGGGCTGGGTATTCCGGGCCGTGCAGAGACATGGGCTGGGTGGGGTGGGGCAGTGAGGGGTGCAGGAGAGGCCCCTCCAGCCGGCAGGTGATTCACCCCAACCCACGAGGCAGAGAACACCCTGGGCTGGGTGTTTTGACCTTGGCCACAGGGTGAGGGGGCTCTGGTTCCGCCGACAGCACCACAGTGAACTTTCACTCTCAGGGTGCTCCTTCCAGGAGACACTGCCTCGGGCGACAGGAACCCACCTCTCCGGGAAGTGCATCGGAAAGGACCTGCTGGGAACGGTGGCAAACTGGGGACCTGAGGGCACGTGCATGCACAGTCCCCTGCCCCCACTCAAAGGAACGGAGCTGCAGGCAGCCATCCTCACTACACAGGCTGTGCTGTCCACTTGGCCCCAAGCTCCACCTGGGCCCCCATCCTGCTTGACATCGTCTGCCTGGCCCCTGTGGGCAGCCTGGGTTTCAGCATTCATGCCCAACTCCTCAGTCCTGCTCCCACAGCAGGCATCACTAATCGAGCAGGAGCTCCTCCTCACCAGGTCCACAGGGCACTCCGGACACGCACTGCTAGTTGAAAGCCCAGCGGGCCAAACAGGACAGCCCCCAGGCAGGCTGGCCCAGTGCGGCCACACCTCCCCATCTCCCCAGAACCTAGAAACTGCCTGGCCCTTAACGCCGGCAACACATTCAAGAGTTCTGAAAGCACCGAGCAGGCCAAAGCCTGCAGGACGGGCGGCTTCGGGAGTTCCAGCCAAGGGAGGAGCTCCCAAGATGTGGAGCCACGCCGATCCTGCTGGACATGGGGCCAAGTGCCCAGCACAGTGGCGGAAGGCGTGGGTCCAACCACTGCTCCCCACTCAGCTCAAGTGTCCTGTGACCATGGGACTCACAGCAAAGCCTGGTCACAGACAAAGGGAGACTAGAGCGAGAGGAGATGGTGGGCTGGTCCACAGCCCAAGCTCCCCGTTGTCGTGGTGACCACTCACTGGGACAGCAGTCAGCATGCTAACATGTACGACACACGCGCGGCCCTGCTTCGAGCCCGCCTCCCCCAAGGCTGTGAGGTGCCAGCCATCACCACTGCCATTTTGCAGATGGGCAAACCGAGGCATAGGGAGAAATGGCTCTAGATCAAAGGGCGGGGCCGGTCCCGAACCCAGAGCCTCCCTCAGGGAGCGAGAAGGGGAAACTCTGCTCAAGTCTCCCAGCGTTCCCAAAGTACCTGTTAGTTTCCCCTTCCCAGGCTGGGAATACCTCCGAGGATGCCCAGTCCTGTCTTCCTGCATCTGCCAGCTACTAGCTGTGTGACCCTGGGCGTATGCACCCCTGTGAGCTCCCGGGGCGGGGGGGATGAAATAATAGATGTCAAGAGCTCAGGACGGGGCAGGAAACAGCACGTGATCCTGTCACAATTCCCAACATGCCTTTGGGGACAACAGGCACCCCTCACCCAGGCCGATGCCCTGGAAACGCTGAGCACGCCTCACGGGCCTCTGCCCCAGGGTCAGTCCAGAAAGGTTACCCAGGGTGGCGGCTGGACTTCTGGGCACTGGTCTCTGCTCCAAGGACCTGTGCCGAGGACAGGAGCCTTTGGGGAGGAAACATCACATTTCCCTCATTGTGTTCTGGGCGTCAAGTCCTCTCGCTGTTGGGGGGTGGGGGTGGGGGAGACATCCTGCCATTTTTCTTCATAATCTCCCCCTTGGGGTGGGTGATGGATGCGGCAGGCTCTTGGGGGTGGCCAAGCCCATCTTCCACATGCAAAGTAAGGTCATTCTAATTTGAGTGTCTTCTTTCCTCGTGAATAATTTCAAATTAACAGGTTCGTCTGCCTCATTGGAGCGGCCTGACCCTCCTTTTGTCTCCTCCTCCAGAGACAGACGCAGTCACATCGAGACGTGTGCACAGGCATCTCTGATCCTCTCCCAGCCCCTCTGACACTAGTGAGAGAGGCAGCGTCGCCGAGAGCCCGCTCAAGGTCAGGCACAGCCCGAATCCCTACGGGCATCATCTTATTGAACCCTCACCAGCATTCTGTGAGGTAGATACTAACATGACCCCCGCCGCCAGCTTTACAGATGGGGAAACTGAGGCTGGGAGAGGGGAGGTGACTGGCCAAAGGCCACACAGCCCTAGAGAGCCCAGACCTCCCAAGCCCATACTTCTAGGGCCAGGTTAGGCTGATGCCCCACACCCAACGGTCCTGAGTGCCGTGGCCCCGGAATGTCAGGAACGGTGTGGGTTCAAGCCAGGCACTTGTGTGGAGTGGGGCTGGTTGCCAGGCTGCATCAGGACTGGCTGCAGCATCACTTGTCATGTGGTCCTCGAAGCCAGTATCGTGGCCAGCAGTCACCGCCTCCCCACCAGCATGGAGGAAAGTCGCAGGATGGGGAGAAGGACCTCGTGCCAGGCACTCGGGGCAGCTCTGGGCACCTCCCACGAAACTGCATGAAGATACTCACAGCTGCGTTCTCCTCTGCTGCTACCTGAGTGCCAAGCACCCGCCCAGAACAGGACCTTCCCTCTTAATTCCCACAAACCCCCGAGGGGCCGCATCGTCGGTCAGACCAGGAGTCAGAGAACAGTCCTAACTCCGAGGCTTCCTCCTGCAGCACCTGGGGGAGCCAGGACGCGCTCTCACAATGAGATTTTTAAAAATAAAATTAAACTGAATAAAAATTCAAGTCAGGCTTTGAAAGGAAGCCAACCGTATCAAAATAGTTCTCAAACTCTCAACCAGACTTGCGACATAGGAAGAATATACAGGATCACACGTGTGACCCGGGGATACTATCACATTAAATATAACCCGGCAGGTTTCGATGCGATAGGCAGCCTGTGGTTTCCGCTGGCGACCACATCGCAGGTGTTGTGATGCCCTGTGGTTTGGTGCCCATGTTCCTGTTCGGGCTGGTTAAGGTAAAGATGCAATTCTTTTGCATCCAAGCTTATGGTCCCCTGTTCTTGGTGATGGAGCCACAACCTGAACCAAATGCAGGAGCCTTGGTTCAAACCCCCGTCCAGCCACTTCCCAGCTGTAAATGGGGCTGGTGTAGAATTCACCATGCGATGTGTGGGCACGACTGTCACTGGGTTCTCAGTTAATAATCGGAGCGGCAGCCCGGTGCTGGAGCTCTTTTCCTCCTTCCTTGGCTGGAGAGCTGGGCCAGAGTCCACCCAGCTCCTGCCAGCCCACGGGAGGTCTCCAGACCAGACGACTCTCCCCCCTCCCCCGCCGCCTGCCCCCATCGCGTCTGCTCTGGGCGGCAGGGCAGCCAGCGTGCTTCCTGGTTAACAAACAGCCCGTGCAGGCAGCCCTGTCTGGCCTCCCGGCCGTACACCGAGGAATTAGGAATTGGCACTGTCTGAAATTTATGAAAATCTAATCTCGTTAGGCCTGCCTGGATGCGACGGGCCGGGGCAGGCCTCATTGTCATTCAGTGGAGCCCTAGCCTGCCTGGGGTTCCTGCCACTTCATTTGCTGCCCCTCCTCCACCACTGCATTTGAATAAGAACCCAGCTCCTTCCCCCCCTGGAATTTCAAATAAAATTGAACCAGACGTCAAAGGAGTAACTTTCTGATCGCTCCTGGTGCCATTTCAAACACCCCTGACGCACATTTATTTCTTAGGGTAAGACCATTTGTAAGTAAAAAATGGATCTTTCTCTTAAGGTTTGGGAGGTGGGCAGCAAATCTAGGCCAGTTTTCTCTTTTTTAAAGACAGACCGCACCGCTTACCCAGCACCTACTCTGTGCCAAGCACACGGCTGGGCTCCGGGCACCCGATACCGGAACACATAACCGTGAGATACTATCCACTGTTGTCTGGTGTTGGGGGTTAGGGGCAAACAAGTTCTAGGCTGGCTGGGGCTGGGGGACCCGGCTTTGCACAGGGGCCTGGGGCTTCCCGCATTGCTGCTCATGGAAGAATTTAGGGTACAGACTCAGAACACGAGGTCTGCCCCCAAGATTCCTGGGTTCACATCCCAACTCTACCACTTAAACTGTGATCTTTGGTATATCACTAGTGTCCTCATCTCGGGGGGGAGAAAAAGAGGGATCACCCAGTCCCCACTTCACATGGCTGTGGTGAGAACTACATGAGTTAATTTGGAGCCACAGACTCAGGATGACAGCACCTCTGCAGGGAGACCACCTGGGAAGCCTCATTACGGGGAACCAAGAACTCCAGGCCCTGGGCCACACCTATGCCCTGCCCCTACGCAGACCTGAGCTGTGGAATCCACAGTAGCTGGAGAAGGCCCATCAAAGCAGGCCCCTCTGCCAGTGCGGCAGCTGATGGACGGTGCAAGCTGGGGGCATCTCCGCAGAGCAAAATAACAATCTCTCAGAACTTCCAAGAGAGAACCTTTGACCAGGCAAATCACTTCCTGGGTATTTATCTCCACGTGCATCTCTCCTGGGACTCTCTCCCTTTGGCTCTCTCTGCTCTAATAAGAGTTCTGTTCTGTGTTCTCTAAAATGTCCCAACACAGCCCACCTCAGGGCCTTTGCATGTGCCTCTCCCTCTGCCTGGAATGATCTTTCCCCACATCCACGTGCTTGCTCCCTCCTTACCTTCTGGTCTCTGTTCCAATGTCACTTCCTCAGGAAGCATCCCTGAGCATCCTGTCTGAACCAGTGTCTGCCCCAGTCCCCAGGACCCTGTGTCCCGTGCCGGCTTCGCTCTCCTCTGTAGCTCTAATCAGAGGCCACATGCGGCCTGTCTAACCGCTTATTTCCTGCCTCCCCCCCCCCCTCGAATGCCAGTGTCCAGTGACTCTGTGAGCATTCTGTGTCCGCAGCACCTTTCCCAGAGCAGACGCACAATGAATGTGTGGAATAAAGGATCGCAGTGCTCTCAGGTAAACAGAGGAGGGTCAGGAAGGCCCGCTGCAGGTTTGCACGAAAAGGGAGAATCACTGGGAACCACTTAAACGTCCCTCCAAGGGGCCGACGCAACCAGGAAGGCACGGCCAGCAGATCTGTGGGCACCGACACGAAAAGATGTTCCATGAGAAAGAGGAGAAGCCACCAGATAGGACGAGCCCGTCTTTGTTTAGAAAAGCACAAACGTGTGTATTTTAAAACAAAAGCGAATCTTGCGATAAATACAGATGCCCGTGACTACATGCGTCTACACAGACCAGGGGACAGGTGTGGTTACCCTGGTGGGTGCCAAGAGGGGACGGCCCCTTCCTTGTAACACACACTCCTGCACACTCAGCATGTGTAATTACATTCATAATAAAAGAGAAAAACAAAGATGTAAGAAGCATCTGTCAGTATCCAAACAGGCAGCTGCGCCCCGTAATGGGGCTTCCCAGGTGTCTCCTGGCAGAGGTGCTGTCATCCTGGGTCTGGCAGCAGGTCTGGGTCAAGCCTCTCGGCCTGGGATTGAGGGCAGTGGAGCCCAGGCATCGGGTAGCCTCTGACTGGCCCTGGGAGATCAGGTGCTGCACTGAGATTGCCCTTGGTGGGGCAGGGAAGGGCCTGATGGCCCCTCCAGGTGGCCCCGGCTGAGGAGCCCAAGGTGATACCCAGGTGCCAGGTGGTCATCTAGTACCCGGGCCTGGCCTCCCCTCGCCTGGAGAGGGGAGATGTGTGTGGATGAACGCGCAGCTTGCCCTGTGAGACTGTGGCTCCCTGTCTCTCCCCAACACTGGCTGGACTGACGGCGTCTCCAGGGATGAAAGTGTGTGGTGCTGTAGAGCAAATGGGACGACAGGGGATGGTCCACGCTCACACCTGAGCCACACCCTCTGCCCGACCACTTCCAGCCTTTCCTCGCCCGGCCGACCCCTTCCCACACTTCCCTCTCCCCCCCGGATTGCACCCACGCACACGTGCATGCATGAACACGAACACACACACGCACTTCCCTGCTGGGCTTGCCCCCCACACCCCCCCGAGCTCCCAAGCACGTGGGCATCAGTCTCTCAACTCTTACACTCATCTACTCTAGTCTAGAGCATCACGGGATGGGAGCACCGGACGCAGCTCTACAGCCCCCCAGAGCTGCAGCCTAACAGAGAAGGCCCACTCTAGTCTGTCCCAGTGGCGGTGGAAGCATCCGGAAGCCCAGGGGACCCTACAGTCAAGGTTCATTAATTAGACAATAAATACAGGGCCAGGTTTAAAGGGTGTTGATGGTAAATCATTAGCCCCACATAACCTGCTTATGTGTGCGTCTCCTTTTAACTAGTAAGATACCTTGTCCTGGTTACAGGCGAGCTGCCTTCTTGTACCCGAGTGGCAGAAGCGTGCGGAGCCTCGCTCATTTCTGGGACTTCACCCCACACATCCCGAAGTCACCTTTGGGGAGGTGGCCTGGGAAGGGGCTGCAGCTGGGCGATGGGCGAGCCCCGGGTCTCAAAGTGCGTGTGGGAACGGGGTGGTGAAATCAACTCCAGGGAGAGCAGAAGACCTGTATAATCATTTTAGAACCTCATGATTAAATGCTCCTTCAATAAGGAAAGACAAAGCAGTGCCTTTTATCTTTCTTGCTATTATCCAAATGGAAAGAACTAATGGGACTTTCTTTTTTCTATTGTCACTGATATCGAGCGTCTTTAAACACCCACTGTCAGCAAAATAGCAATCACCGTTCAAGAGTTATTGGCAGGATGGAGTGAATTTGCGGTGAGAGAGCCGTTTCTGTCAATGGGCAAGGAGGTGCAATGGAAAGTTATTTAAAATAAATGAAATGCGTTTCGTTAATTGAGGAGGGGAGGCATGGGTGAGTGAGGTGGCAGTGTCAATGGCCATGATCACTTCGGAGGACACCATGGCAGTACCTACCAACATCTGGAATGCACACTACCTTTCCACCCAGCAATTTTAGCTTCCAGGATTGTATCCAACAGAAAAATTCGCAGAAGGACCCGAGAGCATATACGTATAAGGACACCTCTGCAGGGTTTTTGGTAAACGTGAACAACCAGAGACCGTCCAAATCCCACTAGACAAATCCTGGTGTATATCTCACTATCGAATACAATGGGGCCACTGGAAAGATACATAAATCTATTGTGGGGTTTCCCAACCTTGATACTACTGACGTTTTGAGCTGGATAATTCTCTTGTGGTGTGGTCTGTGCATTGTAGGATATTTAGCCACACCCCTGGCCTCTACCCACTAGATACCAGTAGCACCAAAACTGCCAAGTTGTGACAACCAAAAACGTCTGCAGACATCGCCCAATGTCCCCTGGGGGGCAGAATCACCCCTGGCTGAGAACGGGTGATCTATAGGTCGGATGATGGCTGGCTGTTTGCAATTACTGCTGAGCAGAAATAATGAAATTGGAACAGTATATATAATATGGACCCATTTTTATAGCAAAAATGAGGATAAAAATCAAATTGTTCGTGATGGCTACTTCTGAAAGAGGGAGTCTATCCTTTTTACTTTTTGTATGCCTATATTGCTTGTATCTTTATAACAAGCATTGACAACTTTAATTTAATCCATCTTAATTAACATACCAAAGAGACTCAGGCGCGTGTGTGCCTGTGTGTGTGTGTGTGTGAGTTTCAGCACGCGGTGACAACGCGACTCACGCTTGCCCTCACCACTCAGGAGTCACCGTGTGCTCCTTGGAAACCAGCAGATGTTTCTCTCAATTACCAATTTTCAAGAGCCTGGTGTTTCCCAACATGAGCTCCGAGGGGCTTGGAGGGCAGCGCCAGGAGAGGGGAAGTGAATGCAGCTCCGTTTCCAAGCCTCTCGGACAAAGAGCTCAGCTCTGAATCGGCCCACAATGCGGCCGGTATTGAGACGCTTCTGAATAGCTCCTCCATCAACCCGGCCGCGTGCTGGAGGCTTCGGGGTCGGCGAGACCCGCTCCATCAGGAGGGATCTCAGCGCTGGCCGCGGGTGCCCCTTCCTTTAGGACCATGAAGGGCCCAGCCATTCTGGGTCTCACCCAGGGCAGCGGCAGGAGATGCAATGATGGCCAAGGTCAGACGTCAGGAGAGGCTGGAGAAGCTATAAGAGCAGGACAGGCTCCCCTGCACCCTCGGGCTCCCAGGAACTGAATTTGATTCAGCAAACACCTAGAGCGGCATCAGCGGGAGCCCTGGAGCTGGCCTGCCTAGATCCAAACCCCAGCTCTACCTATGGCCAAACATGTGACCTGAGGACGTTATTTCATCTTCTGCGCCTCAGTTTCCTCATCTTGAGGAGCGGGGCACCAGGAGCAGCCAGCTTAAGTCATGCAGATGAACGGGGTGGCTGAATCCGTATCAAGTGCCTGGAGCATGTTAAGTGGCCCATAAACATCAGCTGCCATTCACGAGGGCTACTTGCTCGGCTCAGAGCCCCCGGCCTCCTACTTTCATTGCTAATTGCCTCCTGATTGCTACACGATCCTCTCAGCCAACGGCATCCCTGCTGCCCTATGAGCAGAATCTCCTCTTCCCTTCTGCCGGGCCTTTGCCCAGGGTGGTCCACCTTCCTGGGATGCCCCCTCTCCTCCTCCTCCTCCTCCTGTTCTGGCTTCTGACCCCAGTTCCAACTGCCCCAGCCCCCGCGGTCACTTCCTTCTCTGGCTTTCTCTGGCAGTTTTAAGCTCTCCCATATCACTGGTGGTTAATTTTGTAAATACCAACCAGGATATCTGCTATGACTTCCAAGAAAATGTATGTGTCATGACTTAGCCTTCCCTTGGTCTGTGTCTTACTGCCACTGTCAGTCTGTCCACACCATCACGATGCTGTCTCCTTGTCCTGCAGCTTCCTCACAGCCAGCATCAGACTGGCAAGCAGGAGCCTTTCTGCCCAGCCTTTGGGGAGGGCGCGCTCCTCTTCAACCCTCAAAGCCCACCTGTGGTTGTCCCAGAGCAACTTTCACATCCTATTATGGTGCCAAGCCCAGGCCATTGCCATGTGGGATTCCCAGCTCCAAGGAAGAGGGAATCCCCTTTTCTGGTCTCTCGCTGGTGTCTGGTCCACCACGGTGCTCAGGCAGCAAAGAAACTTGTATTGGTCAATACATAGTCAGCCAAAAAGCAAGGAGCCTGGAACCTCCAGAGCAGTGCAGAGGCTTGAGGTGTAGACCTGGATGTGCCAGGCTCATAGCAAACCCTAAAGTGATAGCTACTATGGGGGCTGGTGCTAATAGATCAACTTACAAGGAGTGGCAGTTCTCACCTGCCTTCCCAAATCCTCTGCTTGGAGCAGAAGGGTACCTTGTGTTACAGACTGAATGTGTGTCCCCCAAAAATAGTACGTTAAAGTCCTAACCCCCCAAGTGTGGCTATATTTGGGGATGGGGCCTCCGAGAAAGCAATTAAGGATAAATGGGGTCATAAGGGTGGGGCCCTGGTCCTGTAGGATTAGTGTTCTTATGAGACACACCGGTGGGAATTCCCTGGTGGTCCAGTGGTTAGGACTCGGACTGGGAACCTGCCGGGGCCCAGGTTCAATCCCTGGCCAGGGAACTAGGATCCTGCAAGCCGTGCTGTGTGGCCAAAAAAAAAAAGAGACACCAGAGAGCTCACCTTCTCTCTCCGCACACACACACCAAGGAAAGGCCATGTGAGGACACAGCGAGAAGGTGGCCCGTCTACCAGTAAGGAAGGAAGCCCTCACCAGAACCCAATTTACTGGCACCTTGCATAGTGGGAGCTGATGTAGGGAAATCAACTACAAGCCGTGGAGGCAGGAAACCTGCCCTGGGTGGGGAGGTGGGGATGGGCCTATGGAGACACAAGTGCACCCACGGGGACAGAAACACAGCCAGCAGCCTGCCCGCAATCTCCCAGGGTGCATGTGATTTTATTTTCCAGGAGGGACGTTCTCTTCTGTCATCTACATCCAACCTCAGGGACTTTTCAGTCCCACTCGTTCATTCCAGGGGCACGCGTTCACTGTGCACCTACTGTGTGCCAGGCCCTGCACCAGGCCCCGGGGATTCAGAGCCAGGCCCCGGGAGCTGAGGATTTCCAGGGCGGTAAATAAATCCTGCTCTCTGTGGCGAAAGGATTCGAACCTGTGCCCTCAGAAACCTGGGTGGATTTATTTCTGGGACAGGAAGTCAATGGTCTGGACTCTCCCAAGGCCGTTCTAACAACACACGCATACAACAGGTGTGGCCCCCACTCTCCGTGTTTCCCGGGTCTGAGTTTTCGTCTCAGGGAGCTTTCCCAGCAGCTCCAGGGCTGGGCGGGGGGGCTTAGTCTTATGGGCCCCCCGTTATAGGCACAGGGAATCTGAGGCTCAGGGAGGGACACGCTCACACTCACACAGGTTTCCACGCGGGGCCGGGTGTCCTAACCGCCACCCTCTCCCGACAAGAAACTCAACACAAAGCCACACCACAAACCGCCGCCTCCCGGCAGCTCCAGGCTGAAGTGGTCCCTCACTCTCTCTCACCTCCTCTCGTCTCATAGAGAGAGCGGCAGCCGGCAAAGGCCGAGTCCGTCAGGAGCCAGGCTGGGCTGCAAGGTGACACACGTGCCAACGTGCTGGCCTGGGGACGCAGGTGGTGCATCACCTCGATGTGGGCCTCAGGTCCCGAGGAAGAGCCCTGGCCCAGGAGTTTATTTACAGGTTTCAGGGGCCGGGGGCGTGGGCTCTAGGAAATAAGGCTGGACACACTGACAGTCGGCCACTGCACGGATTCCCTGGCTGGGCAGGGCCCACGGCCAGGAAGAGCTCGGATGGGGGAAGTGACGTCACCACGGCAGGACCCCCCTTCCAGCGTCTGTCTCTGCCTCTCTCCGAGGGCCTGCGAGTCTGGGTCTGTCTGAGGGCGTCTGTGTGTCTGTCTCGCATCGTTGACTGTCTGCGTTCGTATGGCCTTCTCTCGGGCTGTTTGCCTTTCCGGGTGTCTCGTGTGTGTGTGTGTGTGTGTGTGTGTGTGTGTGTGTGTGTGTGTGTGTGTGTGTGTGTGTGTGTGTGTGTGTGTGTGTGTGTGTGTGTGTGTGTGTGTGTGTGTGTGTGTGTGTGTGTGTGTGTGTGTGTGTGTGTGTGTGTGTGTGTGTGTGTGTGTGACTGTCTGGGGTCTAAATTTGTCCAGTCTTTCCCTGCGACTCTTATGAGTCCCTTCCTCTCTCCTTTTCAGGCGACAAGCAAAACAAATTCCCACAGGGCAGTTACAAGCCTCCCAGACGCCAGCTGCCTCTCCCGGTCCCCACCCGACGGGTGAGGCTATTCCAGCACTTGGTATCATTTCCTTCTGAACATCTTCCAGCAGCAGAAAATCCCAAACAATGGAAAGACCAAGGTTCCGAACAACTGTTCTCTGAAGGAAGCAGAGCTCATGATGGGGACTGAGATGGGGACAGAGCAAAGCCGTGGGAGACAAGCGGCCCGGCTCTGGATTTGAGTCCAGGAGCTACCACTTCCCGTATGTGTGACCCTGGGTGGCTACTTGGCCCCCTTTGCTCTGTCTCCCCATCGTAAAGCATGGATCAGTAACAGTATCACCTCCAAGGATTGGTGAGGATTAACTGAGCTAGTAGACGTGTACTAGCTCTCCCAACACTAACTGGTACACAGCAAGTGCATAATAAATGGTGGCCGTCATTAGACTAAAAAGCAGGCAGCCCCACCTGACCAGGTGTGAGGGACACGAGAGCGTCCGCACATGTTCGTCAGCGATCCGGAGTGACTGATGCTGAGCAGGCAAGTTCAGTTTGTGGGATAACAACTGGCGTGGACAGAGGGAGGAGAGAAAAAGGCAAGAAGGACGGAGAAACCAGGAAAGTCACCAGGAGACAGACCCACAGGGGAGTCCAAGGTCCAGGTCCAGATGCTCGAGGGGGTGGCTGGCGGGGGTCCTCTTCCTGCCCTCACAGCTCATCAGGTGCAGATCCAGCCACGGGGAGACTCTGCCCTACGCTGCGCTCCAGAGGGAGCCCACCACCCTCACGGGGAGCCTGCGGGGGTCTTCCCAGGCTGAGGCTGGAGGAGACCTAGGGGTCCTCCCTCAAAAGCAAAAGGTTTGCCTACGTGTTCTCTCTCATCTCCCTGCTTCCTCCACTGCACGCTGACACCCCTCCCCAGTCTACTCTGTGCCCAGCAGCCAGAGCAATCTTTAAAAAACACCAACTGAATCCCTGACTCACGCTCAGATTAAAGCCCTGCAACGCCCACTCAACCTCATTTCTGTACCTCTGGTCTCCTTCCCATGCTCACCACACTCCAGCCATGCTGGCCTTTTTCCTGTTCTCACCCCAGGACCTTTGCATGTGCAATTCTGTCCTGGGATGTTTCATGTTCCCACCTCAGGGAGGCCTCCCGGTCATCCTATCCCAAATGCACTCACCTCCCACCACACTCTGCATCTCCTCATGGCCTGTCTTGGCCATGAGGGGCAACATAGTGCACAGTTAGAAGCTTGGATTATCCGCTCTGTCCCATGGCTCTCTGTGGCTCTGTTTCTTTATCTGCATCTGCAGTGAGGGGCGTTGCAAAGGCTAGCCCTCGCTCACTGGCCTGCTTGAGGACTGTAATGTACCTGGAGAGTGCCTGGCATGTAGCATAGCACCGTGTAAGAGTAACTATCTTCTTTATTGATTTGATGGCTGTTTATTGCTGATTTCACCTCAGCAGCAAGAAAGCTCCACGCGAAGGCCCTTGTTTACCTTGCTCTCACTGAATCCCTGGAGGGTAACACCATGCTTGGCACCATACGCTGCCCTCAATTAATATTTGAAGGAGGAAGGAATTCACGTCCAAGGTCCACTCGCCGGGACTCACATCTCTCCCCACAGGCCAGAGGATGGATGCGTGCTGCTGAAAAGTGGAGGGTCTTTCACAAAACGAAATATGCGACTACCATACGACCCAGCAATTACGCTCCTGGGCTTTTAGCCCAGAGAAACGAAAACTTACGTTCACACAAAAACCTGTGCGTGAATGTTCACAGGGGCTTTATGCGTAACAGCCCCAAACTGGAAGCAGCCCAGATGCTCTTCGGCAGGTGAGCGGTCAAACTAACTGGGCTACCTCCGTGGCACGGAAACAATGGAAAGGAATGAACTATTGATACACAAAATGACCTGGGTGGCTCTTCAGAGTCATGCCAAGTGAAAAAAGCCAATCTCAAAAGGTTACATACTGTATGATTCCATTTATATTACAGTCTCAAAATGACAAAATTATAGAGATGAACAGATTACTGGTTGCCAGTGGTTCATCTGATAAAATTGCATAGAACTAATAAGCATGCACACAGGTACACACAAACACACTCAAATGAGTGCATGAGAATGGGGAAAATGGGAGCAAGGTCAGTGGATGGTACTGAATGCCGATTCCTGGCTGGGATACTGGGCCATCGCCATAGAAGATGTTAGCACTGGGGGAAGCCGGGGGACGTGTGTAAGAGCTCTCCCTGTATCATTTCTTACAACTGCATGCGAATCTACGATTATCTCAAAATAAAAAGTTTAAAAAGAAAAGTGAGGAGTATGGGGGGGGGGGGTCCTGTCTCTTGGGGCCCTACATCACCCTGGCAGAGGGCAATGCCAGCTGCTTCAAGCGATCCCTGGGGCACGCACGGCCCAGGTCTGGTGCTGGGAGGATGGCTTACTTCGGGGGGAGGGTAAGAGCCGAAACAGAAGCCCCCCCGCCCCCCTGCCCTGGCCTCGCTCCGTCTCCCGCTCACAGCATCTGCCATCTGGCTGCTGCAGCCAGCCAAACGAAACCATCTCTCGGCTGTCATCTCTCAACTTGCAGGTCTGGCTCCCAGGTTTGAAGATTAAATTCTAAACATGCCGTTTAAAATTTAGAAATGAAGAAAGAAGATTTTAAGTAACCTCTAAGCATTGTCTTCTTCCCCACAGCAGAGAGCAAAGCACCTCCCACTTCTGTCCCAAAGGGAGAGAGAGCAGCTTGGGTTCCCCAAAGTATCACCGCATCCCCAATACAACCCAATAACCCCAATACGACAGGTCAAAGCGTCAGGTATCCCCAAGGTAAAGCATCATTGTTAAGTATCAACGTGTCGCCGATGACGAAGTGACTGCAAACTGCTGCCAGTCGCCATCTCGGGCACAGAAGAGTCAGGAGCTGCAGGGATCTTCAAACAACACGGGCGTCTTGGGAGACACCCGAGTGTCCTCTCAAATACTGCTCACCTGTCTACTCAGGGAACCTGACCGGAACCGGAATTGACCTGTGATGAGCGCTGGTCCCTCCGCATCTGGGGGTCCAGGCCAGCCCTGTGCTAGCTCAGGAGAAGCAACGCCTGCTCCCACGGGGCTCAAGTCGACTGGGGAGGGGCCAAAGCTGAGCTATAAATATGCAAAGAAGCACCAACAGCTAAGGGTGTTTAGGAAGACAGCACCAGAGGGTGATGGGGGGAGCGCCTGGGAAGGGGGGGGGGGCTCCTTGGATGGGGAGTCAGGGACCCATCTCTGAGGAGGTGGCCTTCAAGCCAAGACCTGAAAGATGAGGAGAGCTGGGGGAAGAACACTCCTGGCTGAATGAATGTCCAGTGCAAATGCCCTGAGGCAGGAACGTCTGCCACATTCAAGGGGAAGAAAGAAGACTGATGCCTCTGGGCCACGGAGTGAGGGCATGAAGTGCAGTGAGCTGCTCTGGGGCCGGGCAAAGTACACGAGCCTCTCTGGGGTGCCTGGGTGTGTGCGTGCACGCAGAAGCAGCACAGAAAGTGTGAGTTTTGAAACGATCCACTTTCCAGCGTGATTTTCCGAACACGGCCGCACATCAGAATCGCCGTGGAAGCTCCTTAAACGCAGCACACAGCCCCCACGTCCACGACTGAGTCGACATCTCCCGGCGCTGCGTTCAGGGACCTGCAGGATTTGGTGTGTTTTACAATCACCCTGCTGTGGATCAGTCGATTTCTATCAGGCTTTTCACTCCTTTAGTGGAGGATCCGCTTGTTCAAATAAACTCTTACACTCAAGTCCCGGATGTAAAAGCAAATGCCGGAGCCTAATATTTAAACTAATTAAGGTGAAAGGGAGAGGAAGGGGTGGACACCTGGGACCTCGAGTGGTTCAGAGAACCCTGAAGTGACCGGGGTCAGGAACGAGGCTGGGCAGAAGACAAGCCTGTGAGATGCTGGGCCTCTGGGGAAGGCAGCAGCTTGGAAACCCCCAACATGGGTCAGAAACAAAAAGGGTGGACCAGAGAGGGGAAGAGAGTTGCTCAGAGTCACAGAGCTACCTGGGCAAGGCCGGAGGGGCCGGCGCCAGCCTCCCAGTCCCTTGGATACCAGCCGCCCACACCGGCATTACCTGGTGCGGGTCAGCATGACGCACCATGACCCTGCCTGTCTTTTCCAGGTGGCGTGGAGACTGCCTCACGATCACCGAAAGCCCCAGGGAGCCTGGTTGGATGCGTGAACGGGAGGCATGACTTCTGCCCATCAGACACACCAGTTACGATGGCTTGGCTGGGCCGTGCTGCAAGCTTTAAGTGCATTCTATCGTTCAAGGCTCCCAACCAGCCACTGACAGGATGTCCTGTCAGCGCCTAATCTGACAGATGAAGAGACAGACTGCCAGCCTGCCCTCACTCACACAGCCACCTCAAGGGCAGGCCCTGAGGGTATAGGTAGCGGTTCTCCCCGGGGACGATTTTGTCCACCGGGGGACATCTGGCAATGCCTGCAGACATTGTGGTCGTCCCACCTGGAAGGGGGTCCTGCTAGCATCTAGTGGGTAAAGGGACCAGGGATGTTGCTAAACATCCTACAGCACACAGGACAGCGCCCACAGAAAGCGATTATCCTGCTCCAGTGCCACTAGCGCCGAGGTCGAGCAACTCTGGACGACAGGTAATATCTCCAGCACAGTGCCTGGTACATAAAACCTGCTCCCTAAACAGTAGTCAGGCAACACGAGAGTCCTCATTAGGCTCAGGACGGAGACAGTGTCAAGGGCTTAAGTTACACACGGCTGGTTTAAAGAGTATCAACAGCCCAGTCTAAACATCTGATGTGAACGCAGACAAACGAGGGAAAAGCACTTGTTCACTGAACACTTGGATTGTAAATTTCTGAAGGCTGGAGCTGCAGCAGCTTCCTGATCACAGACGCATCTCCTGTCCCAGGCGCACAGTAGGTGCTTCATAAATGCTTGTGAAAGGAGTAAATGAGTGAAAATGAGGGAAAGCAGCCCCAGCGTTGTTTACAGACCCTTCTCTGCAGGAAGGAGAAGGAACCAACCATGGGCGGGGCCCAGATGAGTGATAAAGGGGATTTCTGGAATGGGATGTCAATCTGCAGGAAAACCGGGGTCTATGACAACTTCTGGCTTCTGTGTCTTGAGCAAACAGCAGTCACTATCTGAGAGCCCTTTTGCCCAAACACAAAGACCATAAGCTCAGGGACCTCAAAGAAACACAGTGTCTTCATTCAGTCTTTACAGGCAGCTGCAATGTCCCGGCTGGCCTTGGGGGGTAGCCTCCAGATGCAAAGCGGGGCCCTCTGACTGGCTGGGAAGATGGCCCCCTGCATGGCCATCTTCACGACCAGTCCTCCTGGGCCTCGAGACCCTACTCATCCACCCCAGGTTCTACCACCGACAGGGTTACGTAAGGCTGTGTCCAGGCCCACAGCAAAGGGTGCTGTGAGTGATTAGTGATGTCTGCCCCAGGTGCCGGCAGGACAGACAAGAGATGTGTGTGTTTCCAACTTCTGGTGGTTACGAGAAACCCTGCCTCACTGGGTTCTACCATGCCCTCCAAACCAGCTGCCTGTGTGAGGCCCAGAAGTCACCCTGACCCTTGCATGGGCCTCCTTCCTGCCAGGGCAACAAGGGGCAGTGTGAAAGCTGCCCAGAGCCCCCCGTCCTCCACCCGACAGTTTGCAGGTGAACACGAGAGAGAAGCTATCCACGTTTTCTCTTCCTGGGCTACAATGATAAGGATACTAAGGGACCCGCACCAGGGTGGTCCCAGCAACGAGAAGGGAAGGGATCCTGTCAGATCTTCCGCTTTTTAGAACACAATTTTTATTCTGCGATAACTATAGATTCACATACTATAGAGAGATCTCCCTACACCCTTCGTCCAGGTGTCCCCAGTGGTTACCATCCTGCAGAACTGCATCATTTGTGGCTCTCGCAGGTGAATCAGAAACTCCCCTACTTTTTGGTCAACCCTCGTTTTTCAGGCGAGGGGACTGAACCCCATCTCTCCCTCCACCAGGTGCCACGGCCAGCAGACCCCACGCCCTCACCATCTCTCCTCTCCCTGAGGTTCTCTGCCCCACATCTTCCCATTGCTGGCTGGGTCTCATCCCTCAAATGTCAGCATGTGTGTCAGCCCCTCTGAGAGGCCTCTCAGCTCCCGCCCAGCACACGCCCCCAGGCACGGTCACGTGACCCTGGCACCACCAGCGCCTGAAAGTACTGTCTGCTCCCCGTGAGCGCCTGAGCTCCACGAGGACTGGCACAGACCCTTTTCGGTCACCACTGTCCATCACCAGCTGCCTCAGTGGCACACAGTAGGAGCTCAACCATCTGGTGGATGAACACCCAACGGCCAATTCCCCAAACCCTGGGGCCACCCTCTTTCCCTCCATAAACTGCATGTACGCAGACACCGGGCTATGTTGAGCTGGGGGTTATGGTATCCGGAAGGCTGCAGTTGGGAATGAATGCTTGAGCAGAATCTGAACAAACCGGGTCATTTCTGTACCCTGCCCCTGAGCCAGGAGACCAGCTCCACCATCAACACATCACACGATCCTGGGCGAGCTGTTTCTCTCTTGTGAGCCTCAGTGTTCTCATCCATAAAATGGGGCAATGACACCCAAGTTACCCTGCAAACCTAAGCACGAACTCCCCACTGATAGAGGCCCAGGTCCTGGGTCTTCCTGGACTGTCGGGGGTGCCAGCTGCCTGCCTAGAGGGGTCCCCCAAGACCAGCCTCCAACTGCCCCTCCTGACAAAGAGGTGCCAACAGTGACGGGAAAGCAGGGCTCCTTAGCGAACAGCCCACTCTGAGAAGACCCGCTGATGGGGTGAAGCACAGCTGCTCTGACTGGCTGGCACCCCCGATCCTCCATTAAAACAAATCCCTGCCCAGCACCCACTGCCTGCAAGAGTCAGTGTTCCCAGTCGCCAGCAGAAACCAACTTCTCCTGGAAGAAGAAAGGTTCAATTGATGAGCTATAAATATTTCTGCTAAATGCTGCCGGGGAGTTGGGCTCTCTAGATGAGCAGGCCCCACTGAAAAGGAAGGCGGCCACCAGATTTGTTTCGAATTATGAAAATAGATGTTGTCTCCCTACCACATCTGTTTTGCCTGACAAATGAGCAGCAATTCGCCTCCTAAATAAGGCAGCACACCAAGGCCGTCTTGAAACTGCAGCTTCCCCAAGAAGAAAAAAACAAGGCCAGGCCTCCCAGATTTGAGACTTAGACACGAGACTTTTTTCAATCTCATCTCTCAAGCTGCAGGCTCTTGGGGCATCTGTGCCACGCACATCCTTAAGCTCGGCTTTCAAAGCTCACATCTCCCTGTGTGAACTGAAGCTGCTTGTCTTAGAGGCAATGGGGATCCCGCTGCGCTTTAAAAGGAAAAAGAAGACCAGGAGACGTATGATCAAGTATAAAAAAAATGCAAAAAAAAAAAAAAAAAGGTCCCCCCAAACTCCAGCCAAGAGTGCACTTCTGATGTGCTGAAAAAGGCCAACTTTTGGAGTGAACGTCAATACCGGTGGCACTCGTTTCTCTATGCCACGATGGCTTGGTGACTGGGTTAATATAATCATTTTCCTTTAATTACTCCAAGACAGACCCAATTACAGCACAGACACGTCTGCCAGCCTGAGGATCTGGTATTTAATAGCCCATCCTTCTTCAGGACCATTCCTGCTCGGCAGCCTGGAGGAGGCAGCAGGGTCAGCGGTGCGTCTGCACGCAGTACAGACCTGGTGATGCTGTTTTGGGCTCTCTCTTTTAGTTTTAAAAAAGGTCCCTGACCTTCATTTTGGATTTGTCTCCTTCAAGACGTACGTTATAGTAATGTGGGAGCGGGGAGAGACCCCGATGACTGTGGAACTCAAAATATTACAATTCAGTCACAAATCAGAACTGATAGATCTGGACTTAACAGATTTTGCAGGCTAAGACGATGACCAGGACAGGCTTGGAGCGCTCCAGTTCTCCTTCGGCCTTCGTTTAGCTGCCCGCACAAAGCCGGTAATAAACCAGGGCCGGGGAACAATGGGAGTAGCAGTGTCACAGGTCCCTCTGCCTGTGGGTTTTGTCTGTTTGGGGGAAGAAATGAAAGGATCGGGCCGAGAAGCCCAGAGTGTTTTGAGTACTTTATCTCCCATCTCCTGCGGATGAAATGTCCAATCCCCCCACCACTCAAGGAAGTAGATGGATATGCTGGATTTGCTTGGCCTGGCAGAAATGAGATGCAGTTCAGGGATCCCAGGAGACATCTGGTCAGCCAGACGCCTCCAACCCCCTCCCCACCTTTTCTGCCCCCACCATGTAAAACCCAGAGGGCGGACTGATGACCGCGGGGCGGAGGGTGGAAATTTATGGCTTTGCAGCCAGGTCAACAGCGATGACAATAGTTTTCTGGGGGGCAAGTTGTGGCGTTTGGTTTGGGGGAGCGGGCAGGGAGGCAGCGCGGCCCTGTTTCCGTCCTACATTCCCCCGCTCCAGACGGGAGGTCTGGTGTCTGCTTCCCTCCCGGCCTAAGCCTAACATATAGCTGGACTGCAACGCAACTCGATTTCCTAACGCCAGGGCCTTGCGGCTGCCCCCAAGGGGAGGGGAGTTTGAGAAGGACTCCCCCCCACCCCGCTCCACCGCCCCGGCCCGCCTCCATGCCCAACTTGCACTGCAGGGTCGGGAAACTGCCCAGAGCACCCACTCTCCCGTCCTGGCAGGACAACGCCCGTTTGCAGGTTCAGGTCCCGCAGGGCTGGCGATGGGTGTCTGGGGGCTGGAGACCCTCCAGCCACACAGGCTGCTCCCTCTTCACTGAGGCAACAATCACCTAGTCGCTATGGCAATGAGGTTAATGAATGCATCTATTTCGAGTAACTAAAACCTAGGACCCCATTCAAGTTGCCCTGATATTTTCATCCTTAAAAAGCTAACTTCTGGTGTTTCGTTTTATTAGTCTATGCCTATATGTTTCGTTTTATTAGTCTATGACCCAGGGGCGGGGGGAAGGAATGCGAAAGAGTGATAAGAAGAGGGGGAAGTTGGGGGAAGGGATGGGAGGGGTCTCGGCCCACCCTTCAGAGAGGAGAAAACCTGGATGTCACTTTCTCTCTTTTTTTTTGGTGACGGTATAAAATTAGCACAGTCAAGTAAATGTGTTATAAACACAAAGACGCTGCCAGAAGGCGAAGTGCCTTAAGTTAAGGGAGGGAAGATGGCGGGAGAAGGTTCTGGGCAGGGGGAGGGCAGTCAGATGGTGGGGGGCGGGGAGCTCTGCAACCTTCCTACTCAGTGTCCCGTAACCAGAGGGAAAAGCCATTTCCCTGCGAACGTACATCTGCAGGGCGTCTAGACAGTCATAAAGAGGACAATTAAAGAAAGAAAAAAGCCGCAAGCCCCCGGTCACCCCTCACCTCCTCCTCGCCAGGGCACCCGGCTGCAACCCGCTCACCGCCCAAACAGGCGAAAAATTATAAAAACAAGAAAAGCCAGCGTGGGCGAGGGGGAGGCCGGGGGAGTCTGGGCCGAAAACAGTTTATGAGCAAGTGTTTGGAAATTCTGCTTTAAATAAGCCGGTAAATGAATTCAACCTTGTCAGATCTCTCTCCCTCACGCAGACCAAATATCCCGCTGGCGTGCTGTCTAGACACAGATAACAAAGGACTTTTTACGGCGCTCAGAGACGCGCTGACAAAGTCGCCATTTAAAGACGCAGTATTGCTTTCTCCGTCGAAACCATTTGTCAGATGGACTTCAATGAAAATGCTAAGTTAACGGTCTGCTTTGGGGTCTGCGGGTGGACGGGGCGGGGAGGGGCCTGGGCCGCCCCGGAGAAATAGAAAACACATCATCTCTGATTGGGCCGCCCTCCAGGTTGCCTGGAGAAGAGGACTGTACGTGGCCCACCGGCGCATAATTCTCGCTCTTCTTGTTTTAAGAAGCCGGCTGCTGAAATGTTGCTAAGGCCCAGCCTGGGCAGGGTTACATTAAAAAGCATGGGTGGGGGCTGTGGGTGGGATGAGAACTTGTCTCCACCTGCCTCTTGGGGGGGCGGGGACACCGAGAGTAAATGGGGAGGAGGAATTCGGTGTCACCTCCAACTGTGCATTTTGCAGGAGCGGCCCTTGCCCCTGCTGTGGAGTCGCAGCAAAACAGGCAAAATGTCCTCCCTTCCCAGGCAAGGACGGTGTCAGGGGTGGGCCGGCCTCAGGGGTGCATCCTTTGGACACGTTCAGTGTACCCCAAACGCCCCAAAAACCAGAGGGATGTGTCTCTACTCGGCCAGGTCAGGTCAGAGGGAGGAGAAACCGCACCCAAGCTCGTGGGCCCCAGCCCAGGGCGTGTGCAGGACCTGGGGCGGCCAGACGGGGCGGGTCCCCGACGTGGGGTCTCTGGTCTCTTCAATTCAGGTTTGCCAACTTCTAGAGGAAGGCCTGGTGCCCACTGGATGCCCAACGCGGGGTCATTCTTTCCATCAACCCTCACTGCCTTCTCTGCCAGGGTGCTGGGTTTCTGTCCTCCCTTCTCTCTCAAACGTGCGGAGTCCAGACCCTGGAGCCAGACGGACACAGAGCAAACCCCAGCTCCACCACTTTCGGGCTACGTGGCCCAAAGCAGGTTGCCCCTCTGAGCTTCTGTTTCCCCACCTGTGCAGCGGGGTCCTGGCCACCTGCCCTGAAGGGCTGTCGTGAGGATTAAATGCCCCCGCCGCTGGCCCAGCATCCTGCAGGCCCAGTCCCAGGTCCGGGCCTCGCTGCCCTCATCTGTGAAGCGGGTACCGGCCTCCTTCACATGCTGGGAGGAGGAGAAAGTGAGGACACAAGGCACACGGTCTGTAAACAAAACACCGCCAGGATTGGGAGGCTCACCAGTGAAAGCTGTCGACACTGTCCACCGGGGAGGTCAGCGTGCCGGTGACATAAAGCCTCAGCAGCCTCCCACGCTGGTCCTTGCAGGGACCCCGATCCACTCAAATCAAGGGGGGACTGATTGTGGGCTATATGTCAGAGGACTAATGAATGGAGTGTTTCCTCCCTTTTTTTGGTTTTGGTTTCCAGACTCATTTTTAATAACTGCTTTTCCAGAGGCTGCTTCTCCCACAGTGAACAGCCCACAGGCTCCGCCGTCTGTGGGCAGAACCTCTGGTTTCACCCAGACACATGGGTGTGGAGGTTCTGCAAGGCATCCACTGCCGCGGGGGGTATGACGCCGGGATTTAGAAAGGTGTTGTCGGGCTTCCCTGGTGGCGCAGTGGTTGAGGATCTGCCTGCCAATGCAGGGGACACGGGTTCGAGCCCTGGTCTGGGAAGATCCCACATGCCGCGGAGCAACTGGGCCCGTGAGCCACAATTACTGAGCCTGCGCGTCTGGAGCCTGTGCTCCGCAACAAGAGAGGCCGCGATAGTGAGAGGCCCGCGCACCGCGATGAAGAGTGGCCCCCACTTGCCGCAACTAGAGAAAGCCCTCGCACAGAAAACGAAGACCCAACACAGCCATAAATAAATAAATAAATAAATAAAAATTAAAAAAAAAAAAAAGAAAGGTGTTGTCTTCGGTCAAGGGGTTCAACCGAGGCAATGGGAAACGGGAGCCCGTGGTCTCTTGTGCCTGGGACACGGCTGAAGCTCTGGAAGGATGGCAGAGGCCAGCTGGGTCAGCACTGCCATTTAACAGCTGGACCCCAAGGCCAGGGCCACGGGGGATGCAACTTGCCCAGGTGACCCAGCCAGGACTAGAAAGAACCCAGATACTTCGTGCACTGGTGAGTCCCTCCTACACACACCTGCTGCCACTCTCATCTGGCAACCACAGCAGACGTTACTAATCAATGACTGCACATTCCCCGAGCCCAGCGCAGGCCTCAGGGAGCCTCCTGTCCCCAGTGTCCCAGGAAGTAAGTGAAATGTTTTCTGCCAACTCTTTTCCAAACATAGTCGTGGCGAGTCTCTGACCTGAAAGGAAATGATACAATACGGGGAGGAACTAGGGGAAGTCCTGCAGGACAAGGTCCAGGGCAGCTGGGAGGACCACTGATGGGCTGGGCCCCAGGGATCATCACAAACACCCACAGAAATGTCCAGCCTCTCTCCACACCTTTGCCCACACGGGCTCCTACTCTGCCCGCCTCTCTCCACCCTGTCCTGCTTTCCCAAACTCATCTCAAGACCCCCAGGGCCTCCCAGAAGGCCCCTGAGAGGCTGGAGCAGCTCTCTCCACCAGTGGAGGAAAGTGCCCAGGGGCGGAGACCAAGTTCTCCTCACCAGGCTCAGGGACAGCCTCTGTCCCTGACCATCCCGGGTCCTGTGTCCCTCCGTCTTGCCCTCAGCTCTGAGCACCTTGAGGTCAGCCTAGTGGTCCAGGCCCTTCTGTAACCTCTGTCTTCACCATAACCTTGAGCCCATCCTCCCTCCCCTTACACCCGGTCCAACCGTCATCCTTGGTAACATGGATCTCGGCAGGACCGCCCCTCGCTGCCCCCCCTGCCTCAAGCCCGTTCTCCACTCTGCAGCTGGAGATGGGCGTCCACTGGACCGTTACCCGCCCCCCTCCCCTGCTCTAAACCCTTGCAGGGCTCCCCAAACTCCCCTGAAACCAGGCGAGATCAGACCCCATCCTCCCAGCTCTAACGGCCCCCTCTTCACCCATCAGCTCCAGCCAACCATGGTGGCTTTGAAGGTCCCAAAGGCACTGCACACTTTTTCTGGCTTCAGCAGGAAATCTTCATCCCTGAGATGAAATCCTGCTTCCCCTTCCCCAAGGCTGGGCCAACAGGTACTGTGGCCTGAGTGGGTGATGAGCGCCACGTGGCACCCCGATTCTGGGGGTTTCTCCCCAGCACAGCAGAGCTGGGAGGGGCCTCCTGGTGAGAACACGCCATTCAGAAAGGGCAAGCGACTGGCTACACCACACAGCACCAAGTCCTGGGCCGAGCCGAGCACCACTGGCCTGACTCCCATCCTGGGCATGTCCCCCCCCCACCCCAGCCCCAGGCCTCCACGGCTGCCCCTACCTCCCAGTGCCATCCTCCACTCGAAGATGCTTCTCTTCCTAACCGCGATGGCCTCTGCCCAGGCTGCCTACTGCCTCTGAATTCCCCAGGGGAGGGGGCTCATCCCAAGACTGAACAATGTCACAATCACCAACAGCAAGAGGGATGGCACTCACTTGGCGCCAGGCAGGGAATGTGGACAATCTCACGTGTGTCCCCATTTTACAGATGAGGCGACCGAGGCTCTAAGTGGTTACAGACTTTGCTAGCCAAGAACCAGGCCTGGAACCTGAGCTTCAAACTGGAGGTTCTGCATCTCTCCTCAGGCAGTGCCAGCTCCCAGGCAATGAGCTTCCTGTCACCAAAGGCCACAGGACAAGGTGGCTTTGGGCTCGCATCTTAGTGGTGTTTTGGTCGGCCCCAACCTTGACGAAGCACCCAGACATCGGGAGCACCCCGAGAAGGTGGCGGCTGGAGGCCGGGGGACGTGGTATGGCTGTGTCTCTTCCCACGGGGTTTCTTGGGCTCGGGCCGGGCCAAGCACTGCCCTTGGAATCTGGCTGGCAGCCTGGCCCAGATCTCCTGGCATGGGCCGCAGGGCTTTATTTAGACAGCGTCCGCTGGGCAGCTCCGGGAGCACAGGCCCAAGTGGGCGTAGCTCCATCGGGTTTCACGGCGCGTCTCTGCCGGGAGCTGCCCCCATCATTATAAATCGGCGCATGTTTTGCTGGGACGCTGGTCACTGGCCGAGCAGGGGAGACAATGGGCTGTCTCCTTTGAAATGGGTGTCTCTTCACCCACCCCCACCCCTTTCTTCTTTCGGGGAAGATTTCTTCCTGCCTCGGCCCAAATCCCACTCTCTGGGGCCTCTCCCCAACCCCTGACCCTCCAGAACAAAAGGGAGCGTGAGCGTCTAGACCGCCAGTCTGAATGTGAGAAGGGGGCATTGTATGACCAGGACGGAGGCCTGGCCTCCCAGGCGGAAAGGTTGGGGCGTTGGGGGGGGGCCGGGAGGGGCGTGGTGAAGGCCCGACACCTCTCGGGTCCCCTACGCTCGCTGCCTGTCCCTCCTGGGACGGAGATGTGGCCAGAGCCCAGCCCCGAGGATCCAGCCTGGGTGGCCGCCAAGGCTGGACACGCCGTCTCCAAACGAAATGCAGGGAATTCCTTAGCCCCTCACTAAAAAATTAATTCACTCAAGGAGCTAATTCACAGGAAGGCCTCGGAGCAGTGCCTGAATCCAGGCGTGTCCATAAATGTCAGCTGTTTATCATGATCAGTTTAGACGCTTCACGCGTATTCTGGGCTGAGGGGGCCAGGGTGGAGAGTCCCCAGCAGGGTCCCTGGCGTCTTCCGGCATCTGGAAGGCCTTGCTCCGAGTAGGGGAGGGGACGTGTTCCTGGACACCTGGGTGGTGAACACTGGCTGTGTGACTCCAGGTTCCTACTCACCCTCTCTGGGCCTCTGAGACACACTGTCTGTAAAAAGAGGCTCAGATAAGATCTGTGGTTTTTCAGACCGTGTTTTACCAGCAAGGACCTTCAATTCAATGAAAGTCTGACTCAGGAGCTTTGCGATATCAAATGGATACAGAAGCAGCACTTCTCGGCTGATGTGAGCCCGAGGTGAGAGGCTGCATCTCCCATAGCAGCTGAGGGCCACCGGGCGCTGGCCCAGCCTCTCCAACGGGCATCAGCCCATTTTACAGAGGTGAAGGCGCAGGCTGCTGTCCAGGCAGCCAGCACCAGCAGGAGGTCCCCAGGCAGGCCTCGGACCCCATGTCTCAGGGAGACGAGGCATAGGCAAGCTGGAAGGGACGTCTTCCTCCCCCTCGCAAAAACCGATGCAGGGGAGGGGGCTGCACCCAACCCTCCAACCACTGCTACCTGCCCTTCATCAGCCTGCAGTGCAGATGCCTCGAAACAGACCTGCTGAGTAAACTCATCTCCACGTGATGGGGCTGTGGGCATTTAGACTTTTGTCTTTGTCATTTATCAAATTCTTCGAATTTTTCTTAAATAAGGAGCACATATCACTTTTTCCTATCAGAAGAACCAGGTTATTTTCACTGTGAAATCAGCATTATCTCTTTAGGGCTGGTATACATTGCTCTGGGCGTTCCGAGGGGTGCTTTTGGAAATACGAGCAGAAGCTTGAAAAACAAGCACACAGGTTAGCCCTGTGACTCCACTGCCTGGCATCTATCTGTTCTAGGAAACCTCAGAGAGGGGACAAAGGCTTCAAGGCCAGCCCTGAGCCACTAGAACCCCTGGGGATGGGCTCTGGACGCCAGCATTGCTGGGGCCCCAGCTGATCAGAATCCAGGACTCTGTGTTCTTGAATCTGTATCTCCTGCAAGAAAACTTACAAAAATGCTGATTCCTGGCCCACCCCAGGTTTCTGGATCAGTGCCCCAGAGGGAAAGTCGCGAAGCTCCTATTTTTCAGCTTCATATCTGAGTTAAGAACAAATGCATGTGATAAAACGGGCTGCACTGGTCCCACGGGATAACCCCAGTTTACAAGGCTGATGGAAAAGCAGAGGAAACAGAGGAAGACGGTCCCAGCCCCCTGGCCCGCCTCTCTCTTTTCCTGTGAGACTCTGGAAAAGCTGTTACACTTGCATTGGTTTCCTTACTTCCTGTCTGCCCCACTCAAGTGAGTCTGCCTTTTTCATGGCTGTGAACTTCCAGAGCCTTAGGCCCAACACATAGTAGGCGCTCAGTAAATGTGTCAAATGAATTCACGAATGAAGGAATGCAATATTCAGGCAAACTACCCGTCAGTAAGGTTCCTAAATGAGCACAAAATTACAGATGACACACCCACCCCATCCAGCCTTCCAGCACCCCTAGGATGGGCCAAGGGCTCTTGCATCCACAGATGGATACTCCACAGATGCCTTGAGTGGGGCGCTGGTCGGGAGCCCTGGGCAGGCTCTGAAGGGGAAGGGGCGGATTCAGGAGGGTCAAGGTCTGCAGCGGTGCCGCAGGGCTGAGTCATCAAGGGTCTCTGGGCCGGTAGAGGCGAAGGCGAAGGAGGTGCTGGGGGAGCCCAGGCTGGCAGGCCCACGGGTAGGGTCTGGAGAGGCCCCCTTAAGGCAGCATCTCCTCCCATTCCCCAGAACTCCTCTCCTGGTCCCTCATGGGAGGGGGAAGGGCGAACTTTCCCCCCCAAAGAAATCACTCCTCTGCTGTGGAAAACTAAAAGGTCAGAGTGGAGACGGGCAGATGCCCACACTCTCTACCCTCCCAGAGCAGGGAAGAAACCGGCCCGAGGCTGCAGAGCAAGCTGGGGCCAGGTCCACGTCTCCTGGTCTAGGTTTTGTCCCTGACACACATAACAACACAGGGGCCCAGACTCACCTCGCTGGTGCCCATAGCCTCAGTTCTAATGCCGCCCCGACTGCACGGCCGTGGGCACCTGTGCCTCTACTTCCTCTGGCGAATGGGCTGAACACAACCCTGAGTGTGCCTGGGAGGGGCTGGTACCTGTAATCTCACGGGAGAAACCTCTCCCTGGGTAGAACTCCTACTCATGCCTCAAGGTCCTGTCTAACTTTACCCACCGGAGCCAAGGGCTTCCACGTCACTCTCCCCTCCCTTCTCACAGGCGGGTCCTGGGGGGCTGGTGTAGCCATCTCTCCCTCAATACCGGCCACGTCTTAAACCACAGAAGAGGCTGCATTTCCTAAGCATCTACGAGGCGCCCATCGCTCAGCTAAGCATGTCTTCTCTCCTGTAATCCTCACTACGACCCCATAGCGTGGGTGACTCTCACCATCCCCATTGTGTGTTGTGCAGAGGAGGAAGCAGAAGCTCCGAGAGTGGGAGCAGCCCCAAGGACCCTCTCCTAAGCTGCGGCGGTCAGACCCATGCCTCTGCTCCTTGGGTCTGGGTCCTCAGTGACCACTCACTGCCTGCACGCTGGGCCTGGCCTCACCAAGGACTCCCAATGCTGCTGCTGCCGCTTCAGGGCAGATCAGATGTGCCCGTGCCATCATGGGGGCGGGGCGGATAACCACGGGGCAGCCAGGAGAAAGGGCCTGGTCCTGCCCCCCAGAAGCCCCCTCCTCTGCTCCTTCAGAGAAGCCCGGTCTCCACCTGGCCTGTGGCCGGCAGGGGATGACACGGCCACTCCTGGCCGCAGGAGGAATTCCTCGAGGGCTGAGGCTGCCAGATGGAGAAGAGGCAGGACGGCGCTCCCACGCCGGCTGGCACCGCCAGCTCGGCACCCACTGGCAGGGTGGCCTGCGGAAGCCTGGAGTCTGGGGCCCCTCTGTCCACTGCCGCCTCACCTGGACACTCTCCAGGGTGGAGGGAAAAGGCAGAGCTCTGGGAACCCCAGGCCACCATCCCTCCTTCCTAGTGCTGACCGGCAAGGCTGATGAGATCCACAAGGGGCCATAACTGTCCCTTGGCCGAGCCCGTAGCCCACACGCATAAATAAGTGGAGCTGAAGCCAGGCTGCCGGGGTTCAGGTCCCGGCCCTGCCCCTCAGCAGCCACAAGCCCGAAGCCCCGCGCCCTCTCAACCTCAGCACGTGTGCGTCTGTACACGGGGACTAATGATCGTCGTCCTGCCTGCCAGGGACGCCGGGAGGATCCCACATCGCAGGGAGAGTCCCGGGCCGCGTTCCTGGGGACACGGTGGGGCTGCCTAAGTGCTGTAACTCTTAGGACTAGTTTCCCGGCTTTCACGCTTGGTCATAATCAACTGTTGATTTAGTCCTTGCTGTGGTTTGAGGTCTCGGGGGAAATGGTCAAAGCAAAATCTACCCAGAGGGGAATCAGGGCCCAAAGAGGCAGCACAAGGCCAGACGGGGCCCGAAGCAGCAGTACCACATCGGCCATGCTCACCTGTGAGCAAGCCAGGTGCCTCCGCCCCTGCATTCCCACCCAGGGGCCAGGACCTACGGATGCCCGCCGCACAGCCAGGATCTTTCACATTCCAGCCAAGCTGCAATGCCTCTGTGGCCTGCAATAAAAATTCCTAGACAGGTAGTCAGGGACGAGGCGGGCCCCAGATGAGCAGGGAGGGCCGGGACCAGGGCCGTGTGCTCTCCTCTGCCCCACGAGTAGGGTCAGTGGGTTCAAGGAGCCACCTCTTTTCCCTTTCCTCTCAGTTCTTTAGGACCAGACCCAGGCCCAGGATCTGAGACCTGGGGTCCGGGTGCGGGAAGGTCTCTGAGTCAGGGGCTCTTTGGGAAGAAGCCTAGCTCCCATGCCAGCTAGAGCAGCCTCACGGGGTCAGGCCCCCAGGGGACCGTGACACCACCAAGAGGCTCAATTCTAGTCTCACGTGGGGTCTTCAAACAGCTCCCGCCACCGTCTGGCACATGCAAACTGTTTTTTTTTCTATTTTTAACACTGATTGATTGATTTTTTTCTATTTTTTTGGCCGCAACACGTGGCAAGGCGGGATCTTAGTTCCCCAACCAGGGATGGAACCCACGCCTCCTGCAGTGGAAGCGCGGAGTCTTAACCACTGGACCGCTAGGGGATTTCCACATGCAAACTGTTTGGAAAATAGTAGAAATAAGCACAGCTCTGCCAAACCCCAAGCCAGACAGGTGGCAGAACTTCCCCCAACGATGGGACATGTCCCAGCAGTGACCAGGTGATGTTGGGGGCATCTCAGCCAGAGGGCAGTGTCCAGCAGACGGCAGGTGCCCATCAGGAGCCCACACCCCCTGCGAGGCCCCGGCCGGAGCTGAACCCACCGGGCCCTGTGATTCCCTTTCTTCCCACTGTGTCTCACTCTCCCCAGAGCCAAAAGGGTGCATTAGGAGGCTACGTAGTAAATCACAGATCTATTCTGCAAAACATCAAATCATTTCAGGCACCGTAGGGCAATTAAGTTAAGGAGATGTTTCCCATTACGAAGAAAGAACATAGAAATCTTGATTCGAACACACACCGAGATCCAGAGGACACATAGCTGTGCGGGGCAGGTCGTGGACACCGCGGTCCCAGGGCACTCCTTTGCAAACCACGTGGCGGCCCTGAGATCTGGTGGGGCGATAGGTTTGCTTCTCCCCACTAGCACCTTCCTGAGGATAAAGCTGGGGCCCGTCACCTGCCGGAAGCTGCTCGGAGCTGTCTGTCTGGGGGAAGGATGAGAGTTTCCCCTCCATCCATAACTCTCTACCCATGAACCTTCCCCTCGGGTTCCCGCCCATGACGCGACCCCGTGACCTAGATCTCATTAGAACTGAGTTGACCCCGACCTTCAAACGGCCGGGTGACCTTAGAGGGGCAAAGAGCAAAGTGCTGCTACTCTGCAGGAGGTGCCGTGAGTCTGTAATTGCTTTTTAAAGACCCCCGAGGACTCTTTGGGGCGCGCATCTCAAACATCACGTCAACCAGCCTTCCTGACCTTCGTCATTTCCAAATACCCCGTTAAAGGAATTTAAATTCCTTGATATTTTAAAAAAATAAATATTCAGTCGACTCACTTTTACTACTTAGCCTTGTTTTGAACAATACTCATGAAATCAATGATGTGCTTTTTTTGCTTGTTCCGTTCTCCCTTATTTACATTTAACATACATTAACCTAAGAATATAACTATTAAATATGAAATACCCGTCCACATGCCATCTAAAATTTTCTCATGGGCTGCCAGTCTGCTTTGGGTCTGCCGATTTCTTTGAACTTACAAGGTCAGGTGGTTATGACCCAAGTGGTGTCAAGGGGTTCCAGATCCAGCTCGGCCAATTATCTTCGTGTACCCTTGGGCAAGTGACTTCTTGTCCTCTGAGCCTCAGTCTGCCCGTCTGAAAAACAGATCTAGTAACGGTGGCTCCTGCAAAACTGCGTGTAGCATGGTGCCTGGCATTCACTAAATACCTGTAGTGAGCTATGTGTTGTCACACACAGCCCCAAAAAGTCAGAACACTTACTAACATCCCCATTTTACAGACGAAGAACTGAGGCCTGGGGGCCACAAAGCTGGTAAGTGACGTAGCCACGATTCTAAACTGGCACTCTGCCTCTGAAGCCACTCTGTGGGTATCCTTTTCTTCTTCAGGGAATGCTCGAGTCCCAGTGTCGGGGACCCCGTCTGCCAGCCCCACACTCTCCAGTGAGGCATGCCCCAACCCCCAGGACATACAGCTCCATCGCGAGGTCCAAGCCGTCCGTCAGCCGGCAGGAACTCAGCCTGGGTGCTCTCTGCTTGAGTAACCACCTCCCCCAGACATGATTCATACCTGTCTGGGGTCACCCACATCCTCATTCCCTGCAAAGGAATGCGGGCCAGGTGAGGCGGGCTGGCGGGCTGGCATCAGTGGCTGGCGGGGCCGTGCCAGGTGGCGGCAGAGGTGTAGCCTGCTGAGTTTCCAAAGCCTCTGCCACCACCCCGAGTCTCCCTGGCTAGGGCTGGACAGATGCCCAGGCCCCAAGTGCCCGTTTATGGGGCTCAGATTCAGGTTATAAAACCTCTTCCTGGGCTTCCCTGGTGGCGCAGTGGTTAAGAATCCGCCTGCCAATGCAGGGGACACGGGTTCGAGCCCTGGTCCAGGAAGATCCGACATGCTGCAGAGCAACTAAGCCCGTGCGCCACAACTACTGAGCCTGCGCTCTTGAGCCTGTGAGCCACAACTACTGAAGCCTGCGTGTCTAGAGCCTGTGCTCCACAACAAGAGAAGCCACTGCAATGAAAAGCCCTCGCACCTCAATGAAGAGTAGCCCCCGCTCGCTGCAACTAGAGAAAGCCAGCGCACAGCAAAGGAAGACCCAACGTAGCCAATAAAATAAATAAATAAATAAATAAATAAATAAATCTTTAAAAAAAAAAAAAAAAAACCTCTTCCCCACGAAGGTGCCTAGAATTCCACCCTTAGATAGTCATTCCTCTGGGTCCATATGCCCCTTTTACAGGGCTTTTCCCTGTTTGAATGGCAGCCCTGTGGTTCATCCACACAATTGAATGCTGCTCAGAAATCAAAAGGAATCACTACTGAGACACACAACATGGATGGATCTCAAAGTCAGGAGGCTGAGTGAAAGAAGCCAAACAAAAAGAGTGAACATACAGTGTGACTGCATTTATGCAAAGTTCTCCACTCAGAAAATTTAATCTCTGAGATTAAATTTAAATCTCTGAGATTCTGTGATTGAATCTGCAGTGACTGCCTCGGTGAGGGGCAGGGTGGGGCAGGTACAGACTGGGAGGGGCAGGTACAGACTGGGAGGGGCAGGGGGCCTGGTGCTGAGACGGAAGGTCCCTCGTCTCCATCTGGACACTGGTAACATGCACAGACACTGGCCAAAACTCAACACAGTGCACACGTACGTCTGTGCACTTTCTGTCTATGAATTATACCTCAATAGACACGTCACAGCAGGGGAAGTGCAGGTTCGCAGAGGAAGTTTAACAACTGAAGGGAAGGGAAGGGACAGCTGGTGAGGTCTGACCGGGTCTCTGCAGTGCCTTCCTTCTCACAAGAGCCTCAGGGTTCAATTAAGCCCCTTTTACAGAGAACAAAATTAAGAAGGGAGGAGAAGGAAAGAAATGGTAGGGGAAGAGGTATGAGCAGGGCTCACCGGGGGCTTCAGTGATGAGAAAATCTTGTGTCTGGAACATTCCGCCTTCAACTGCAAGCCCACCAGTGCCCTGTTCCCGCCTCTGTGTGATTCTCCCTTCCACCGCCTGGGAAAGATACCCTTCAAGAAGAGACGTGCCACCCCTGGTGAAGCAGAAAGCCACACGTTGGTAGCCAAGAACCCAGTAGGCAAAGGTAGGGGCAGCTCAAGCTGAAGGGTGGGTTTAAGGCGTGTCCGGCAGCCACAGGGAGAAGAGGAAGCCAGGGCCCTGGGTGCCCAGCCTGATCCTGGTGAAACCAGGTGCCCCTACCATTCCCTGAACTAGACGGTAACTTCCGGGCCCCGGGCCGCCACTCCACCCACCAGACCCCAGGCCATCCCCCTGCACCGCAGCTGGCAGAGGCCTCAGGGGTCGCTCGGCTGCTCGAGCACCTGCCCTGGAAGGACAGGACGGGCGCTGGAAGATGAGGCCGATGCCAGGGCTCACGGGCCCCGCGGTCCTGCTGCCCAACGCACAGCGACGTGTGCAAGTGTGAGCTGCGGCCTGGCTCGCACAGAGTCCCGCCAGCCTGCTGTCCTTACGATGACGACGTTATTGGTGGCAGCGCTCTGATTAGCCACAGAAAGGCTTCAGGCTGAAAGCTGGCCTGGATTTCCTCCCTTCCCTCGACTGAATCTCAGTTTCTCCATCTGTAAGCATGGGGTGGGGGCCCAGCCCCACACGGCTTAACCCCAGCAACACCCTGGAATTAGCCGGGGAGCTTTAAGAAGCTCCACTCCTGCCTTGGGGTGCGCCTGAGGCTCAGGGTTGCAGACCCCCCGGGGCTTCCATGTCGGCAGGATGGAGAAAGGCTGTTGAGAAGGAGGCTGGAAAGGGACCTCAGTCCTAATGCTCTCTGGACCCTCTCCTCGCTCCCTCTCCCGAGGCACCCCTCTTGGGGAGCCCAGGCCCTGCCCAGCGCCCCATAGGTCACCATGACCCTTTTCTCCCGTCAGCTGCAACCCGACACGGGACAGATTCCTGCTCTCGCTGGCACGGAGCCCCGGGATCTTCGCCGGTGACCATTCCAAGAAGGGGAGCGTGTGGAGGAGGGATGAACAGGACGCAGGCCCAGCTGCAAAAGCCCGAGAGCAAAGGCGGAGAGGCCTGGAGTCGGCCACAGCCTTACACGGGTGACAAGCGGTTCTGAAGCTGGGGGGACAGGGGGCAAAGCACAGACTTTGGAGTCCCGTAGCCCAAGTTCAAATCCTGCTCTGCTCCTGGCTGGTGATCTCCGCACCCTGGCACGTGCCTTAGCTCCGCTTCCTCCTGTGCCAATGGGGTTGCCCCGAGGGCGTACAAGGTGCTTGGTGAGCATCTGTGACTGTCGGCAGGAATGGCTGGGGCTCAGGAATGGCCGGGGTTCGAAAAGCCACAATGCGACTAAGGCAATCATCAAGGAAACAGACAAAGTTGCTGGACACTGGGGGCTCACTGCCCGAATACTGACTGCCAGCTTCTCTCCTTTCTTCCTCTTCTTCCTGAAGCCCACCCCCACTCACTTGGGTCTATTCCAGGAGAGGGTTCAGAGCTCATTCTCACTAGAGTGCAAAAGAACGCCGCAACATGCATCCCAGGTAAAAATGGAGGCTTCTGTGACATTTGAGTTGGTGACCCCGATTTTAAAGAAAGACAAATGAAGTAATATTGGGGGGCTGAGAGTAACATGGGTAGGGGGCTTACTCCAGATCTCACCATGAATGAGCCCAGAGGATTGGGAGGGACCCAGGCCTGACAGCTGAAGCCGGGGCCTGGGTCATATCAAAGTGGTGGCACAGCCTTAGAACTCATAGTAGGGGCTGTCCCCGACTTGTCAGGCAGCCCAAAGGCCTCCACGTGACATGACATGACGAGCAGATGGGGAGTCCCGGTGGCTGCATGCAGGAGCAGTCCCTCCCCTTCCAGGAGTTCTGCAGCCCTTGCCACTCTCCCATGCTGGGATCGATTAGCAATGTCTGTCACGGACAGCAAGGGGAGCGCTGGCTCAAATGCCATGCACTCATCCCTGATCCACACTTTGAAAGTCACAAAGGGGCTCCATAAGTACCAGCTAAATTCTCCTCTAACTAAAGAGTTATAGGAACTGGGGATCCACAGATACCCACCCGAGCCAGGACCTCATTCAGTGATACAGAGGACAGGATACAGTGGAGCAAGTCACACAGATGGAGAATCAACCAGACAAGGAGACTTCAGAAGAGAAATGGCCACAGGAAGAAATATTCCTTAACTAAACATAAGCAACTTCTGGATTATGCACTTGCAGGCAGGGCCTAGATTTATGTGGATGATTGGAAGTTGGACTCATAATTACACCTCTGCGCCATGTAGCAGGCGACTCTAATTACCCTCTAGATGGGAGGACGGTGACAATTTTATTTAGGGCCAAAAGTAACTAATAAAATTAGACAAAATTAGCAGCTCCACGTGTAAGTCCCCACACACTACAGATTAATGCAGAGACTTGACAACTGCAAACATCTAATAACTGTCCTTGTTAGAGAAATGAGAGGGGACGGGAGTGGCCCCTGACCCTTAAGCCTGGATATTTGAACTATCCCGTGGTGAACCTAGTGGATAGACTTTTTAAAAAGGCAACGTTCTCTGCATTTGTGGCTTTGGGGTTGAAACTCTGGCTCTAGGTTTGATTGGGGGTGTCCCTACATGTCAGCCTGCTCAGAGATTGGGATCCACAAACACGGGAAAGATACACCCGAGATAGGAGTGCATTTAGCTGTGGTCCATCAGGACGATCAACAGCAGCAAATGGAGGGGTGTTCAAAGGGCTGGCTGGTGTCATTTCATCGGTTATACTCACCGATGTAACTGACACCCTTTCCATCATCTCGATACAGCCACCTCTTTCTCCCATACCATAAACAGACTAGAAAAAATTGTTTCCCCTGTGGCCGTGACCCCCATCGGCTGCTCAACTCAGCCCCGTATGAATCATTCCTGGCTCACCGCAACTGGGTTCTGAAATGACTGGACAGCAACGGGGCAGCACAGACACCAATAAATGAATCATGGCTTCCACAAGACCAAACCTTTGGCTTTTACAGACACCAATTTACAAAGTAGAAAGAAAAGAACAAAGAAATCACTCAGGGTGTTTGCGCAAAGTTGATTCATAGGTTTACAGAATTATTACCGACTAAATTATTTTCAGGAAGGCAATTAGACCCGTGACCAGCTACAGCACCTCGGCCTGAATTCTCAGACTTGGGAATTCGCAAAGTGGGCCAGGGGCAGATACCAAATTCCTGCAGGGCTCCCCAGGCTGAATGGACCCTCCCTGCCTCCTTCACTTTGTACTTTCTTTTGGAGGGTTATTTAAGACCTTGATGAAGTCTTTCTGTGTAGCCACATGAGCCATGTAAAGGAAGTAAGCATGTACGCACTTAGTTTTGCTAAACGTCTTGGTCTTGACTTTTTATTTTTTATTCCTGAAGTGCAGCAACCATAATAGACCATACAGATTCTCCCTTCTGTGATCGGGATTTTGAAATACATTACCTACAACCGCCAGACTCTTCCACCATCTCTCAACTGACGTCCACTGGAGGGATATCAGAGCAAAGCTACTCTACCTGCTATAAAGCTTAGGCAGATGAAGAAATAGGGCTTGCTATGGCCACGTGCAAATTCTGAGCCTCCCCAGTGGAAATGTGGCCTCTGGGACGAATCACCCCACAGGGCTTGGGTTGACGCTTGTTGGCCAGGCATTTGAACATTATAGGGCAGCTTTAGCACAGTCTGAAAGCATCCCCGTCAGGAATGTCTGACCCTGGTGGGCAAAGTGACATAAGCGAGAACACAACTGAGCTCACGCCTGGCTGACGCTCTCAGGCAGCAGCCCCACTTACCAGCAGCCGCCTGGACCCTCTCGGGCAAAGCAAGGCAAGGGGGGCGGCGGGGCCGTCTTGCGGAACCTATTCCAGATGAGCAGTCAGCAACTAGGTACCCAAGACCAGCGGGGCTGAAAAAACCTCTTTTGGGAAAGGGCAGTCTGCTTTGCCCAAAATGTGCAGGAAAACTGACTCAGCTGCTCATTTCCATTGCTTCTGAGGACAGAGCCTGGGAACCCTGATTTCACCTCCCTGGGGGAGCCCAGGGCAAAACACACCTGCGGGGGTGGTGGGGATGTGGTTCCCGCTGTGGCCTCCAGGCGGGGGACCTCAGAGAAGTCTCCTAGCCTTGGGTGGAATGCACACGTCTTAAAATATTCTGCATATTTTATATTATAAATATGAGTCTATATATGTATGTATTTTTTATACCCAATGATATGTGGTTTTAATGTATTAAAGCACATATTTCTGTATTCTTAACCACTGACACCCACACAGATCCACAGCTGGATCTGTCACTTTTGCCCGCAACCGCAAAGCCAGGGATGGAAACATCAGCTCCTGCAGACCTTAAGGACCTACAGAGACTCTCCTATCCCTGAAGCGTGACTGCGATGATAGAAGGTGACAGATCAAATGCCAGCAGTTACAGAACCTCAGTGCATGCTCCCAGCAGCCACGGGGGTGATGAAGGAACACTATAAATCCACTCTTTCACTCACTGCTTCATTGTTTACTGAACATCTGCTCTGTGCCAAGATCATGCAAAAGTTGTATGCGTCCTAAGTAGAACCTGGCACAGCTGCCCCCATCCCCATCACCACCAAAGTCCATATTAGGGATAGAAGATATGGGACCGTTTCTCCAAACATCAAAGGCAATGTTGGTGTCCTGAACTCATATGACTGTTCAGTGGTTTAAGTTGTATCTGTCCAGCCCCGGGGAGCCCAGCGCTGGTGCCAGGCATGGGGCACCGGGAGACGTTTCCAGAGGACAGTGTAACTTTAAGAGTTGGCTCAAGGAGGCCAGAAGCGAACTTTACCCAACATTCAGATCCCAGAGCCCCTGGGATTTTACACTTGTTACCAAATAATTAAAACTCTCTTTTCTGCCAGGAGAACCACTTCCCAAACCCACCGGATACAATAATAAATGACTATAGTTAAAATACATCTGAAGGTAAGGAAGATCAGACTCCACATTTCCCAATGCTTTCAACATCCTACAAGTGCATTGCAGAGGCACCGATTCTAAGCCAAGTGACCACCCCCTTCCTCCCCCCTCCCACTCCAGTGAAAAACAAATACATGTCAGACTTTGCGGGAACGTCAGGAAGATCCGATCACCACCTGGTTACCTCGGAAGGTGAGTCACAGTAGCTGGCTAACTCCTTGCAGCCTGTGGGTCTCACGGTCACATCCGAGCAGACGCCAGCTCCACTGGGGTAACAAATGGATAGAGCGATCAAAAAACACTCCAAGTCTGAAACAACTGTGTGCAGATAAGAATCGCCCTAGAAATCCCCCTTTCGGGGGCATGGGGCAGGCCCGGCGATGCACCTTTGTCATTTCTAAGCTCTTAGTGGCACTAAAGTGACACTGAGAGACCCCGACCTCCGGGGGCAGCGGCAGGGGCCTTTCTGCGTGGGTTTCGGTACCTGCCCCCGAGGGAGAGGTGGTGGGGAGGAGGCTGAGGCACAGCTTCCTGCCCCAAACAGTGGAAACGTCCCTGGAGCATTCCCTGGAGCATTCAAAATGTTTTGTGCCGAGGTGCTTTTCATTGCTGGGCAATTGTCTCGACAAGCTATGAAGCAGGTGTTAATCTCCCCTCTGTTTTGCAGAGGGGCAAGCAGGGAAGCTTAGGAGGGATCCCCAAAAGGATGGTTTTCCAAGTCTATATCCTGACCACCTCCTGTCCTGCCTGGAATCTTCTAGGAGCCTGCTGGCCCGCCCTGCCCCCTCCCTTCCCCCCTCATACACAAGGTACCAACCAGGCTCCTGGATATAATGAACAAAGTGGACCCCAACCTCTCAGCGACCAGAGGGAAGAGAGATGACACAACTCATTACACAATATTCAATACCACGTGACAGGTCTGGAAGGAGACCCACGGGGTGCTCTTCGAGCCCAAACACAATGACCAGTCAGGGAGCCCGGGGGCCCTCCCCGAAAGAGGCTTTGAGGTTGCCCCTGTTTCGGTTTCCTCTCAGCCCTCCTCCCCGAAATGAACTCATTTTCTTGTCCCTGTCCTGACTAGAACGGCGGCCCTCGGAGGGTAGGTTTATCTGTGTAGTTGTCCCCTGATGTTCTGCAGTGCCCAGAACAGCACTTGGAACAGCACCCTCGGTGCAGGAGGAAGTGCTGAATTACTCAGCACCTACGGGATGCTCTGCCCCACGTAGGTCCCCCATAAAGTCTAGATCTTCATCATCTCACCCTGGCCAGAAGTTTGGCAGTGCTCAGACCCCGGACGGCCTGGAAATCCTAGGAAAGCTAAGCTATGGTCCCTCCAGGAACAGCCCTGGGCCACTTAGCAAGCCCCTGCCACAAGATCGGATGGTGGTGGTCTGGGGGTGCGGGAAGGAGCCAGAGACAGAGACAGCCTGATGCGGGACACATGTTTGGGGGAGACCTTTCCAATGAAAGTCAGCCAGTGTGCTGTCCAACTGTGTGCTCTGAGATTTGTTAGTGCTTTTCCCTGATGAATGGGAGTCGGTGTTGTGTCATGGGGAAGAAATCACGGGAGCATGGGCTGTGGGGTCAGGGAGCTGAGGTTTGAATCCCAACAGAGCATCAGTTCCTGGCTGTGTGACCCGGAGCAAGTGTCTTACCCTCTCTGACCCCGTTTTTGCATCTACAAATTGGTGATAGCAACAGCTCTCTCACAGAGTTGTTTTGAAGATTGAGAAAAATGCGTCACTAGTACCTGGCACATAATAAGCTCTTCATATCCAACTAGGAAAAGGAGTGGAAACAAAAACCCATCAGTCACCCTGGAAACAGAAGACAGAAGCTGTTCTGTGGCTCTTGGAAAGCCTGGGGATGCCCTAAACCTTTTCTCAGCTTATCCCTGGGTGCTGAAGCCCTTGCTCCTCTCGGCAAGCCATGCTGGGACCTTTCCCGGCTTGGTGACAGACACCTCTACCAGTGCCTGACAAGGCCCTGGCAAGACCCCGCAATGTCAGGGTTTGGTTTTGTGGTGCCACCCAAAGGAAAGTGAAGTCGACGTGACTTCATGGAGGGTACAGCCCACCTGGGGAGGTGGAAGGGCAGGAGCGAAGACGCAGGTGCTCAGAGGTGGAGAAGTGAAACCCACCGGGGGAAAAAAGATCAGGGTCTGTTTTTGATGGCTCACTCTCCAGCCCTGTACCCTCACTTGTTAAAAATGGAAATGAATTTTCAAAGTGAGAGCCTCAAACCATTCAGAGTTTCTGGGCTGTGTGCTCCCAACCGTCTTAGGAATGGACCCAGTGGGGTATCTGGTGTCAGGGTGGTGCTGACTTCTTCATGGCCGCATACCCTCCACCCCCAGAGCCCAGTCTCTGCCTCCAAAGCAGGCTCTGGATTCCAGTGACCCAGCGGGGGACCCTAAGAGATGTCTGGGCCTTCCTGGGCCGAGGGTGGACGTGCTGGAGGTTTGCCAGCCAGGGACAAGGAAACCCACACAAATATTCAGTTACCTCCACTTTCAAGGTCATGGTACCCACATGGGCCTGTTCGTTCCAACATCCCCAACCAGTGCCGGCACCCCAGCCCCAGGCTGGAGGAACCCTCTTCTGAAGCCCTTCTCAACAGGCAGAGTGCCAGAGTGTGACCGCTAGGGGACAGGACAAGCGGGTCATTGGGCCTAGTTCACCCCACTGTCACCGCCAGCTCCCATGACCACACTCCCCGAAAATCATCTTTGAATCCTCCCGACACCCCAGCACACTGGAGCTGCTGTCACCTAGACCTACAGATGGGCCAAGTGACAGTGAAAGGTGACACAGCCAGCAAGTCTGGGAGCGGGGCAGAGCTTCCATCCCTCTGGCCCTGGGTCACACTCTCAACCCACTTCAGCCCTCGGGAGAGAGGGTCTGCGAGCAGGTGAGAAAAGAAGGAATTGTCAGTACTTAAAACCCAGGAGTTTTACAACAAAATCTAGCTGTCCAGGTCCCTGAAACTGAGAGATCTGGCCTCACAGGGCCCACGTGACAACGGTGAGCCCACTGGCAGTGGTCCCTTTAGGCAGGACTTCCGTCCACCGTTCTCTGCAGCTCCCCCCTCCAGAACAGAGGACACTGAGTTTGCCACCCTGAACCGTGCTCTGCAGGCCTCTGAAGGCCCGGAGCAGTGGGGTACATCCTCTCTGCTACTCAGGCACACAAAGAGGAGGGGGCAGGTGGCACCCACGGCACCCAGCCCCACCCCTAACCAAGCATCCTCACACGCACACACGCAGGCATGCACGTGCCACCTTTTAAAAAGCACAGAATGTGTCCTCGGCCTTGATCTCCTCCTCAGCACGTGCGCCATACAAGAGCCCAAGGCTGGCAGGAGTACAGTCTCCAAAACTCAGTGTGTCGGAGCTCTTTCTCTTTGCGCGGGACCCCAGGTGCCAAGCCGCCTGCCAACTTCTCTCTGGGTGATGACACCTGGAGACCAGGCCACGCGGGCCCTCTGGCTTGGGGCCCCCCACCCGTACCCTCCTCTCCAACACTTTCTTATGTTTTAACAATTGACCAAACCATGGACGTTTAAAAACCCTGAGACGAGGTGGGGCAGGTACGTGGAGGTGGCACCCGGGCACAGCTGAGCTGGCCGCTCTGGGGTTACTGGGGCTCAAGTGCATCTCACTGTCCCGAAGGTAAGCAGCCGCCCCCATCCCGCCCCGCCAGCCTCCTCTCCCAGGCAGCCTCATGCACAGCTCCATCTCCCTTCCTCTCTTTCAAAGGGAGAGTGCATACATTTGCACAACTTATAGGGGAGAAAGTATGTGTGTGTGCACTTTTTTCCTCTGTATTTGTCTCACATGCCCAGAAGAAGCTGTAACCATTCCCATCCTCGAGAGAAGCTGGCCGGAAAGGCAGAAAGGGGTAGCAGCTGAGTGTGTGAGCCCATATGTGTGCGTGTGTGTTGGCATGGGTGTGTGTGCACACGCCATGTGTGTGCCTGTGTATGCGTGTGTGCACAAAAGCCATTAGTTCTTCTGTGTCTTGACAAACACTAACACCTGGGCGGTGTAGCTGGCTTAACCCAGACTTCCTGGGAAGCTGTGGCCAACGGCCTGACCTGAGATCCAGTCAAAACTCAGCCTCCTACGGCACCTCAACCTAAAACCCGGACAGTCAGAACACATGTGGGTTTAAAGTCCCAGCTGAGAGGGTCCACGGGGGTAAAAGCTGGTGCCGGCTGGGCGTCCATAGTTTAACCGGAAACCTGAAATATCAGCTTTCAAGGGTGCCCGAGTCTTTCCTCCTAATAAATGCAAATCCAAGGCGAAAACCGGAAATTTCATCAAGGAGGAGCCCCAATCCTCCCTGCGCGTGGCACACAAGAGGCGCTCAGTAAAGGCTAAGTGGATGAGTGGCAGGTGCCACCTTGGGCGTTTACAGGGACTGATTTTGCAAAGGAACAGAGGATCATCTTCTCTCCACTGAGATCTGCCCTCCCGCCCCCTCCAGCCCCCTTGGAAAAACCAGTAACTGATTAAAACGGTGGTTCTCAGCCAGGGACAATGTGCCCCTCAGAGGGCATCTGGCAAACTCTGGAGACATTTTTGGTTGCTGCAACTTGCTGGGGGGAGTACAACCTTATTCCTGACACCTAGAGGGTAGAGGCAGGGGTGCTGCTGAATAGCCAACACGCAAGACAACCTTCCCTTCCCTCCCAACAGGGACTTATCTGGCCCAGGCGTCCTAGTGCCAAGGGTGACATACCCTGGATTCCAGTGTTACACGTGCACAGCACATGTGCCAGACAAACCACCAGAAAATTGGGTTCCTATGAGTTTCTGAGTCTCTAGTGCTTGGGGATATTTGTTTGGAATCGGAGGAGAGGTCGGAGAAGAGGAATCTGAGGCTCAATGGCTCCGGTTGTGTTAAAAAAACAAAGCCACCACCATAGACACCGTCTGCAGAGGTGCAGGGAGCAGCCAGGGCAGGGGCACCTGCCAGGACCCTCCAGAAATGCTGCCACGAGGGCCAACGGCTGTCTGGCCCTACAATTCGGTCTGTCCAGAAAAGACAGTTAGCATCTGTCTGCCCCCAAAAGTCTCAAGCAGAAGCTGGAGGAGAAAGACAGGGGGTAATTTCTAAGAGATGCAGCAGAACTGAAAAGAGGTCACAGAATGCCAAGAAAAATGCAAATGTGTGTGCCAAGAGGAATCCTTTCCTCAAAAGTTGCCACATCGAACTCCCTGGCTGTCATCTCCGGTGGGCTGTCACTTGAGCTGGTTGTTTTCCATTCCAAGAACCCTGGCTCTTTCCCAGAATGGTGTATTTTTCCGTGGGGTGAGTTCTGAGAACAGCAAAGTCCCATCAGACAGCAGCCCACACCCCTCGACCCTCAGGAGAGATGGGAGCCCCTGGAGAGTCTTGGCAGTGTCTCGTCAAAGTCAAGACCATCCCAGATATCTGGCTTCCTCAGGGCCAACCCAGTTCCCATTCTTCCGGGTGCAAAGGAGATGCTGCTGATTTCCTCCAGCCCCCAAGTTCAAGGTGGACCTACTCTGGGGCCCCTGGTCCATTTTCAAGATGATGTGTGCATTCCATGAGAAATAACCCTGGGTCTGAGTCTAGCATGGCTTGGGGACCTGGGACAAAGCTTTCCATTGCCACTTCCCCTCATCTATAAATCGAGGGCGTGAACCCCGAGTTTGCCAAGGGTCCACCCAGGTCTGATATTTGGGGCCACTGAAGACCACACCAAGGACCCAGCACTATTCGAGGGGCAGGGAGCCAGTTCCGGCACTGATGCCTCCAGCCAGACTTTGGAGAGAGCGAGGTCTCATCTTGAAAGACGGTAGAGTTTTTTATTTCAACCATCATGGTCTCGTTTTTCAGATGAGGAAACTGAGGCCCAGGGGGCTTAACGGACCTACCAAGGGCAATCTCTTCTTTTCTAAAAGAGGAGCCCCCTGAACACTGCCCTGCAGCCCAACTCCAAATCCAACTTCAACGTTCTACTTGAACCCCCAGCTCAGATCATGAGAAATGCACAGCGACCACCGTCCGTTTCTTTTCCTCCTTCAATTTTCCCTTCCCTCCTTCCGTCCTTATTTTTGTATAAAGAAACTCCAGGCCTTTAAAGCGTCCTCATCAGACTGTTTCCGGGAAATCTGATTAGCACTCGCAACAAACTGTTATATTATACCTGCGCTTTAAAGACCGCTTCCCTCCCTGCCCTGGGCTTTCTTCCAGGGAGTAGAGGGCCGTGTGTAAAAAATACACTGAGCAGGATGACTAATGGGCCACCTCAGGGCCAGCTGGAGCAGGCCAGGGTTCCAGACACTAATAACCTCAAGGGTCCCACTCAGATGCCGAAGCACACCGGTCAAAACAGGCATCGGACTTAACGGCCTCTTGGTGTCGGTCAAAATATTGTCAGGGCTGATTAGCCCAAGAAGGCACAGAAATAAAAATGAATTTTTTAAAAAGTCCTGAACACAAAGGAAGAAGAGCAGAACGTCCGGCCATGCCCAGCCCTCATAATGGATAAGTTCAACCTGACAATGTGGACCCGGGTGGGGTGCGGGGAGTTCCCTAAGGCAGTTTTACAGGAGGGGAAGAATAAGGCACCGAGAGTACTTGAGCACCAATCCACTTAGCACCAGCGAGACTCTCCAAACATGTGCGAACATATTTTAATAATATCCTCCTGCATTTCATTAGCCTCCGGAGTTCACAAAGGGCCTTTGGGAAGCAATCTGGTTTAATGCAACTCAATTCCGCAAACGCTGGCTCTGGGCAGGTTCTCCTGGCATCTCGCTGGCCTGGCAAGAGGCAGCTGGGGGCGGGGGGGGGGGGGGTGGGTTGGTGGTGAGGGAGAGCAAGGCTTTCAATTCCAGGACTGGAGGGAGTGGGGACCGGCAGATGGAAGGACCCACCACCAACGCCAGCCAGCCTGCCCCAGCAGGGCCGGTCATGGGTTATTTTTACCTCTTGCGCCTCACTGTACAGGCTCAGGGGTCGAAAACTGTGGCAGCCGCCTGCGGAAACTGGCTTATGAGTCACTCAGTGACTGCCCTCGCTCGGTGGCGGCTGTCTCTGGACTCCTGGTCCCAGATGGAAGAAGGCTGGCCCCAGCAGGGAAGGGCTGTGTGCCACCCTCGCCTGGGGAGATTAGGGGAGACCATGGGGACACTGAAGCTCAGAGAGACAAGGGGTCTCCAAAGGGTGGGCGGGGGCAGGGGGTATAGGCTAGAAGGCAGTCCCCTGGGGGGTGCCAGTCAAATGCCCATCCACCCCAAGGTCCACCTGGGTGGGCTACGTGTGACGGACGTCCAGGCTTATTTGTCTCAACTTCTCCGAGCACAGGGCGAGTCAGCGCCAAGCTTCAAACCCTCCCCTCCCCACCCTTGGTCCACCTCCCCCTTCAGAGCAAGGCAGTCCCAAATACAGACAGCCCCAAACTTTGACTCATTTGTAACCACCGTCCCAGCCAGACTGAGCCAAACTGTCCAGACAGAGGCTATTTATAGGTGCGTCGGGGACACAGACAATCACACAATGACACACACTCAGGATCCACGTTCGCCAGACCCGCCAGCGCTGAGCCCTGGATTCAGACACCTGGACACAAATGGTCCCCAGACCCCCAGAGAGATGCACACACTCAAGAGGGGCACCCAGACCCGGACACAGAGAGACCCAGAGACCCAGGAAGACTCGGGCGCATACACTCCCGGGGCAGCCCGCGAGCCAGACACACAGTCATACAGAGAGGGACGCCGAGACCTAGACCGAGACACACAGACACGCACACTCCACAGACGTACGGAAACCCACTCACACA